>NC_071474.1:48917454-49249537 GCF_028500815.1 Rissa tridactyla | reverse complement strand
GACGTGGGCATGGAGCAGCCCAGACTGAGCTCTTCACTTGCCAGCCTGAACCCTGTGGTGCCTAGTGGCTTTGCCCATGGCCAGGGAATATTTAGGAGGTGGTGGCTCATGGTGGGGCGGCAGTAGCAAGGCATCTGCATCTCTGGAGGAGCAGCCAGGCGAGAGGAGCCTCTCACCTCTTCTTTCCTCAGTTTCCCCACCATGGGCATAGGGACGCAGCAGCCCAGCCCACGGGTCAGGACACAGCCCGATATCCATCCCAGGAGAGCAGTGCCAGCAGATGCCTGTGTCTGCGGGTACCTGTGCGTGGGGCCAGGCCATTCCCAGCCGTGGCTCAGCTGGAGCTCTGACAACTGGCCCAGTGACCCACAGGGACGTGAGTGGCTCTGCCTGCGGGCACGTGGCCAACAGCCCGAGATAAGCGGCTCCTGGCCATACCAGCCACACCACCGGGGCTGTGGGTCACCCCAGGAGAAGGGACAGTGCCCGTGGGACAGGTAGGGGCTGCACCTTGCTCTGTGCCTGCAGCCCGGGGTGGCACCCAGCCAGGGTGTCCCAGGGGGCTGGGACGGGGACTGGCTAGCCCCGGGTCTGAGAGGGAGGGTTGGGCCATGAAGGAGAATGGTGTCCCCGTCCGTCAGCCTCATGGCATTTGTCTGGCTTTCTACTCAGCTGTTAGCGTCGGCTTTTGCTCCCATGGTCCATCTCATGTGGGGATGTCCTCGCGCCCTGCCCATGGTGTCTGGAGATGGGGGACACAAAGCTGTTCGAACCAAGCAGCCTTGTCTTATCTCACCCAGCCCAAATGCCTTGCTCTAGCTCCTGAAGACCTTGTTTCGGATTTTGACTGTATCTAAAAACCCCAGGCAGCCCCAAGAGCACATAGTGAGCATCCAGTTCCTGCTGACAGGCAGCATTCCCACTGGGGAGCCCAGGGGGAGGAAGCACTGGCCGTGATCCCCCGACGTGGTGTTTTCTCTTGCGGTTGCTGCAAGCGGCTGCCCCGTTGTTCCCCATTCGGCTGCCGATGCTGGTATCAGCCATGGGCTGTTTGCAGCCATCACCGTAGCCTCAGGTGCCTTCGGGTCTGCGGGAAGCTGACCCCGCTCTCGCCTGGTTTTAGCCAGCGGCAACCAGCATCCCAAGGGGTGGCTGCAAAATCTGTCCCTACATTTTTCAGTCGTGGCTGCTTCCAGTGCCTGCTGTCCTCTTCCCTGCTTGGCCCGGGGAGGCCGGGAGAGGGGAGCTGGAGGCCGTCCTGCTGCCATGGTTGTGAAAGCCATGAGTCAGGGAGGCCGGGGATCTGGCAGCAGAATGCTGGGGATCCGGCAGCGGAACGCCAGGCAGGTCCCCGTCCCTCTGTGAGGCCGGGTGTTCTGGGAAGGGCGGCGAGGCTGCGGGGAGGGTGCAGGCAGCGCTGCTGCTGCTGCTGCTCAAGGGATGCTGCTCGGGTATTTTTTTGCCTGTGTTTTTTTCCCAGAGCAGGGACAGTGAGGCTCCGCTCGCGGGAAGGGAGCCCACGGGGAGCGGGAATGATTCATCAGCCATATTAAGCAGATTTATGAGGTTATTTCTCAAATGAAGGCTGAGCGTGTGTGTCATGCCGTCCTGGCCCGGGCTGCATCCCAGCGCTGCTGCCAGCGGAGAGCCTGCCAAACCTCAGCGCTTCCATGAAAACAACTTCAGTGGGCAATAAATCTGGGATAAACACAGCAGCACCGGCTTTGGAGCAGATCTGCGCACAAGGCCACGCGTGGTGCTTTCCGGGGCAAGGCTGGCTGTTATCTGCCATCATTCACGGTGCCCTGGGCAGAGGGGGAGAGGGCAGGGACTCACCCAGGGATTGAGGGTCTTGAGCTGTGGCTGGGGATTTCGAGCTGGGGAGTAATTTGCGGGGGAAAAGGTGCGATTTCTCCTCTCTCTCTTGTCTTGCAACATCTGAGTTGCCTGACCGGGAGCTGGCAGCACGCTCGCTGTGAGCTGGGGGCCATGGTCCTGCAGAACAGATGTCCATTGGGACCACAAATGGTCCCTGAAAGATGCACCGCCAGGAGCTGTGGTGGCTGTGAGAAGCTGGAGAGTGACCCGTGGGATTGTGCCCGTCCCTGGGCACCAGGAGGGAGAGCGGGAAGAACCCGTGAGGTGCATTGTCTGTTCCCAGGACAGGGAACTGCCCTTGGGTCCAGCTGGGACCCAGTTGCTGGGACTGGGCTTGGGTAGTCCTAAGGATTGTCTGCTTCTGGTCCATGCCCGAGTGAGGGACACCGTTTGCGGATGGGCCAAAGGGAATCCTCCAAGCAGCCGGGCAATATTCCCGCAGTTCACCTCTCCACCAGCACCGCCTCTTCACCATGAGGGTTAAACGCGGGTGTCCATCTGGCCTCTCCTCGGAGGTGCTGAGACTTTCCCCTTGCCAATGAGCTCCCCCAGAAAACATCATCCATCCACATCAGCGTCCCCTCAGCTGCTTCCCTGCAGTGCCCACCGCAGCCCTGGGTCCACCAGGGCCAGCCTGGAGGCACGGCACGGCCAGGGACCAGCCTGTGAGCTGTTTTGCTAAACTAGCAGAAAACAGGTCCTGGGACATTCCTGCCTGGGATTCATTTTAAAGCTACTAAAGAGGTTACAACCTTCCAAGAAATGTGTCTCTGGGAAGCTGCCCAGTGGGAAAGAGGACAGACGCAGAACATCACAGCAGTGAGGGAAGATTGAAAACAAGCTAGAAATAAAAAAATGACTATATATATAAACACACTGGGCAGAAAAGCCAGTGCTGCAGCCTGTGTTCTTCATTTGTTGTTGTTGGTTTTAATCTTTGATTTGGAAACTTGCTGCTATTTATAGCCCTCCCCTCTCCCCGCAGCGGTTCCCGGCGCTGATCCCTTCCAGATGCTGGTTTCTCACAATCCTGCAGCCTGTGCTGGTGGGGCTGGGGGCTGCGGGGCCGGCCGGCGCCGGGGGGAGTGGGTGAGGATGCCAGGAGGAGCTTCAGCCTCGCTGGCCCCCGCCGTGGCCAGCCCTAGCAGGGGATGGACCCCCCCATGATGCTGCTGAGCTTCGGGGAGCCAGGGTTAATTTTGCAGCATTGCTAAATTGCGGGATTTTGCGGCATCAGGGGGAGAAAAACACCAGCGATGTGTCCGCATTAGGGTCTGGGGGGCTGCCAGCTCCTTGGGGAGCCACAGGGGATGCCCAGGCTTGGCTTAGCAAGCAGTGACATTTCTTGAGACGGCTTTTTTTTGGGGGGGGAGCTCTTTAACTTTTGCCATCTCCCAGTCGATGGAGGCTGACAAGCTCCCTCCAGAGCCCCCAACCCTTCCCAGGCAGCCCCAGGTCCCCCTGGCTCGGGGATGCAGGGTGCCAGGCACGGGGCTGGGGGATGCCCCATAGCTGCTGGCCTGACCCAGAACCGGGGGCTGGGGGATGGCTGGGTTTTCTGCTGATGGGGACCCCTCCAGCCCCGTGGCAGTGCACGGGCACGCCAGTCGCACCCGAATTTGCCCTGGTTGCCCACAGGTGGCATCTCTGCTCTCCATCCCCTCCGCAGGCAGGAAGGGGTGAGCATCCGCAGCACCCGCTTGCGGGTTCGCTCCCCACGCGTGCAAAGCAAGCGGGTGCTGCGGATGCTCACCGGGGGGGGGCCTCCGTCTGTCTGTCCATCCGTCTGGGCGAGAGGAAGGACTGGAGGTGACGCAGTGCCTGTAGGAAGTCTGCTTTGCCCCACCGTCTGCCCGGCAGCAATGCACCCGCTCACCTCTGGCAGGGCATCAAAAGCTGCGATCCTGACCGTGGTGTCCCCCCACAACCCCGGCCCTTACATCCCACCCCCGGTGACATCTGTGTTGTCTGGTGGGGAATCACCACCCC
This sequence comes from Rissa tridactyla, assembly GCF_028500815.1. NCBI lineage: Eukaryota > Metazoa > Chordata > Aves > Charadriiformes > Laridae > Rissa > Rissa tridactyla. The sequence goes on along the minus strand of NC_071474.1, from coordinate 49,245,670 downwards.
ACCGTCGCTGTTGTCCATGCCTGTTCCTCGTCCTGGCACACCCCTTTCCAACCCAAGTGGGAGATTTTTGCCTCTTTCCAACCTGAGTGGGAAATTTGGAAACAAATCAAACATGGGAGGGGGGCACGGGAGCCTGGGAGGCAGCGTGTGTGGAGGGATGCAGATGAGCGGCATCCCCAACAAGGATGGAGGGTTCTCCTTCAGTGACTACCCTGCATCCCTGCATCACAACCCCCCTCCCCGTATCCTCATCTGCCCTGGAGCTGCTTTCTGGACAATGAAAGCTTTTGCTGCTGTTTGTTCGAGAGCCGTTTGGCTCCGCTTGCCCCTAAGGGGGCAGGGATTTGGCCAACTGGCAGCAGACTGGGTTTACTATCAGAGTGCAACAGCGCGTTGGGATGAGTTGCATCTACAGAGCCCGGGATCCCGGTTGCCTGCGCGTCCCCGCATTGCTCTCGGGACGGAGAGGCTCTAGGAGAGCCCAGCTTTCCACTCGCTCTCCTGGGTCCGTGGGGCTGGGTGGCGAGGGCTTGGTCCCGTCCCCAGTTGGTTTGGCCGCACTGCACACGCTGGCCTGTCCCCTCTGGAGAGCTGGCTGCGGGGAGTTTGCAGCATGGACACGGGCTTGGACCCTCGCTGGGTGGTGCAGTGATCCCAAAGGGGCTTGCACCCTGTCTCTGGCACTGATCAGCCCCGGGGCAGCTGGGACCCGTCAGTGCCACACAGCAGAAGTGCTGAGCCACTGCAGAGCCGCCTGACAGGTGACGTCTTCCACCGTCCCTGTAAAAATCTGCTGTAAGGCTGCAGCTGCGAAGTGACGGGTGCTGCTCGTCACACTGTGGCCGCGCTGCAGCCCCTGTTGCCCAAGCTTTGCCTCATCTCGCCGGCATCTGAGCTCACTTCCCCCAGCTCCCGGCTCTGCAGCCAGACCACGTCTGCCTGGAAACCCATGACCCTGGGACTGGCACGGCATGGGGTTGGCAAGGTCCCCATGTGTGGGGCTGGAGGGCACAAGTGCAGGCCAGCATGGGCAAGGACGTGGGGGTGAAGATGCAGCTGAATGGGTGATGGAGCAAACCATCCCACAGCCGCGTTCACGCATGCACCTCAGCAGCCCATGGCTGCACTGCTCCGAAGGGACCCCAACATCCCTGCAGCGCTTGGATGCGTCCTCGGCTGCTCCCCGAGCGGGTAGTCCTGGTCCCTGGGAGGTCCCTGCTCTGTATCATGCCCTGTCGACATCTCTCCCCACCTCGAAAGATTGAATGAGTTGTAGAGTTCTCATGGAAAATATGAGTGCGGGCTTCCCTGCCGGCGCGGGGAGGTTTCGTGGTGACTCAGGGGCTGGTAACCAGGGCAGCAGCACACAAACAGGCAGCGCTGGGCTCGCCGGGGGCAAGGGGATCCCAGCCGGACCAGGGCCAGGCAAGGAGGGGCCCTGGGGACCCGGAGGAGATGTTGGCGCTTCCCGGCCCCTTTCACAGGGATAAGGAGCAGCTTGGGATGTCTGAATACCCGGTCTTGGGCTCTGCTCAGAGATGGGTGGGGGTCCGGACACTATTTGAGAAACTCCATGGAGAAGATGCCCTGCAGCTCAGGGGAGCGAGCCAAAGGCTTTCGGGAGCCTGCTGCTGCCGTGTCCCGGCGTGGGCAGAGTGGAGCTCCCCTGGGACAGTCCCCGGCTTTCCCAGCTGAGACACTGCAGCCCCGGGAGAGGCTGGAGTTTTGGGTGCAGTTTCTCCGCTGTTCCTTTGGTTGGGTGTTCGCAGCAGTGGCAATGGGCAGAAATAGGGCAGCTGTGACTTTTGGTCCTTCCCCTGTGTTCTCAGGAAAACTGCTCCAGAAAAAACATCACACCACAGCCCCATGCCCTGCCTCCTCCAAGAATCCTCTGTGCACAAAGAGATCGGCTTCTGAAATGCCTTTAGCAAGTTCCCACACTGGGAACCATGTGGAGAGGGGTCTGTGGCAGGCGGCGGGGGCCTGGGCAGAGGTGGCGGTGCCTGAGCTACCGTCACTCACAGAGCGGTGACAGGCTGGGGGTGATTTATAGTACTGGCTAAGGCAGAACAGGGCTGCAGAGGATGGGGACACCCCATCTCCCAGCCTGAACGTGCCGAGTGGGACCCAGGTTCCACATCCCGATTCCTGATGGGCGCTCTGGGAAAGCTAAAGATGCCCAGGCATGGCGAGAGGGTGGCCGGGGAAGTCACGTCCTCATCCTGGCTGGGGGCCAGGCAGGGCTGGGGCCGGTGGCCAGCACTGAGTCACGGCCAGGAGAGGCTGGAGCCGCGCTCGCCAGCGGCCAGCCGTCTGCTGACGTCGTAGTCACCCCATTTTGCGGGAGGAAGCAGAAAGCGCTGAGCTGTTGCCACGGCAACAACTGTTTTGCTGCCCAGCCCCAGGGAAATTGCGCTCCCACGGGAGGTACTTTTTTGGGCTGGTCCCTCCGCTTGCCCACCCCTACCCTTGCACGCACTCCTACGTCTTCCTCAGGGTACCGAATGGGCTGAGTGGGAGCAGGAGGCTATTTTAGGGCCTTTTGAGCTATTTTGGGCAGGGGCTGTGAGACACCGTGGGCAGGCAGGAAGGGCCAGGCTTTGGTTTCTGTTCTCGGAGCAATGGTGGGGTTGGGGATGGGAATGACTGGGGTGGGGTGGGGGGAGGAAAGCCCTGGGGTGCCCACAGAAAGCAGCCAAAGGACTGCCTGGGGAGCTGCCGCGGTCAGGCGGGCTGGGGGGACGCGTGGGCTGTGCAGGGTGGCGGGGAGCCGGGGGGCACGCTGGAGAGGCTCCCGGATGCCCTGGGAACACCATCCCGGAGGCAAGGGCTGCCGGATCAGCTGCAGCAGACCAGCAACGTTGGCTGCTGCCCGGCCGGACCCAGCAGCCACCCTGCCATCAAGGGACTGTGGTGCTGTGGAGCAAGTCCTCGCAGGGCAGCCCAAGTTTTGGGGTCATTTTACAGACCCTTTCCCTCCCACAGCCTGATATCAAAGGGGGATGCAGCTGAGCACAGCATCGGTGCCTGTCCAGAGAGTGGGGGGACTTGTGCTGCAGATGCCATGCCAATGTGTCACCCAGCCTCTCCCGTGCCTCAGTTTCCTCACTCATCCTGCCCCCGTCCATGGACCATGTGAGGATGAGGGTGCAGACTGGGAACACCGAGGCAGAGCAGGGGGCAGAGGTTGCCCAGAGGGTTTGTTCTCAGCCTCCCTCACTCTGGAGGGCTTGTCGTGGCACCGGTGACATGTCTGTCCCCAGAGCCCTGGGCTGAGCAGGCTGCGGGGGAACAGCCCGCCTCCGAGCAGCCCTTTCATCTCAGCACCCCTGCTCACCAGGCAGAGCTTCCCACATGCCGGCAGGAGCTGCCTGCTCTCCCTGCCTGCAAGCACCCGCCTGGCTCCCGCACCCACCGCCCAGCACCCCGGGACACCTACTGAGCTCCAAACGCTCCCCAGCAGTATTGATCCTTAATTTATCTCAAGCTCTGTGTGCACGGAGCTGCGCAGCCGCAGGGCACGGCGGCTGCCGGGGCTGTCACGCTGCCTGGCCACAGATGCCCTTTGCTGTTGCTCCACTGCTTCCACCCAAGAGCTTCCCCCGGGCGCTGGGACGCGGGAGGCTGCTTTGCTCAGCCACCTTCTTCCCCCGCTGGACCCTTTCCACATTCAGGAACCGTGCAGTTTTCACTTTCGGACTGGTGGAACTTCTGTGTTTCGCCCGCTCGGCTCCAGCCAGGGACTGAATCCCCCCTGGAGGACGGGGAGGTGACATCACCTCCGTCCCACCAACGCCTGCAAGGACAAGGACGGAGCAGCCAGGCCACATGGCGTGGCTCTGCTCTCCTGGGCACCGGGCACGAGCAGACGAGTCGGTGGGTCCCAAAGCACCCCCTCTTTGCGAGGCCGCGGGGTTCCCCCTGCCCGAGCCCCCAGAGCTCGGCCCCAGCAGGGACGCCAGGTCTGTGCCGGTGTGGGCTGGGCACAGCTTCCCAGCATGGCTTTGCTAAGGGTAAAACCACTGCGCAGGGCACGCAGGGAGGGGGAAATAGAGGCGGAGGAGCCTGCTTTGATGAATGTTTCTCTCTCCCTCTCTCATTTTCCTTGTCAAGCCAGATGCTTTCATGGCTGAGAACCAAGTAATCTAAAAAAAGCGTCTTTTCAGCACAAAGCCAATTATTAACAGCAAACAATCCTGCTACGATGAAGATTGTGGAGCAAGATATTTCCCACGGGGTCTGCAAGCCCCAGCCCCAGCCCGTGGGCTGTGGGCAAGCTCCAGGGGTCCTGTTCCAGCATGGCGGAGCTGGAGGCTGGGGAAACCCCATCCCCACACCAGCCTTCCCCTCTGCACACCTGCCTCCCCGCCTGCCCCGCTACAGGCTTCATGGTGGCATCTGGATGAAAGCAGCCACCTGGAGAAGCCCAGAGCCATCCGTCTCCCCTCCCTGCTGGAGGGCAGGGTGCCAGGGGCTGTGCCGGAGGCTGTGGGCATCGCCGGCTGCCGGGGGCGAGGCAGGAGAGTGGGAGAGCAGTGGCTCCTTGCTCAGCCCTGGGGAGTTTTGCGCTGTGTTTGCTGAGCTACTGTTCCAGGCAGGCCAAGAAGTGGCTCCGTTTCCAAGAAACCCCAACGGCATGATCCCCACCAGCCAGGCAGGCAAGGGGACACGTGCCAGCTGCTAGCTGAGAGCCGGCCACAGGACGGGGACACAGCTGTGCCACGGGCACAGCTGGCAGAGGGTGGGGGACTGCATAGCACCAAAATTCAGTAAGGACAAAAGAGGCTGCTGGGCCAATCCTGCTGGGAGGGGGCAAAACAACCTGAAATGCCCTGGGTCTGCCTCTGCCTCCCCGCATGCGCGGGGCACGTCCCTCCCCTGGGGTTTGTCCCTGCTCGCGGGGGCCCAGCGAGATCCTGCTCCGAAAGGAGAGGCTGTCCCTTGCCGCCCTGGCACGGGGACGGGAGCAGGTGGCATGGCCGGCTGCACGCGGGGGGCACGGCGGGCACCACACGGTCGCCGCGGTGCCAGCCACGCTCGCACACGCTCCTCCTGCTCCCGCCCAGCTGCGTAAACAAGTCCAGGAATGAAGATCTGAGTCATCCACCGGCTCAAAAACACCCAAACATGGTCACAGGCCAAGCAACAACTCCAGCAAGGCAGGACCAGAGCTCAGCGGGGGTCCAGGCACGGAAATGGTTGAGCAGGGACGAGGTGCCCCTCCAGCCCTGGGGGTTTGCGGGACCCCGCACTGGGGGGATGCAGCCCCCTTCCCGGGGCACGTCCAGGAAGAGTCACTCGGTGGCACAGCGCGGGTGCCCGGAGGCTCTCCTGCATCGCCCGGCTGCAATGTGCCCAGCTGGGCACAGACCTGGGCACAGGGTGGCCCCATCCTGCCAGCCCTGCTGCGCACGCACAGCCCCGGGCACGTGTCTTGCGTCAGCCCTGCGACGCGGGCGCCGCTTCAAAGTATGTTCCCTCTCCAGGGAGGGCTACAACAGAGAGGATGGATATTATCGACATGGCAAACACCCGAGGAGACCAGCTTTAGGCAAAAAAATAAGCCCTATTCTGCAAGATTTTCTTCCTCAGCAGCACAGTCCTGCTGGGAGCGGACGTTTGTTGGGTGTCTCGAGGCATGTTGATCTGGAGCTGCAAAGTTTAGAGGGTCAAAGCAAGGGAGGGGTGGGTCCAGAATGGGATCCAGCTCTACCTGCTAAAAATACAGGGCACAACACATCTCAGCTTCCAGCCCAGAGGTCCTCCCCACCAGCCTTCCTTTACGCCAGTCAAGCATCATCTGTGGGATCTTTTAGACCCAAAAAGTGGGGGATTCCCAAAAGAAACAAAGTTAGCAGAAGCACAGTGCCTGTTTCCAGGTTTACTGCTTCAGTTAAAAATAATCAGTCCTGATGCAAAAATTAAGCTTGAAACAGGAAGAAAATGTTCTGGTTTTGGTGTGTCTGGGAGCTGATCCCTCTTGGAAGTGGTTTGGGGTGGAAAGTACCTGCAGCTTCTTCCTCAGCCCAGCCAGGGACCGGTGCCTCGGTCGGTACATGTGGGTACGTGTGTTCCCCTCTTCCAAACGACCTCTAACCAAGACATCTGGATGGGATGAGGGGGGGCTCAGGGTGCTGGGATGCTTTCGAGGGCTGGCTCCTACCCCAGTGCTGAGGACCCATCTCTGGAAGCTGCCCTGGAGGAGCTCGCCCTGTGCTGCCCTGCCAGCTCTGGGGCTGACGGAGGGTGGCAGAAGGTGTGAGCAGAGCCAGGCTGCTCCGAAGCAGCTTGCAGGCTCATGAGAGGAGGAGGAGGAGGCTGAAGGCAAGCCTGCAGAGCTGCCTGAGCCACGGCAGTCGCTATCCTGTCAGTGAGGGGGCCCATCCCCACGACGGGGTGCAGTGGGAGAGGCTGGGAGCGGGGGCAACGTGCCAGCCTTGGGGTTCGGTTTCTCTCCCCAGCCTTCCCCAGGAGTTTTCCAGCTCCATCAGTCCAGCTGCCCTGAGGAGGTAGGAAGGGAATGGCATTTTTGTCCCGGTGCCCACTTGCCATAGCGGTGGGAGCAGCAGGCAGAGAGCAGATGTGCTGGACTTATATAGAGCGCTGTGCCCTGCTGCTGGCACCCGGCTGCCCCAGATGCCGCAGGGATGAGCACACCGGGTGGCTGGCCCATGGCTGGGGGGGATCAGACGGCCGGGGACCTCAAGGCAACCTCTGGGACATGAAGCAATCCCATCACCTTCCCACCGCCAGCTCCTGGCCCCTCTTGACCGCTGGGGTGGGAGCTGCAGTGACCCCAGGCTGGTGGAAGGGGAGCAGGGACGGTTCTTCCAGCCCTGGGCAGACGTGGGTCACCCCAAGCTGTGGGGCAGGGACGGGCCCAGGGACGGGCACACCGGTTGCCGGACCCAGGTGCTGGTTAAGGCACCCACACACTGCAGAGGCATTTTCTCTTCTTGCCCGCTCCCCGCCAGCCCTGGAAGGTCTAACCCGGCCCCAAGCTGGTGCCTGGATTAATTAGTATTACAGCTTTCCCGTGGTGCAGCTGTGCTATTCTCAGCAGCCTCCAGCTGTCTGATCACACCCGGCGTGTGTGCAGAGCCAGGTCCCGCACGCTGCCTGCCCCGGCTCCGCTCCGCTGGCACTGCCCGTGGCTCACCAGCACGCAAAGCTTCTGTGCCAGGCATTCAGAGGGGAGGGGAGCTGCCAGAGGTGGCTGGGGCGGGCTGGGAGCTGATGGGATTCAGGACCGGGCAGGTCAGCTCGATAGAAACTTCCCAGCAGAGCTTGTCTTTTGATAGCAAGCGCATTTTGTGCAGGGCTGGGATGTAGCCGGGGAGCATTGTCGCTCCTGGCATTTTTGTGCTGGGGAAACAGAAGCAATGTGTCATTTTAACAGCTCTGCCACGGCAGAGGTGTGTCAGAGCTGTTAAAATGACATGTCGTTTCTGTTTCCCAAATACAAAAATGCTGAGAGCTCACAGCCTCAGGGATTTGGGTACCGCTGGGATGCCCAACGCAAGGCCCCGGTGCAGGGTCTCTGTGCTCACATGTCCCCCCACGCGTGCTCCTTGTCCCTCGGCATGACGCTGCAGCCCCAGGGCGGCGGGGAGGGCTCCTGGGCAGCCCTGCTGCTGCAGAAATCCCCTTAGCGTAATCCGGGCCTGGCTCAGAGGAGGGATTTGCTCTCTGGGCTGGGAAGGACCTTCCTCCCCTCTGTGCGGCAACGCGGTGGCATTCAGCAGATGTGTGAGCTCCGTCACGGCTGCGCTGCACGCAGCAGGGCAGAGCTGGGGCTGGCCAGAAAAGCCCCAGGGTGCTCCTGGGGCTCGGCCAGCGCTTTCCTGGCGCCGGGCTCTGGCTGCTTTGATCCCTCACAGCATCCCAAAGGAACCAGGCAGCTTGGGGCAGAGCAGGAGGGATGGGTGGCCTTTGCTGGGTGCGGGCTGCCTGTGCTGGGTGTTCATGTGCTTCTCGTAAGTGGGAAATTAGCGAAGAGTGATCAGTTACGGGAAGCTGGGGATTGTTTCCCTTTGCCCAGGGCAGCTGGTAAGCTTTCGGGTGATATTGGTCCCCAGGCACTGCTCCACCACACCAGGAGACTGGGCACCCCCATCTCGGTCTGTAGTCGAGCTGCGAGCCCCAGCCATGCAGCAGGACCCCTCTGGGAGTGGAGGTTGAGGACAGGCAGGTGGCATGGAGGGAGAGAGGCGTACAGCATCCCCGCTTCGGCTGCCTGAAGGCAGCAGAGCCGCCAGCCGGGCTGGGCGCCAGCACTCATGGGGCTCAGCTCCGCGGCAGCACCGGCGCCGGGGGGAGAGCTGCTGGCACCGAGCCGCTGTCCCAGGGTAATCCCCATCCCTCAGCAGCCCACAGACCAGACCTGCTTACCGCACAGACCCCTAATTCCCTAATAATCCATCCATTAACGGCAGCGTTTGCTGGGGTGGGAGGAGAGCTGGAAAGCCGAGCGGTCCCTTCCCACGAGCGGGGCATCGTCCCTGGCAGAGGCAGAGCTCTGGACGGTGACACCCGCCCTGGCTGCCCTCCACATGACACCCTGCCGGGCCCTGGGGATGGGGTGAGCTCCTGGCAGGGCGCTCAGGAGCGACCCGGGGAAGAGGCACAGCCCCTGGACCAGCAGGGTGCCCTGGGGCTGTCAGCCCGTCTCCAGCCCCGTCTGTCTGTCCTGCTCAATCCAGACATTAAGGCACCTGCAGTGGAGCGGAGTCCCGGGCTGTGGGTGCCCTGGAGAGAGGGGACAGACCGCGGGACAAGCGCCTGCACGGGGTTCCCCTTCCCGTTGCGCTTCCTGCCCGCGGGGAGGCAATTTCTAAGTGAAACGATAGTGGCGATGATCCCAGCGATGATGCAAGCGTAGCAGGCAGTAGCTGTTATTGTTACTGTTATTGTTATTGTAATAACAATAATAACAATAATTACCCTGTCTGCCAGAGGCTGCAGGCGGCCGGTTGTGCGGTGTTTTGCCATTCAGGCTGTTTGCAGCACGGCTGCTGGATCCCTGGATCCCCGGATCCCCGCTGCCTCCCATCCCACAGCCCTGGGCTGCGCTGGTGCCGGGGCTCTGGACGACAGCGGCGCCAGGGGTTTCCACCCCACATCTGCCTCTGGACCTGCATTCCCAAAATGCTGTCACAGGCAGCCGAGCGGCTCACGCCCTGCTCCCTGGCATCTCTGGAACCTTTAGCTGTCCCAGAGGCTGCCCGGGGGGATGACAAGGCTTTGGTCCCCCTGAGCACAGAGCCAGGCACGTGCCCGGAGGGGTGTGCATGTGTGTGCTGGAGCGTATGGCTGCAGGGCTGTGTGCGGTGCACTCTCCCACAGTGACACCAGGGCCAGCAGCAGCACTGCCACCAACAAACGGGCTCTGTCTGCTGGCTGGCCCCAGCCCATGTCCCTCTTGCCCCCAGCACTGCCCCGGCGCCACGGGCTGGCACAGGGGCCTGGGCATGTGTCCGTGCACTGTCCCACCCGGCGAGGGACGCCTTTGGGTCTGTCTCCCTGCAGTCACCACCCCAGGAGTTTGCTGACCTCAGAGCATCCTCCCATTAGACAGCACAGGTCCCTGCCACCGTGCCATCCGTCTGTCCTGGGTTTATGGGATGTCTCCTGTGCCCTGGCATGAAGAGCTCAGCCCGCCGTGTGCCCTCAGCCATCAGCACAGGCTGTGCCTGCAAGCCTTGCTCTGTCACCCGCCGCGTTCCCACGTGGATGCTCCTGTCCCTACCCCACCCCAGCTGCTCTGAGTATTGGTTATATGCTGGGGCTGAGCTCCGGCAAGTGGAAGGGGCTGTTTGGCACAGGAAGATGTCCGTTTCCCCGGCACAGCCAGGGCTGGCATGTCCCCGAGCCCCAGCCCCGCGGGGACCCTGGCCCTGCCTCCCTGTCTTCCCTGCCACTCCGCGGCCAAATCCCCTCTTTGTGCCGGGCTGGGGGCGGTGGGGAGCTGAGGCAAGAGGGGCTTTGATGTGCCACTCTGCTCGGCGCCACGGCTCCTGGGCACAGCGGGCTGGCACCAGCGGGACCCGGGCCGGGCGGCAGCTTCAGAGGCGCCTCCGGCTCACATCCCAGCACGGCGCTGCCTTGTTTTTGCCTGGCGAGGCCGGGACAGTCCCCGGCGCTCGGCCCCTGCTGGGATATGTTCCCAATAAGGCGCATGGAGAGCAGCGGGCCGGCGGCGGCACTGCCCCGGGGGATCGGGGCTGCCTGTTATACAAGAGAGCAGGTGCTGCCCCAGGATGGGGAGGGCGCTGGGGGGACAGGGAGACCCCGGGGGTGGCCCAAGGGGCCACACAACTACAAAGCCTCCAACTCCTGCATCGCTGGAGCCGTCCAAGAAATTGGTTTAATTGGGAGCCTCCATGGGAGGAAGCCGGTCCCGGCTGGGAGCCGAGGCAGCCGGCAAGCAGCCACGGTGCCCGTCGGTCCCTCCCCACTGCCAAGCACAGGGCAGGGGCTGCTGCCGTGGCTGTGTGAGCTCAGCCGGGTGCGCAGGAGCCGGCCGGCAGTGCTGGTGTGGGGTGGACATGGGGGTGAAGACAGCCTGGAGAGGCCCAGCTGCTCTCCTGCCCGGAATGAGCTCTGCAGCGGTCCCCAAGCTGCCAGCCGTGCTCCACGGAGCCCCTTCATGCCACGAAGGGACGGCACCCCAGCTCGGGCCTTCCCGAGACAGCACCAGGGCTCCGCACACCCCGTGCTCGCACCCACTCATCCTGCACACGGGCTGCGGGGGTCTGAGCCCTTTGCTTGGCTTAGCCCAAACCGGGGGGGATGTGAGCGAATAGGGGAGATAAAAAGGGCCTCCTGATACATGGGCTTTGCTGCTGGGGGAGATGCAGCAGCCCCTGTGTGGTGCATTCCCCTGAGCCCTGCACAGGGCTGTCCCCAGGCTGGAGGTCACCCAGCCGAGGCCGTTGGGCAGCCGCATCCCAGCCTGGACTCTGCCTTCGCCCCCGCCCTCCCCAAGCCTCGAACTTTCCGCGGTCCAAAGGTCTCCCCCCTGGAGAATGAGTAACAGGGTGCTGGCAAGGCGGCAGCCCCTGGCCCAGCGCCTGGCAGCTCCCTCCCCCCGCAAGCCTCCCCTCCCACCCGTGGGAGCATCTTCCCGTGGCAGCGACCCAGCGGGGACGTGTCGGCCACCGCCTGCGTCCCCCTCAGTCAGCCCGTGCGGGGAGCGTGCTGGGGGGCTGCAGGGGCGGTCAGGGCAGCCGAAGGGCTCCAGCACGCACAGACCCTCCTGCCTCCCTGCGTCGTCCAGCCGTAAGCATCCTCCTGGGCTTCTCCCAGCAGCATGGGGCGGCGCAGCAGCACAGCGGCTGTGGGCAGGCGGTGATGCTTGTGCTAGAGTTTGCTGCTTAAAATGGGACCACGCTGATGTTTCACATCCTCCAGATCACAGGGATGCTCCTGGTGGGTCAGGAGCCCCGTTTCATGCCTCTGGGATCTCTCAGAAAGGAGGTTTAGCTGTGTTTGGCTCAAAGGTGGCCAAGGACTATCTTTAACCTTTCCAGTGCGTCTTCTGCTGTAGGCATGAAAGAATTACCAAAATGATTGAGGGGAGAGTACGGACAGGTTCAGGGGCCATCCCCGCCAGACAGGGCCCTGGGAATCTGCCGTACGTGACCTCAATGGTGATTTCCCGGTGACGAGGGCTGATGATAGGAAAGGCAATTCACAGTGGATGATGAGCTGTCTGACCCTGCCGGGGTTTATCGGTGCCTTTGCCACTGCCTTCAGGTCCCCGAACAGGACTGGGATCACGGACCAGCCATGGTGCAGAGCTGCCCACCATGCTGGGAGCCAGACTAAGCAAGGGCTGAGCCGTGGCCATTCCCCAAAGCCAGGGGCTGCCGGGGAAGGGATGGAAACGGCCGTGAGTTTTCCAGGGCAATGCCAGGGCTGTGCCAGGGCGGTGGGCAGGCAGCGGGAGCGGAGTGTGCCCTGCGGCCGCATTCCTCTCCTTGTATGGTACCCGAGCACCCGCTGGGTGCCCTCCTCCCTGCCACGCCTGCCTCGGCAAACACGCATGGCACGCAGGAGGTGACAGCCACGGGGCAGCACCGCCGTGCCACCGCCTCCACCGGATGAGCATCTCCCCCATCGCCATGGGGTGTTGGCTCTGCAGGGGCAGGGAGGAGCGACGGGCTGCTCTGCGGTGTCTTGTCTGTCCCAGCGCAGCAGATGGCCAAGTGACCAGGTGGTGGGGTGGCCTCGCATGCCACCGGCTGTGTCAGCAAAGGGCTGTCGCAGGAGCTGGCACCCTGCCCTGGCCAGGGCCGTTTGTGTTTGTTCAGGGATGTCGTGCCTGACCTGTTCCAGTCCCGGTGACTCTTGGGCAACCTCCCTCCCGGGTAATCATTGATGGGGTTGGGAAGGCTGGCAGGACAGACCTCAAACACCGGCCAGAGAAACCTGAGTGCTGAGCTCAGGAGAAATTTCCATGGCAGCGTGTGGGGATGGTGTAAACCTGGCGCAGAGCTGCCCCCCAGTAACACCCACACCCAGGTCACCGGCCGCTGTCTGCCCCTGGCTCGGGCAGCCCTGGCTTTGGGGTGGCAGTGGGACGTGGAGGGATAGGATGGAGACATCAGCCTTCCCCAGGGTTCCCTCTGGGGAAATTGCGGGACAAGCTGAGCTTCACGTGCTCGGGAGCCTCTGTGCCCCCTTCTGAGAAGGAGACAACCCCTCCGTGACTTGTGCCCTCTTGTAAGCCCCAGCAAAGTCCTCCCGGAGCCTGGACGCCTGGATTTCCCACACTGATTTTCCTGGGGATTATGCTGTTTCTAATGATCAATTAAAGCAAATTGGCCAGGTCCCCGAGGCCCCTAAATCCTGTCTAATCCCTGGCACCTTCTCAAACTGCCACTGCTCATTCATTATGCGGCAGTCCCCTGGGTGGAAGTGTTTGCTCCGAGCGTGGCTCTTCCTACACGAAAGCCTTCCGGGTCCCTGGGGCGTTTGTCTGGGTTTGAGAACTTGCTGTTTCTAATTGATTTATTTGTTATGGTGCTGTTTGCTCTGAATGAATCTCCCTTTCTTGGCAGGAATGAGGAAGTTCACTTTCTCGGGAACATTTTACTGCTTAGCAGCCTCCTTATCGCCTCTAATAGATCCCATTAACCTTGTGCAGCAGTCGCACTGGCTCTGGCACGGACCGGCAGTAGGAAGCTCAGGTTGTTTGTGTGTTTTGTGCAGTCTTTTCACCCTCCCGTGTGACCCAGCTGGTTTCCACCTTGCTCAGCTCTTTTTGTAGTTGATACTGTTGTTCAACATCGTCTCCCACTTGTCTTTTACACAGTCCTCAAATGCCATCTCCTTCCCTCTCCTTCCTTGCTGTTCCTTGGGGCTGGACCTTGTTTCTGTCTGGGAAGCTGAAATCCTTTTGCAGCTGTGTAACAACAGCTCCCAGCACCGTCCCAGCCATGGGAAGCGTCTGCCCAGAGGACTGTCCCCGCACACAAAGCCACCTCACCACGGGGACAAAGCCGTGGCTCTCCATGTGCTGCCCCGCAGTGGACTGTGGGCAGATGGCTCCTCTCTGGGCCCCCCTTTCCCCATCTGGCTGGGGATGAAAGGGCGGCCAGTGCTGCCAGCTCCACAAAGTGACACCCCTGTGCCACATGGAGGGACCTTTAGGGACAGCTGGACCCAGCATCTCGCCAGGCCATGGCATTTGACCAAGCCGAGGACATGGCTGCCACCCATGAGCCACAAGCCATGTAGGTGTTCAGGGCATATTTTCTTTTCCCTATGGGAAAACTCATCCTGCGGTCCACGAGGATGCAGGGTGGACCCCTGAGGGTGGAAAGGAGGAGCTGGCTGAGGTAGAAACGCGCTGCCTGCTCCCTTCAGGCGTCCCCAGCAGTCCCTGGGAGCAGGGAGGGGTGCCATGCCCGAGGGCAGGCGGTGGTGGCCGTCTCAGCCAGGTGCACGGTGCACGCTGCCCGCCGGGCGCGATGGGGCTGCCTGCGGTCCCGCTGCCTGGAGACTGCCCACTGTTTATTCCACTTCCTGACAGCAGCGAGTGCCGGTGGCCGGGTGTCAGGGCAGGGTGCCGGGGACCACAAACCGCCGGGGAACACAGCGCACCCACCCTGGCGCCCCTGCCCACGGTCCCCACTCCGACACCAGCCCCTGCCCTCCGCGGCAGCCTGGGCTCTGGAGGGTCTCCATCCTCCCGGGGCTGCAGGGGTGGGGTGACAGGGGGCGGCACCTGGGAGAGGGAAACAGCCCCATGATCTGCCAGGGGGATGGAAACCCTGATGGGGCTGGAGGTGGGCACTGCTGGGTCCCGTCCCAGCAGCGTGCAGGAGGGCGCAGGTCTGGGCCAGCTCCCCGTGTTTGTACAACAGCGGCACAGTGCACGCCGGGGCAGCAACAGCTTCTCCACGAGGACGGCTTGTGCTGTTTCGGGAGGTGTTGCCTGCACCCCACGGGTGCCAGCGCCCATGGGCGGGCAGAGCTGGCGATGGGCATGGCTGCAGCGTGCCCGTGGTGGGCAGGTTTGCCAGCAGCTCTGACAGAGCCTGGTCCTGGCACGCACGCACCCTGGAAACAGTTCCCTTCCCTGGCCTGTGTCCGGGGCCTGATCCTGACTGCCGTGTGGTCCATGCAGCCCTGTCCCCAGCTGGGCACCCTCTGTAGGAGCACTGGGGTCTCAGCCTGGCCCTGCCCTGGAGAAACCCCCTTCCCAGGGGACATGAAGGGCTGCTGAGGGGAAACTGAGGCACGGCAGAAGGGCAGGTACTGCTGAGCTGCAGGGAAGGAGGCAGGCTGGACCAGGACCCCCAGCCCTGAGCATCTCCCAAACCCTGTGCAGCTCCCAGGCCCAGGTGCAGCCCCAAATGGGGGGTAGCCCTTCTGCCCCCCCCATCCGCCCTGCTGCAGGGGTCCCTCAGGGACGATTCCCGCGTGCCCCAGTCTTGACGTTGGCTCATCCTCAGGCTGTGTCTCTCCCCTTTCCTGCCCAGCTGGGGAGGGGGTGCCAGTGCCAATGCACCGCTTGTGCCCTTGTCCTCAGGGGGCTGCTGCAGGCAGAGCCCAGGCAGCCCTGGTCACCGTGCTCAGATCTCCACCGACCCGCCACTTGCTCGGGCCTGGCAGACACGACTCATGCTGCTCTCCAGTGGGAACCTCCGTTTTGTAGCACGGCTTTCCCTTCCCAAGGGGTCCCCGGGCTGCAAATGCTCCCAAGCAGCCCAAGGTGGGCTAACGCCAGGCTGGCTGGAGGCGTGAGCTGATCTGGATCCATGGGGGACACTGGGTTCTGAGGACTACGTGGAAAATCCCAGCCACGCATTTATCTGCAAGGCTCCTGCGGGGCTGGGCCGGGCTGGGACACGGCGTTCGAGGAGCAGGGAGGAACACTTGCATAAGGCCGACTGCTTTGGCTGCGGCTGAGTCTTCCCAGATGGACTCCGGGCATGCAGAGCCCAGCGGGGCAGAGTGGGGAGAGAGCAGGAGTGTGCAGAGCTGGGTGGAGGGGCAGGTCTCCCCATGTACACCTGACCCTTGGGTGGACGCCAGACCCTTCTGCTCTCCTCGCGCTGCTCAAATGTCCTCCCAGGCAGCTGCTTGCCCTGTGCACGCTGCACTGAGCATCAGCTACACGTGCACCCCCCCATCTCTGACACAAAAAGTCCCCCAACTCTTTTTCTCCACCGTGTCCCTGGGGTGAGCCAGGGTCCTGGCTGGAGGGAGCGCTGGAAGCTCAGCCTGCCCCAGCAGGGTGGGAGACGAGGGACGCATCCTCATCCCAACCCCCTTTCTCTCCCCCTCCCCCTTCCATCCCGATCTCATCTCCATCCATATCCCACCTCACCCCCACTCCCATCCTCATCCTACCCACACCCTCACCCCCAATTCCAGCCCCTTCTCCATCCCCGTCCTATCCCATTGCCAGCTCCATCCCACCCCTATCCCCATTCCCCACCCAGACGGGCCCTGGCCCCAGGACAAGGGGGAAGGAGTGGGTGCACAGGCCCCCCTCCTCCCAGTGGCACGTTTGCATCCCCCATGAATGCCGGGATGCTGGGGTGAGGGGATGCCGGGATGCGGGAATGCCGGGATGCCGGGGTGCGGGGGTGCCGGGATGCTGGGATGTGGGAATGCCGGGATGCCAGGGTGCGGGGATGCCGGGGTGGGGGGTGCCGGGCCGGCAGCATCCCGCCCGGCCGGGAAAGCACCGCTCTCGTTTTTTTTTACAAATCAGCCGTTTCTTAGAGACTTCCTGCTCGGCGCGTTAACCCCCGGGGCGCCGCTGGGCTGTGGGGAGCGGAGGCAGCCCGTGATGGCCAGAATTGCCCCTCCGCTGCCCGCACGGCTGCCGTCACCCACGTCCTTGCCGCAGGGACTTGCTGAGCTTGACTCGTCCCCGGGACGCGGGGAACGACGAACCGGGGGAGCCTGGCCCTGCTTCCCCCCTGCTGCTGCCCGTGGTTTGCCTCCTCACGCAAGGTGCGTCCTTGCTGGGGGGCCGGCGGGGAGGGCTGGGGTGCCACGCTGGCCCGGCAGCCTCGCGGCACCCCGGGATTAATGCTCTTGGGCCCGGGGGCCGGCGGAGAGCCAGAGCGCGAAGGGCCAGCGGGAAGGGAGGGGCCCTTCTCTCATTTTGGGTGCTGCACAGCGTGTACCGCTGCCTTCAGGGCCTGTGGCACAGTGCAAGGGTACATCGTGTCCAGAAGGAAGGGAACAGTCGGGGAAGGGTGTTTCCAAGCCTTTTCCATAAGCAGAGGGCCTGGGAAGGGCATAGGGTGTTTTCGGGTGATGTAGGGGTGTTGGTAAACCTCCTCCAGCCCCCAGATGCAGCAGGAGCTGGGGAGCAGCCCCTGTGCACCCCAGGGGCGGGGGGCAGCCCCTTTGCCTTGGCCACTGCACCCACAGGCTTGCTGGGTGCTCAGCCCAAGGGTTTGTCTCCTCTCCTGCTGCTCTCAGGAGACCCCCAGGACAGCACTGGGCTGGGCTCAGCCTTGTGCAGCTCTGCGGTGGCATGTGCCAGGCGCAGGGAGGGATTTCTGGTGGGGCTGCCCTGTGCCATTGGCTGGCACGGTGTCACGCCACGCTGCGGGGACAGGAGAAGGCTCTGCCCACCCGTGGGAGGAAGGCTCATCTGGAGCAAGCGGTTTGTGGCGGGTGGCTTTTCCCGAGTGGCTGCGATGAGCGGGGGCTGCCCAGGTGCCATTGTCTGTCCCCCCTGCACAAAGGCAGGCAAGAGCTACGGGGCATCCCAGGGCCATGGGGAGGGGACAGAGGATGGGGAGAGATGGCAAACAGGGCTCCAGACTCCCAACGCCACCACTGCATCCCTGGAATGCAGCCGGGGTGTGTTGCAGCAAGGCCAGATGGGGTACGGAGCTCATGGCTGCAGCCCAAACCTCCCCCAGCTGAGAGGCGCAGAAGGACGGGCGGGCGATTTCCCAGCAGCTGGGAGCCCAGTAGCACCCCTGGCACCCACTGTAGTGAAATGGCCGGTGCAAACACGGCCGGCATACAGTCGCCCTGGGGACAGCCCTTCCTGGAGAAGCTGTACCACCCGAGAGACTGGCAGCACAGGGGGTGCGCTGCATGTGTGTCCCCCCAGCTTGCTGCAGTGCCTCTAAGTGCAAGGGATGCATACATACGTGGTATGGGGGTGCCTGAGCCTGTTTGCACACCCATACACCCAGCAGGGACAGCAATCACACACACGGTACATGTGTGCACGCTGAGCCCTTGCACTAGAGCGGCTGCAGGCCTGCCTGCGCGAGGCTGCGGTTGGGTCCCAGCCCTGGGACAGACAGGAGAGGGAGGGGACAGACACCCCGTAACGGTTTCGAGCTCCCGTGGCCTGTGTTTTGCTGTTTACTCGGCGTTTCCAGGGAGCCAACCGTCCTCAGCTCCCGGCTCTGCCATGACTCACACCAGGCTGGGGCTGAGTCGCTCTCGCTACGGCAGAGGCCTGAAGCAACTCAAAGCCCTAAAGCAGTGCAAAGCAGTGCAGGGCATGGCCACCTCCCCGCTACCCTGGGCACTGCCAGCCCCCTTCTCTGGGCTGGGGATGTCTCCAGCCGGCCAAGGAGCTGTATCCAGGGTATAAAGCCCCAGGGGAGGATATTGCACCCAGCTTCAAACACCCTGCCAGCCTGGGGCTCTGCTCACACATCTGCCTCTCCTGGTACACGCCAGCCATCAACCCTCACCCCAGTGTCACAGCCACCCTGCACCCCCAGAGATGGAGGTTTGGGGCTTTTTGCTCTCTCCCACCAATGCCGTGGGGTTGAATCCAAGGCTGGCTGTACCCTAGGACAGGGTTGTGGCACCCTCAGCCCCCCTCCAGCACTGTTCAAGCCAGCTAATCCATCCTCCGACCCTCACACCACATTTCAAGACGGTTCAAAAAACCCCAACAGACCAAAACCACGGGAGGGAGAGCAGAGCTGGGCTGGGGTGCGTTCAGCTCTGCAGAGCCTGGGAAGAGCCTCCTCCCTGCCTGTCCCCCAGCCTGCCCCGCACACAGCCCTGGGCCCAGGCATGACACAGGGTACAAAGACCTGCAGGCTCAGGGCACCTTTTCCCACCACACACCAGCCCCCTGGAAAAGGGGGGGCCTCTCACATCTCCACAATCCCATCTTGGCTCAACCAGGGCAGTCCAAGGGGGGAACCCATCCCCCAGAGGTGGGGAGCAGCCAGGTTTTCCCAGCCGAGGAGCAGCACCAGCCCAGCCCCCCCAGGGTTTGCAGCACAGTATCCTCACCAGTCCCATCCCTGTGAGCCCCAGCCCCTTCCCCAGCGGCCCACGCTGCCCCCCCAACACCTACCCATTCCCAGCCACAGACACACAGCTTGGGGCACACATTTGTATAAAAAGTAGAGTTTATTGCCATTTCTATCTAGATTTACACAACTGTGTCACCGCTTCTGACGTCAAAAGGGACGTCCCGTCACTTCCCAGAGAGCTGGCCGGGAAGGTGGGGGGCCCAGGAGCACGGGCCAGCTCCCCCCAACCCAGCGGGCTGGAGCGCAGCCCCTGTCGCGGCTCTGCCCAGGGGTCAGCCCGCATCCTCCCAGCGCTGCCGCGCGGCTCCGTCACGGTGGATGCTGGAGAGGGGTGAATCCGTCCCCTCCTTCGGGTCGCTCGCAGCACTGGCCACCCAGTAACATCCACTTGCCATTCCAGTCTTGCCTCGAATCCCCCAGCTGTACAGAGATGGACACGTCTGGCCCAGAGCAGGGCACCCCACAGCCTCGTGGGTGCCGCTCATGCGTGTGTTTATACATAGATACAGCTACAGAAGATGCCCAAACTAATAAAACAAGCTTTTTTTTCCTTGTAATCCCCACACTGATGTGCGTACAGCCATGCACTACACCACAGCTGCCACCACCGGTGCTGCTCAGTCAGGTCTGGGTTCCAGCATGCTCCTGGGTGGCGAGCGGGACGAATCTGCATTGCTCACTAAACAACGGTCTTCCTCCAACGTCAGGCCCAGAAAGAGACCCCCCCCTGCACAGTGCAGCCAAGGCACGGGACTCGGCGTGCGCGTCTTCCAACCGTGGATTCCCATTGAAGTGCCAAAGGCCACCTGGCACTGCCGGGGTGTCACGGACGCCCAGGACGGGCAGGCTGCAGATTCACTCCTGGCCCACGGCGGGCCAGGTGGGGAGGGGTCAGCTGCCCACATTTCCCTCGCAGAAGAGCATCCTCATGCAGGGGACGGCCGCTGGCTCTGCTGGCTGGCCGGGGTTGCCCGGGGGGGCACGGCTCAGCGCCAGGGTCTGGCAGTCCTTCGTGTGAGATGAAGGCGGAAACGATTTTGCAGGAGATTAAGTAGAAAGAGTTCCGTGGCTCTGCCCACCCCAAGGACAGAGCCACCTTACACCGCAGAGCCCCCGGAGTGCTGGGCCGGGGCAGCTGCCCCTGGGCTCTGCCCCTCCGGGCACAAGACCTCCGCGGGGAGCCGGGACTGGAACTTCTCCAGCTGCTCAGGGCTGGCAAGGGTCTTCAGGAGGCTGTTTTCACGCTCCAGCTGGGAGTTTTTCTCCAACAGTTCTTTAATTTGCTCTTTCAGGACCTCCACCTCCTCCCGCACCGCGTACATAAGGTGATTTTTCACAAGATCCTGCAAAAGGCCGGCAAAAAGACCGATCACTCAACGGTTACGCCCCGGGGGCTGCTCCCACCCTGCCCCGCAGGGCTCTGCCCCAGCCGCTCCCGAGCGCCGCAAAGGCTTTTCCCGAAGGCTGTCCCTCCCCACCCCACTCTCAGCAGCCTGGCCAGGGCTCGGTGCTCACCCAGTGTAGCCCCCCCCAGGCCTGCACCCGCAGCATCCCTTGGGTCCCCCATCTCCCAGGTCTCGCTGCCTCCGGAGGCACTCTCCAGCTCCCCCCAACCCACCCTTGGGGGTCTGGCAGGCTGCAGTTCCCCCTCATCCATGGGGCCTGGCCTGGCCACCCCCCACACCCCCGGAGGGTCCTTGCCAGCCCCCCCCGGCCGGCTCCCTGCGCACTGCGGCGCTGCCGGAGCCAATGAGCTCCGCCAGCTGCGGCGGGCAGACAAAGGAGCTGCTCTGCCCAGCAACAGGCCGGGGAGCGGGGACCCCCCCTGCGGGCAGAGCACCCACCCGGGGCGTGGGGACCCCCCCCAGGCAAGAGCACCCGGGGGGGCGGGGGTCAGGGTGCACGGGGGGCAGCACTGCGGCTCACCATTGCCTGCTCGATCTTGTTGTCGATGGCCACCACGCTGGCTCCGGAGGCGCTGGAAGAGAGCGGAGAGGCAGAGCGTTAGCAGCGGGCCCGCGAGCACCCCCCTCCCCGGGGGATCCGTGCACCGGGACACCCCCTGCCCCAGGCTGCGACGCGCCGGGGCTCCCCCCTTCACTGGCGGTCAATGCAGCGAGCTCGCCCGGGGCAACGCACCCGACCCCCCCCAGCAGCAATGTGCCGGCCCTCCCGGCGGAAAACGGCGGGGCTGACCGCGGCCGGTACCGGGGCTGCCCCTACCTGTTGTCGAGCTTCACGGAGACCACGTCCCCCCCGAGCAGGGAGGAGAAAAAGGAGATGGAGAAGTTGTGGAGCTGGTAGACAGCCACCTCCATGGGGGACTGGTACATGCCGGTGCTCATGGCGATGGCTGCGGCGAGCGACGCGACTACAACAGACCGACTAGGACGCACTGCGCCTCCCCCCTGCGCCGCCCCATCTTATATAGGCCGCGTCCGCCCCATCGGGCGGTGCCAGCGCAGCCGGGCCCGCCCGCCGCCCCACAGCGCCGCGCCCGGGGCGGCCCCGGTGCTGCGCCTCGGTTCCCGGCACCCCTGCACCCCGGTACTGCACCCTGTACCCCCATACTGCACCCCGGTACTGCACCCCTGCACCCCGGTACTGCACCCTGTACCTCGGTATTGCACCCCCATACTGCACCCTGCACCCCGGTACTGCACCCTGTACCTCGGTATTGCACCCCCATACTGCACCCTGCACCCCGGTACTGCACCCTGTACCCCCGTACTGCACCCCAGAAGGGGCGGTACCCCCGTACTGCACCCCAGAAGGGGCAGCCGGGGGCGCGCAAACCGAAACGGGAGCGGAAAAACAACGCGGACGCGCAAAGCAAGGCCCGGAGCGCAAAACAAAACCGGGCTGCAAAACCGCACCCCTGCACCCCGGTACTGCACCCTGTACCCCGGTATTGCACCCCCATACTGCACCCTGCACCCCCATACTGCATCCCTGCCCCCAGCACAGCACCCCGGTACTGCATCCTGTACCCCAGTACTGCACCCCTGCCCCCGGGACTGCACCCCGGCACTGCACCCCTGCCCCCGGCACGGCACCCCTGCACCCCACTGCTGCACCTCTGCGCCTCCCAGTTGCACCCCAACACAGCACGGCCCCCTCCCGGTGCAGGACCACTGCCCCCCAGTACCGTGCCCTCCCGACTCTGCGCCCCTAATCTGTACACCCACTGCTGCACCCCTCGTATTCCGCAACCAGAGCGCTGGCAGCCCGTCCGTCCCTGCACCCCCCCGCACCCATCCCTCCACCCCACACTCCTCAGCACCCCCACCCTGTGCTCCCCCCATGTAACCGGGATGGGGGTCAGCTGAGGAGGGGCAACCTGCTTGGGGGACTGGGAAAAGGGGGTAAACCCGCTTTGCATGTGGGGGTGCAGGCCTGCAGGACCCGCCCGCGTGGAAGCGGGGGGTCAGAAGGAGAAGGGGCAGCCGGGGGCGCGCAAACCGAAACGGGAGCGGAAAAACAACGCGGACGCGCAAAGCAAGGCCCGGAGCGCAAAACAAAACCGGGCTGCAAAACAAAACCGGGAGTGGAAAACAACCCCGCGGTGCAAAACAACCCCCGGGGTGCAAAACACGGCCCCGCCCGCCCTTGCGTAACCCTGCGCCGCGCCGGGCGGGGGGGGCCGCCGACCCGCGGCCGCGGCCGGCACTGCAGCGCGGACCCGCCGGCAGAGCTCCCACGGCGGGGCGCGGGCCTCCCCCCCGCCCCCCCAAACGCCCCTAGCAACACGGGGGGGCCGGGGCTGGCATTGCCCCCCGCGCTCGGCCGCCCTCCCCGTCTGCCCTGCCAGTGCCAGGGCTTATCTCTGCCCTCTGGACCCGGACCCGGGGGGACTTTGCTCGGCGCCCGGGCGGTCACCCCGCTGCCACCGACCCCGCGGGGCGCGTCCTTCGCAAGCCCGGGCGGGGGCTGATGCTGAACGAGACCCTGCGAGAGAGCCCACGGCGCAGCGTCCGAGGAAGCGTTAGTGCTGGCCCCAAGATGCCGCAGAGGACCCCGATCCCCTGATCCGGGGGGTGCTGAGGGTGGCCGGCACCTGGCTGGTGGGTGCCAGCACGGGCAGCGGACCAAGGAGCCCCAACCGGCGGCCGTGCTGCCGTGCCCCTTCCTCGGGGAACGGGCTGAGGGTGGGCAAAGCGGTATTTCCACATCAGAAGGGAAACTGAGGCACAGTGCAACATGGCCGCTGCTTAGAGTAAGGCTCGAGCAGCTTGCTCCCCAGAAAATGGCACCCCCGCCCCCCAGAGCAGGATGAGGACCACGATGTCCTGAGTGGTGAGAGACATGGGCACCCTGCGTGGGACGCTGCACTGCCCATGAACCACGGCCGAGCACGCGGTCTGGGACACACAGGTTTGATGTGGGGATGTGAGAACGCATCTTCTCCCTGGTGGGGGGACTGCGCATGGGAGGGGCGCTTCTTCCTGGGGGGGCATGTGTGGGACCCATTTGTCCCTCCACCTGCGGGGGTGGATGATGCACATCCCCCCATGCCAGCGCCAGCCTGGCCCATGCAAAGGGCTGGCGCTGCAGAGAGCGGGCAGGGGTTTGTCCCCCCCAGCCTCGGGGCTGGTGCATGTCCCCCCTCTTCCCCCCCGCCGGGCCCCACTCACCAGTCCCTCCTCCTGAAGAGGCTTGGGGAGTATGGCGGCTGGAAGGCCATGCCGGTGCCTGCACCCCGCTCCAGCCCCTCTGCTCCCTGCCGGCAGCCCAGCACCCCGGCAGTGACGCTGGCTCTGCCCACAGCCGCGTCCCCCGACCCGGCGGGGTGGCAGGGACAGCCTGGGGTGCCGGCCGCATCCCGGGGCGGCGGGCACGGGGTAAACACGCCGGGCGGATGACCTCAGCTGCGCTCAATCGGCCCTTTCAGGGTTGCGGGCCAGCGTGCCACCCCGAGCTGCGCGGTGCCCCCCTCCACGGGCAGATGAAAGGCGCTCTGTATGCGCCTGTCCCCAGGGTGGCTGGTGGTGGGCAGGGTGGCAGCCCCCGGGACACGGGGTACAGCTCTGTCCCTTTGGCCGCCCACACCGGGGGTCCCGTGACTCAGTTTCCCACCGCAGCTCAAGGAAGGTGCCTGTCTCGCTGTGGAGAGGGCAGAGAGAAGGGGAGAGGCATTTTCTCTCCCACGGTTGGGTGCATCACTGATTGTGCCACCCCGTCTCCTGCAGAGAGGTGGGCAGCAGCAGGGAGACGGGGTGGGCAGAGCCCAGCCCTGCCAGCTGTGCCTCGGTTTCCCAACCTCCCCATCTCCCGTGCTATGGCACCCCCATGCCTGGCTCAGCCCCCTTCCCAAAGAAAAGCCCAAAATTATTAATGCCAGGGATCAAGGGCTCCAGGACGGACACAGCACAATTTCCGTGATTTCCGCGGCTGCTGAAGTGAAGCGGGGAAGCGTGGCAGCGTAGTGCTTTGGGAGGAAATCACTTCAGCTCTGCCACCTCCAATATTTTTCCTATGCAGCTGGGACTGTGGCAAAAATAAACATAAGTAAATTGATGACTTCCCTGCCACCCCTCCCGGGGTCTTTCCCACCCCTGCACAGCTGTGACCACGGCCATCACTGCGTGGGGCGCGGGCTCCCCGGCTGCGGGCTGGGAAAGATGCTCCCCTCCTCCGTGAGACCCCCAGGAAGGGATGCTTTTTAGGGATGGAAGTGCAGAAGGCTCTGCTTTCTCTTTCCTTCCCAGCACTTAATTAATGAGGAATCCCAAGGCAGCCTGCTCAGCAGGTCAGGGGCTGCCTCCTCCTCCTGGCACAGCCTCAGCAGGAATGCAGCCCACCCCCCCGCAGTCCCCCACCCGCGCACCCACTTGGGGATGCGGCTTCTCCTGCAGACGCCCCTGGACGTGTCGCTGGGTGCGCACAAATGTGGGGACACCTCGCAGCACATAACACGCATGCACACACGTGCGAGTCCTGCGTGCCTGTGCCCATGCATGCCCCGTGCACCCAGGCACGCCCCCAGCCCCCCCATGCAAACCTGCATTTTCTAGCCCACATGGGCATCCACCCTGCACACTCGCTCATGCACCCTGCACGCACACGCATGCACGCGCACGCACTTGTGCACAGACACGCCAAGAGCACGCCACTCGTGCATGCATGCCGATGCATCCTGCACGTGCACTGCACGTACCCCCCCCGCGCGCACACGTGTCCCTGACTCACAGCTGACGCAGCCGCGCACCCCTGCATGCACACGCCGCGCCGGCAGTACCTCAGCTGTCCCCTTCTGCAGGGGGGGGCACCCCCAGCCCACCGGGCGGCCCCACTGCAGCCCAACCGGCATCTCAGAGGGGGTCCCAGCCGGCCCCCCGCCCTGTGCTCAGCTCTCCCCGGGGCTTTGCGGCTGTCCGAACGCCTCCCACCGCAGCAGAGTCCCGCGTGGGGCTCCAGCTGTGCCCCGCGCAGCGGGGGACCCTTTCCCAGCCCCCCGTGGCCCCGGCAGACGCCTCTCTGAGCTGCTGGCCCCACTCCAGCAGGGCTGCCGGGATCCGCTTCCTCTCCCACCACCCCGCTCCGGCGATGTCCCCCCTTGCTCGTGCTAGAGAGCTGTGGAGTCGCCGGTGCTCTGCAGCACCAGAGGCCATGGTGATGGGCGCCTTGGAGCGGGCCGGGCGAGAAGGGCCAGTGGCGGGAGCTGCGTCCCCGGGCAGCAGCGCGGCCGCTCTCGCCTCACGTCTGCAGCTACGGGAGGTTCGTCAGGCCCGGCCGGCTCGCGCCTGTGGTTATTTTGGGAACAGTAACAGCAGCCGCGATACAGTGTAATTGTGACACTAATTGCTGTGCTCTCTGCGGGAAAAAAACCCCCGTGGCTGTCATGGAGCAGCTAGGAGAGGTGGTGACACCAGCCATTCGCTGGTGTCACCCCCAGCAGTGACCCTGCAGGACACCCCAAAGCTGGCAGCAGCCCCTCTGCCAGCCCACACACAGCCCGGGAGAAGCCAGCGCCCACCGCCGGGTGACATTTGGTGACCACCCCCTCCTCTGCGACAGGGCACGGTGGCACAGGCACAGCTGGGCGGCAGCCCCCGCAGGGCTAAGCCTGGCCGGAGCAGGGACGTCGGGGAGCAGGGTGATGGGGACATCTCGCTCGCTTCCTGGCACCCCACACCTGCACCGCATGGTGGGTCAGGGGATGCGTCCCGGTCCCTGCCGCCCCAGGGACGAGATGTGCTACCATGCTGAGCCTCCGGCACTGAAGCCGTTCCAGGCCTGTGGTGCCACACGGCGAAGGATGCCCCGTCCCCGTCAGCTGCTGGTGGGAGCTGGAGGCACGGCCCGTGCTGCAGGAGCAGCTCTGGCCTCTCGGCCTCGGCTCTCCCCCAGCTCCAGGCCGTTCTCGCCGCTCCGTGGCAGCGTTCCTGGCTTGCTCTCTCCCAAGGACTCAGTTCAATGAGAGGAAGGCCCTTCAGAGGGTCCGAGGCGTGGGAAATGTTTATTGCCTGGCCTCGGAGACGCTGGAGAGCAATACGGGAAAGGCGCAGAGCCAAAGCTGCCCAGGCTGCTCCGCAGAGCCAGATCTCCAGCCCAAAGGGTCAGAGGAGAGGGGGAGAGGAAAAGCCACTGCTTGCAAACACGCAACTAAGAAAATTCTGCCTTTCACAGCCTGGAATCCTGCAGCCGTGGCTGTGCTGGCCAAGGGGACGGGGGATGCCAGCGCCAGAGCCCGCCGTACCCTGCCGGAGACGAAGGAGGGGTGGCCAGAGACATGGGTGATGGCTGGGGCTTGTGGGAGTCCCTGAAGGGAAGGGCTGGTTGTGGGACAGGTCTGTGGAGCCCCCAGTCTTGCCCTGCAGCCCTATCCTGGTGCTGGGGAGGGAGAGGTAGTGCCAGGGGCTGCCCACGGGCAAGCAGGCAGCTGTGTCGCCTCCTGTCCCTCTCCGCAGTCCCGCTCCCAGCGCCCCAAACTGCGCCTGCCCCCCCTGCAGTGCTGGCAGGGGGCTGCTGTACTGATCCCCAGGGCTGCGGACGCTGGAGCACACCAGTTGGCCAGCTCTTGGTTTCCTCATCCTGAAGAGGTCCTGGCCAGGCTGTTTACTGCAGATTTGGCACCATCCCTGGCTCAGACGGTGCCTTCCAGGGGCTGCGCAGGACCTGTGGCAGCCCCATGCCGCCAGGAGCCCCCTGACATGGGGACCTGGTTCATGCCCACCAGAGCCTTGGAGGGCTCATCAGTCCCTCGACCCAGGGCAGGTGCTGCTCCACAGCAGAGGGCAACCCGTCCTGTGTGCATCTGTGAGTGCCCAGGCAGGTTTGCAAGCCCCTGCCTGCGGACCAGTGCTGCTGGCCTTGCTAGACCTAGTCCCAGTCCTAGTCCAAGGGCTAGGGGACACCAGAGCCACAGGGAGAGCTGTGCGGGGAGGTCACGGCCTTTCTAACGCTGGGGAAGCCCAGGGAGGGTTTGTAATCAGGGGAGGGCGATGGGGAACCTGTCCTCCCCTGTGACGGGGGCAGAGGAGCTCCCATGGCCGGGGACACAGCCCACACCCCCGCCGAGCAGCGCGGCACGGGCAGGGATGGTGGCACGGGGACTCCTCCAACCTGTTGGGCTGGAGGCAGCGTGGGGCGGGAGCAGGGAGCCCTGGCAGGCCCCCATGTCCAGCTGTTGGGCTGCCTGCTTCCTCTGATAAAGGTACTTGGCTGTACTCCCAGTTCTGTGTTTTCTGGCGTGTGAGTGCACACCCCGGAGTCAGCCTGCTGAGAGCTGCAATTTTTCTTTCTCTAACTTTGTCACTGGCCCCCCCTTCTTCCTCCCGTGCTCCCCACCCAGCGCACCCCGGTAGCAGCTGCCCCCCAGCAGTGGTGTGAGGAGGGAGGTCAGGGATGTCCCGGCTCCGGCAGAGCCCTCCCCGCAGTGCTCTGCACTGGGAGCCCCTGAAGCCACGGCTTCCCCGGGCACGCTGGGCTGGGAGGGGAAGAGGAAAAAGGGCTGATCCACTTATTACCAGCCCTGGACCAGGCAGCCCAACCTCCCTCCCCGCCTGTGTTTGTCAACACCAGCCCCGCATTGCTGCTGGCACGGCTCGGGCCGCACCAGGGGCACCCTGCCAGGGGCACCCTGCAGCAAACCCCGCGGCTGCCCGGCTCACACCCCGTGCGGGGTCCCACCGCCGCAGCGTGCCAGGCACAGGGTGTCAGGTATGGCGCAGACCAGCAAAGAACCCCGTGCCATTCCCACGAGCATCGCGCCTGGCTGCGGTGGGGGGAGCACAGCCAGCCCCTGGCCATGCTCCCTGCCCCCCACGGGTCAGGGATGCCCAGCCCCAGGGAGGATGGGAGGATTGAACCCTCAGCAGCGTTTTCACCCGCAAATCTGTTCGCGCAGCATTTCACACCCACGGGCCCTGTGGGGTGGAGTCCCGTCACTGAATTCCAGGTTATCACCTCCCTTGGTTGGCCATGCCCTGCCCCGCAGGTCTGCTGCCAGCCCAGGCTGTGAACTCCAGGCCTGTCCTCGTTTCGTAGCCCACTCTTATCATCTTGGACAGTCCCAGCTGGATCATCCCCAGGTCCTGGCTGCCCTTCTCTGGTCCAGTTTCAGGGAACTGGGGACAGAGCGGAGGTGGCCTGTGATGCTGAAGGGACCCCCCGCAGCTCCAGCGACACGCGGTGCCCTCGGTCCCCAGAGCGTGTGGCGGGCAGGGGGCTGCGCTCTGCCCTCCCCAGCCCCTTGCTGGCACAGAGCCAACTTTTCCTGAGGTCCCCAGCCCAAGAGAGGAACCCCGTGGCAGGGCCTCCAGCATCTGCAGAAAGAAATCCCCGGCCACTGTGCAGGCAGGAGCGGGCGCTCCGGAGGCAGGCTGGGTGCTGGCAGGCGGCGTGCGGGAGTGCCCGGCTCGCTAACTGGGAGGCAGCTCGTTATATAATGAGAAGACGGCGGCTGGGAAGCTGCGAGAGAGCAGCGCATTGACACCCCATGCAACCAAAAGCTGCTCTTCCAGCCCAGGCTCACCCACATTCAAGGAAACCCTTAAATCCCTCACCTTCCCCTTTCAAAGCTGCCCGAGCTCTGGGCTCTCCCATCTGACCCCATGGGGATGCCCGGGGGGAGGCCCAGCAGTCCCCCAGTGCCCCTTCCCTGGGTCCAGACCGAGCGTGCCGGGGGGTGAATCCCAGACAGGGACCACCCAGTGGGGTTTTGGAGCAGGAGAGGAGCCGTCCCCGCCGGCACGGGAGCCTGCGCCCCACAGGAGGTCAGGCAAGGACGCGCCGGGGCTGCACAGCTTCAGCCGAGCCGGTTATTAATACCCCGCCTGGCCTTTGCGAAGAATCCTGGGCATTTCGAACGGGGGACGCTTCGTTAAAACCCTTCCCTCGCTGACATTTCAGAACAATAACAACATGAAAGACAACAAGCTGCCGGCGGGACGTGTACCTGCAGCGCTGCCGTGGCTCTCCATGTGCCTGGCCTCGGCTGACAGCCAACACCTGGCTTGTGCCAGCCCTTGGGGACAACCTGAGACCGTCCCCTGCCTCCAAACCGCCTGGAGCAGTCCTGCTCCATGCCATGGGGGAATCACTAGGGTGGCCATGGGGATGTCTTCTCCTGTCCCGTGGCACTGGTTGCCACCCCCAGGGGAGTCACAGGCAGTGGGTGGCGAGGACGGGATCACCCCCTAACCCCAGGGGCAGGGGGTCAGCAGGGCAGGGAGGGGCCTGGGGCTTCTGCTCTGCCACTGGAGTCACTCTGCAGCAAAAGCCCCTTAAATACATATATATATATATCTATATATATATCTATATATATCTATCTCTAAGCACACAGACAGAGGATGATGAACTCCTGTCCCGAAGTCAGCAATGTGCAGCACCTGGATAAATATAACTCGGAGCTCATGGGCAAAGCGTGGCTTCGGGACAGGTTGCAGCCTTTAACGCCTCCCCAGCCCTCACCCCCACACACACCCCAGGGGATCCTCTGCCCTCCGCAAATGGGGTCTCACCCGCTTCCCCAGGGCAGGGTCCGCACGGACCCTCTCTGTCCCTGGCAGCCACCTGAGGGTGCAGAGACACACGCCGTGGTCACATCCCCTGCGCACATGCAGCTGCCCCGAACCCCTCCGTCTCACGCAGGTCACGGTGCTCCCCCAAAGTACGGGCTTGGCTTTAACCCTCCCTGCGCTGGGAGGTGGCTGGGGAGGTGGCGTCGGGTCCCAGCACACCAGGGGCTCGGCACACCCGCAAAGGCGTTGCCCAGTGTGCCCAGTGGGAGCTGAGATGCCGGCTGGGCTGTAAAAGGCTTCCCCTGTGCCTCAGCCCCAACTCACAGCCAGGCTCAGCAGTGCCAGCCCCAGCACCATCCGGGATCAGGCTGGTGTCAGGGAAGGGGGGAGCACGGTGCTGGAGGGGTGGGCATGCTGCTGGGACCAGGGCAGACCCTGTAGCCTGCTCCAGCTTCCAGCTCCAACCTCTTCCATACCTAAAGTTCAAAGCTTGAAATAAATCCTGGCCAGCATTTTCCCCACCGGGCCGTGCTGCCCGTCCCTGCCTGTCCTTGGGACACTGACACCCCGCCTGCCCGGAGCCGGGCGCGTGCCCTGGCAGACCAGCAGCGCTGAGCACCCGCAGGGGGCCGAGGTGACCGGTTTCAGGCGTCGTCATCACTGGACTGTAGCTCAGCTGTGCCAGGGCCCCTTGGCCATAGCCATGTGGCCAGGGGCAAGTGGTTTCATCCTGAGGGGCTGGAGGTGCTGAGCAGGACTCTCCTCTGCTTCAGGGCACGCTGGGGAATCTCCGTACTGGAGGGAGCTGGGTCTCGCAGAATCGGGCAGGGATGGCCACGGTACAGCGCATGTGGCTGTGCCGAGCGCAGTGTGCCATGGCTGAGCCCGGTGCTGTGGGGCTGCCCCGGCCAGCAGCCCCTGAAGGCCCCTGGGCACTACTCTGAAGCCTGCTGTGTCACGGGGGGGGTCCCCAGGGTGGCAGGATCCCCGTGATGGAAAGCCAGGTGGGCACAGCACTCTGGCAGCCTGGCATCTTCCAGGCGGTGGAGGATTTGGGCACGCCAAGGTCAGCTACTCCCCGGAGCCACGGCTCTTGCTGCTAAAGCCAAAGCTCCCCAGCATCTCGCTGGGCTGCAGGGCTCGGCAAACCACGCTCCAAGACACGGGTCAGGCCACGTGCAGCTCTGTCCCACGAGAGCACAGCAAAAAAGCACCCGGCGCACCGGTCCGGAGCGGGAAGGGTGGCTGTCCCAGCCCCCTCCCCGGGCAGAGCTGCCCCCAGGACCCGGGGGGAGGCCGGCCGGCGGGACGGCTCCCCGCTCTCACACCCACACCTCTCTCACGCTCACACGTGCTCCCACACGGCCCCTCTCCCTGTCAAAGCCTCCTTGTTGCTGCGGCCCACTCGGCCGGCAGGAATGCGCTCCCCGGCCCCCCGCCCCGGGATGCCCTTTACGCCCTGGCTCCGTCTCCTGCTCCTGCATCGTTGCCGCAAAGTGACACCCGACGGATGGGAACAAATGGTGCCGTGCCACAAATGCCACCCTGGCATCGTCGCCTGGGCAGCTCTTGCTCGCCCGTCTGACCTTATGGTGGGAAAGGCGGTGCTGCCCGGCTTCTCCTGCCCCGATCCATCCTTCCCCAGCACGGCGCTCCCCTGCCTCCCTGCCCTTCCTTTGGCTTGCCCAGACCCAGGGAAGGTGGTCCCCAGCCCCTTTCACAACTCAGACCAAAGCGGGGGTCATTGCCCACCCTGTTCAGTGGAGCAGCGGGTCCCGCAGTGCCCGGAGAGGGTCCGGCTGGGTGGAGGTGTCCCCTTGGTGCCCGGAGCGGGACGGGACACAGGCTGGCCAGGCTGCCAGGCCATACCTGGGAGAGGCCGGGCAAGGAGAGCTGGCACGGGCCGGTCGGTGTGGGCGAGCAGGTTGGCACGTATCTCCTCTCCCCACCCCAGAGCCAGGCGGGGCCCCGCGTGAATCACACGCCAGCACGCACCAGGGAGGGGGCTGCTCCCCCCGCAGCGCTGACCCCTTCCCACACCGACGGCCCCTCAGCCCCCCCAGACCCGGGAAAGGTGCCATGTGGTCACGGGGCTGCTCTCCCTGGCCCACGCTCGCTTGGGCGCGCGCCTGGGTCTCGGATGAGCAATCTCGGGGTAACGTTGGCTTTGCAGAGGGATGGCGGAGACCTTTCTGCCCACAGCGCTGGCATCTGTGGGGAGATCATGTGCTGCCAGGCAGTAGCTGGCCTCCCTATACCTGGAGTTTCCATGTGAGCTTGGCCCCGTGGCACCACCCAGGTCTCCCTGGAGAGCAGTTCGTGATGCCCCATGTGAGGGCTCGGAGGGGAGAAGCCCTTTTTTAACAGGATTCCATGCACTCCCTGAACAGGAAGGATTCCTGCGGGACTGTCATCCCTTGTACGTGCTTGGTCCAGAGCATCCCTGCCTTGTGCATCCCTCACAGCATCCCTGCAGCGAGCAAAGAGCATGGAGAGCCTGGCAGGGACCACCCAGGAAGGGGAAACCCCCAGAGACAGGCTGGAAATGATGAATGTGGGTTGTTGGAGACCCCCAGCACTGATCTGACCCTGACCTGCGGAGCCCAGGGCTTGATCCTGCATAGGCTGAACTGTCTCCAGCAGCCCCAGAGCCAGACACGGACTCCAGAGGCAGATGCTTGGTCCTCCCGTGCCGTGCTGGACTTCAGCCACGCACAAGCGTGTGCATCCACAGGCTTCCTCCTCCTCCCATGCCAGGAGCACACCAGCTAAAACAAGGGGCACAAACCTGCTTGGGTTCCCCGGTGCCAGCAGCAAGGGTGCCCTTATCAAGCCTGTTATCGGGGTGTTCCTCTGGCACCCACAATCCTCCGCTTTGTATGCTATCGCTTCTTGGGTATCTTGGCTCATTCCCCAGGAGGAGAAAGTTCAGGCTGGAGCAAAACAACAGCAAACACAGGTGTGGGCACACCTGCCTCCGGTGCCCGGGGCCGTGCCCCCCAGCTCCCACACGCCGTGCCACCCAGGGGCGACGGGGGATCACCCAAGCAGTCTCCAGAGCACACTGGCAGCGAGGTGCCTGGAAGTGGGGTGTGATGGAGCCTCTCGGGACACAGCACACACCAGGGCACGGAGGACGGGCTTGGGCACTGCAGCAAGGGGCACCGAGGGGCACAGATGGGGAGAACCCCCGGTCCCCTGGCACCTCCGCTTGCTCCCTAGCCTCAACAGAGTGGAGCGGAGCTCACCGGGAGCACTGCGGGTCCTGCCCCAGCAGGGACAGTCCAAAAGCAGCAAGCCGTGCCCACATCACCCTCTCACCCACGGGCACTGCCACTGCCTTCTGTGGCCCAGCAGCCTGGACACCGACACCCAGCCCCGACAGCCCACGCTGGGGACGGTGTCTCGCTTCCCCTCTCCACACACGATGCCAACTGTCTGCTGCTCCCGATGCGAAGGGAAACCTCTCGCCCCTGTGTCCCTCCCAGCACGGTGGGTTGGCTGCTCACTTGCCGTGCGGCCGGGAGCCCGGGCCGGGTGCCGGGTGCCTTGGCGGGCAGCCCAGCTCCTCCTTCCCCACCTGAGCGGCAGCTCGGCGTTATGCAAGTGCAGGAGGAGCGTCTCCGCCGAGGAGGGCTCGGAGGAGCAGCCTGCTCAGCGTGAGACGCTGGCGGGGGCCAGGAGGCGTGCACACACACACTGCCGGGGCAGCTGGCACGCGTGGGGCGGCCACGTGTGAGCCCACCCGCCGCCCCGCGTTGGGCCAGGGCAGCGAGGTGTGGCTTGTGCCCCAGGGGCCAGCCCAGGAGCACGTCTGCAGGTGCATGTGCGTGCAGGGAGGGGAGGGGATGGCGAGGTGTCTGCAAATGCGTGGGTGCTGCTCCGCGCCCCACCTGCACGCCACCCCACCCACGGCGGAGGAACCAGCCCCAGCGCCGCTGCCGGCCCTGCTGCTCACGCAGACGCCTGCCACACACCCCACCGATGGGCCACACGTCCCCAAGCCCTGGGAGGGGGGGATGCGTCCCCCCTGCTGAGGCCACAGGGCAGCTCTGGGTGCCACCGCCCTGCGGCACCCCCTGGCCCAGCTCGCCTTAGCTGGAGAGCCCCTGCACCACCAGCCCGCGGCACAGGCTGCTGCCCCGCGTCCCTCCAGCCCTCCGGGGCGGCATCGGGCCGGGCCCGCGGCAGGCGGCGGTGCAGGACCTGAGACAGCTCTGACCCCCCCGCCCCGGGGCTGGAGCCCGCCCCGGCGACACCCCCCCGGTCGGTGTCCTCTGCCCGCAATGCCGGAGCAGGGGACAGGGAGGGACCCCGCAGTCCTGCCCCCCCCCCCCCAGCCTTGGGAGGGTAAAGCCCAGCCCTCTGGCAAGCGGATGGGAGCAGCCCCGAGCCCGTCCCAGAACGGCTCGCTCAGGGGCAGAGACACTTTCCAGGGATGGGAAATACCACCCAGGCCAAACCTGTCTCCACTCCAAGGAGGCACAGGGAAGCTGCTGAAAGAGCAGGACCTGGCAGCAGGACTCTCGGGCTCCCTGCGTGGTTTCTCACTAATTCTAAAGGTGGCTTTCGAGGCAGCAGAGCTGTCTCCCAAGTAACGAGCTGCCCCCCAAGTAATGAGCTGCCCCTCTCCACGCACGACCGAGTGGACGATGCCTGTTTGATGCTGGACACTGTCCATGCCCCCTCAGGCAATGTCTGCGTGGATGAGATGTAGCCAGGGAGATGAACACAGAGCCCAGGGGCCAAGACATGCAGCTGGAGGCCGTTGTCACTGCCCTGACAGACATAGGGCACTAACGGGGGGCACCGGTGGCCGTTATGGGGCAGAGCCACCCGGATCTGCACCCAAGGACTGGGCTGGCACCACCCCTGGCATGAGGACTGGGCTCCCTGCCACGCGCGGCCACTCACGCTTCTCCCCACCTAGAAACCCCCAATGCTGCCCAGCCCCTGGGTCACACGGGTCCCCCTGCCCCTGCCAGCCCAGGGGGCTGCAGGCCCCACGTCTGGCCCCCATACTGCCAGCTCCCGAGCGCATGGCCAGCCCAGCTCCGGCTCCGGGGGCACCCAGCAGACGGGCAGCCCCTCGGCATCCGTCGGTGACACCCACCTGTGGAAGAGGAGGAGGATGGAGAGCAGGGTCTGGTCGATGTTCCTGTTGCAGATGCCCTGGTTGAAGAGGTAGCAGGGGTCCCGCACGACGGGCTCCAGCGAGTCCTGGCGCATGATGGAGCTCAGCTTGTCGGTGTTGAGGTTCTTGCGGACCAGCTGCTCCTGCAGCTGCCGGAAGCTGCTGACGGTGGGGCTGCCCAGGTTGTTGTTCTCGCCCCCGGCCCCCTCCTCCAGCCCGCTCCGGTTGGCCAAGTCCAGGCAGCAGCTGCAGCAGTCCAGCCCCACGGGCGACCGGCACTCCTCCGCGGGCGACGAGGACATCCCGGGATGCCACGGCGGCGCAACCGGGGCCGCTGCCGGGGCCGCGGAGGGCGAGCGGCGGCAGGACGCGCCCGGCTGCTCGCCCGCCCGCCCGGCCGGCCCCGCCGCCCGCCCCGCCCGGCCCCGGCTCCGCCGCGCTGATTGGTAACGGCGGCCCCGGGCGCCCCCCCCGCCGCTCCCCGCCCCGCCGCCGCCGCCCCCTCCCGGGCACCCGCCCCCGCAGCCCGGCGCACCCCACGCCTGCGTCCCCGCCGTGCTTTCTGCCCCCCCTCCGCCCCCCAACCGCCCCCGGCAGCGCTGAGCCCGCAGCGGGGCCTCTGGGGGGGCGCGGCCCCCCCGGCCTGGCGACGGGTGGCGAGGGGACACGGTGCTCCCTGCCCCGGAGGGGACCCCCTGGCCCAGGTGAGGACCCCTGCCCTGGAGGGGACCCCCTGCTCTGGAAGGGACCCCCTGCCCCAGGTGAGGACCCCTGCCCTGGAGGGGACCCCCTCTCCCAGGTGAGGACCCCCTGCTCTGGAAGGGACCCCCTGGCCCAGGTGAGGACCCCTGCCCTGGAGGGGGCCCTCGGCCCCACTCGGTGCCTCCTGGGGAGGGGGCAGAGGGGCTCAGGGAGGCTGGAGAGCAGCTGCAGCATCAACTCCCGAGGCTTTGGCAGGGGCATGGTCCCTCCAGAGCTGGGGCAGAAAAGAGGGGAGAGAGGAAGCAAAGCCCCCAGGATGGCAGGAAAGCCTGGAGTGAGCCGGCACCACCACTGCGGCCGGGAGCCGCTCCACCCAGAGCCAGAAAGAGGCACAGGTGGAACATGTGCACGCAGGGCCGGGGTGGCCAAGGATGCGGGGAGAAGTTTCGACTTGCCTGCAGGGTGCTGGGGGCTCTGGGGGGACACGAGGGGAAAGGAAATTTCTGCGAGGGGGGGTTGTGAGTGATTTTTTGACTCCCTCATCCCAGCAGCAGCATGCTGCCCCACCAGCGAGCCACACTGAGCTCTGTGGGCTGGCAAAGAGCAGTTGTGCTGCCCTGATGGTGCGGGGACACAGGACAAACCCAACAGAGACGTGGGGATGGCTGGGCTGTGATGCCCAGGATGGGGAATGGGAGGGAGCTGAGGTCCCAGCCCTGGCAGAAAGAGGGTGAGAGCGGGCAGACGGTGTGCAGGGCGGAAGCTGGGCTGGCCATCACCGACGGTCAATGAACCCTCCGAGGCAGCCGGCAGATCCCACACCCCTTCAGAGAGGAAAACATCTGGACAAAATGACTGGGAGCTGCTGAAGAAAGGTTGGCCAAGGATCTGAGAGGCGGCCGAGCTGCCCGAGGGAAGGAGCGGGCAGGCTTTTAAAAGCCCACCATGGGCAGGAGGGGAAGTGAAGGCAGCGGGAGGAAGTCTGTACGGAGGAATTGCAAATGGATTGATAGAAGGAGTTGCAGAAAGCAGCAGTTGGAGGACAGCAGTGAGTATGAAGTGCAGAGAACTGATAAGAGATAAACCAGGTCAAAATCCGGCAGGGCAAAAGCGCCAAAAGCACCAGGGCACAGGGATCCTGGTGGTAGAGTGGCGCTTGCAGGAGATGTTAATAGTGGCTAACGCTGCTGAAGAAAAGGCAGAAGTGTTCAATAAACATTTCTGTTCCGTATTTGGCAAGAAGGAGGAAGATGCATTCGCATCACATGAGGATGAAGTACTTTCCAGTCCATTAGTAACCAAGGAAGGCACAAGACAAAGTCTACCACAGATAAACAGCCGTAAAAGTGGCCAAGGAGACCTCCGGGCAGCACTTTTCATTTTGTGTCAATCCAGCAGCCCTGGGGACGGGCCAGGACGTGGCCCTACCAGTGGAGGTGGCACTAGCAGAGGGTCCAGGCATGGGGCGGGGGTGACTGTCAGCCCTGGGATGATGCTGGAATCAGGCGAATTCCTGAAGGGGGGTAGGGGGCTGCCACAGGGGTGTCCCCTCTCTCTGCGGCACTGGTGGATGCCGAGCACTGTTTTTGAGGTGCTTCCTCACCCCTTCCAGGGGTCGCTGAGGGTCTGAGCCCCATGGGAGGGGAAGGGACCCGAGCCTTGCCCCTCTGCCCCGCACGGGGTGTGTCGGCAGCGTCAGCACAGCCTGGCAGCGGGGCTGGCGAGGGGTCCCGGAGTGACCCCACTGCTGCCGGGACCCACGGGAGCAGGGGGGCGCTGAGGTTTCTTCTCTTCCACACCTCCGGCTGGAAGACATCCCCCTTAATCTGGGGAGGGGGGGGTCCCTGCCTGGCGTCCCCCGCGGGCTGCGGCCGCGGGCAGAGCTGTGCCCCGCAGCGGGCCCGTGGGGCGGGCTGTGGGGGTGGGTGCGCGGCAGGAGCCGCGGGAGGCTGCTGCCATCCCGTGGGCACAGGGGGTAGGACACGTCCCGCGGCCTGAGCCCGGGGCTGGCCCCCCTTTCTGCCCCCCGCCTCCCGTGGCTCTGCCCCTCCGCTCTGCCCCGGGCCCGGGGTCCCGCCGCCGGCGCTGCCCGGGCGGGCTGGGCACGGTGCTCCCGGGGCCGCGGCTCCTTCCCGTGGCTGCCGTCCAGGGAGCCTGTCCCGGAGTGTTTTGGGGATGCTGCTATTTTCAGCAGGTCGCATCACCTCCTGGAAGGATCCCGGCGTGCAGGTCACCGGCTCCTTCTGCCCTTCGGCTGCTGGCCCACGGCCTCTCCAGCAAGCCCGGGAGTGGCCGCTCGGGGCAGCCCCAAGGCCAGCAATGCCTGCCATGGGAACGGCTGCCCCACACCAGCCCTGCTACTTCCCGGCCATCAGCTCCTCATCCGCAACCGGCACGTGTCATCGGCTGCCACATTCTCGCTTGCAAGCCTTGCAAGC
Organism: Rissa tridactyla; assembly: GCF_028500815.1. Taxonomy (NCBI): domain Eukaryota; kingdom Metazoa; phylum Chordata; class Aves; order Charadriiformes; family Laridae; genus Rissa; species Rissa tridactyla. Next base: position 49,207,653 of record NC_071474.1, on the reverse strand, counting down.
CACGACGGGCTCCCTAAAGCCCCAGATCCCAGAGCCACGTGATGGGACGAGGCTACCAGGCAGGAGCAGGCATCCAGCCCCGCTGTTGGCAGCGACAGCTGAAAAGTAGGTTTCCTATGTTTAGCTCTGGCCTTTTTGGGTCCTGCTGTTCTCAGGGCTGGGGCGGTGCTGATTTCTGCCTGCAGCTCCGCACACCCGCTTTCCTCAAGGGCACCGGCTGCTCCGCGCCCCAGGCGAGGCAGCTGGCACCCGGGCACGGCACTGCCAGCCCCACGCCACGGCTGGCACCGGCTGAGAAGCCAGAGGGGGTGAGAACTCGTTCAGGGCTGGTGCAGCCTTGGAGAGCAGGGGGCAGCTGAGGCCGGTGCACTGCACACAGAGAGGCTCCATGTCGCTCTCTCGGCTCTAAAAAGAATCGCCTTCTCCTGGCTGAAATGTGGGGTGGTCAGAGCAGGGACCCCAGCCCTGCAGCCCCCCAGGCTGGAGGGGGTGATGGGGGGGGAAGAAGGGCACAGGGGGAAATGCGGGGGGCCGTGGGGGGACCCAGGCTCAGCCAGCTCTGTGCCAGTCGTGGGGTGGGTGGCTCTCTCCTCTCCTCACAGGCAGACCCCAGCCATGTGCCGGCTGTCCGGGAGCTGCAGGGTCTGTCCCGCAGCCCATCTTCCCAATGCACACTCTGGGACAACCCTCCATGGGTGAGTCTGGGAGAGGAGACAGCACCCCGTCCTGCTCTCAGGCTGTCTCCAGAGCCACCCCCTCTCCTTGCAGACCCCTGCTGCAGCGGGGTCGGCACCAGGCAGGGCTCCGGGCGCAATCTGCCGGCGCCGTGTTCACCATCCCTTCCCGCTTGGTGCCTTGGAGGGGGCCGGTTGATGCAGCCGGGCCATCTGCTGCTGGGGAGCCGGCGGCTCCCGGCAGCGCTGCCGGGCAGACCCCCCTGCGCCTCCGTGGGTGCTAAGAATAGCCCGCGCCGTCAGCAGCCCTGATATTTGCTGGCGCCCGCTGGTGCCACCCCCGCTCCGGGCTGCTGGGCACAGGAGGCATCTGCTGCCTGACGTCAGCCGCCAGCCACGTGCGGGGACGCGGTGGCAGCCTAGGGGGACGTGTGGCTGGGGAGCGGGGGGCCCATCCCCCCATCAGCCTGAGCAGGGGCATGAAGGCTCTGGTGGGACCGGGGGCATTGCTGCCTGCATCCCTGCAGCCAGCGTGGGGACCTGGCGAGCTGCTGGCCCTCCGTGTCCTGCTTTTCCTGGTGTCCCACAAACAAATCCTTCGTCCCAAGCTCTGCAGGACCCCCAGGAGATTTGGGGAGGCCTCCGGGGCAGGATGACCATAGTTCTGCCATTGTGCCTGGGCCCTGCTCCACAGCTGCCGGCAGAGCCGGGGCCACGGGCAGAGGGACGGGGACCCTGCGGGGCTCTGTCTCCTGGCAAAGGGTCTCCTCCGTCCAGGGGGGTGCAACATCCCAGAGCTGCTGTCGTGGGGCAGAGTGGTGTGTGGGGCAGCTTCCACTGGTTGAGTCACCATCCCTAGAGGTACTTAAGAAACATCTAGATGTGGCACTTCAGGGCATGCTCTGAAGGGCAGAGATTGTAGGTTGTTTGGTTGGACTCCATGATGTCAAGGCTCCTTTCCAACCATGAAGATTCTGTGATTCTGTGATTCCCTGAATCCCTGCGTGGCCCCTTCCCCTTTGCAGGGGTCCGTGGGGGCTGACGCAGCTCTCCTCAGAGGAGTGGGACTGGGGGTGCCCCCAGCTGCTGCCACCCTGTTTTGGGGGGTCCCATCAAGCCTGTGTTCTCCTGAAACCCACCTGCCCTGGTGGGGATGGGGTCGGGCAGGGACGGGGCAAGTCGAGCCCCGCTGGCTGCAAACGTGGGCGTGATGCCCCCCCCCCGCCTCTTGCCTCCCTTGTGCAGGGGGGCACAGACTGTTCCCCCGATCCTGCCCGCCTCCCCCTGGCTCTGCCCTGCTGACTTGCTGGCTCCTGCTCTCCCAGCTGCAGCGAGTGACAGTGTGTCACCCCAGCGTGGCCGTCCTCGTGCCTGCTCTCCTGAAGGCAGCAATCCGGATGGTGAGAAACCAGGACTTTGCAGGGGAAAAAGCCAATAGATAATCCCCGATCCTTCCCCTTGCCAAGCGTTTCTGGAGCTTTTCCCACAGGCAGCCTTTCCTAGCCCTGGTCACCTCCTCTGCGCCCACCTGCAAATCCAGACACCCCTCCTCTCCTGGCTGGGAGCACGGACCCCGCGGCACAGCCCGGCCGTTCCGGCTGGGCCAGCAGACAGCGGAGATGCTGCTCCTCCGCTGAGCACCTGCAAGTGCCCAGACCGTGCCCTAAAATGGGTGGGTTTTGGTTTTGCTGGGACACTGCGAACCCACCAAGGGCTAACGCAGCCCCGCTGAGGGAGCCCTTCCTCCCCGGGCGAGGATGAGTCACGCAGCCCGCGCCAGCCTCGGGTGTTTTCCTTTGTGTAACACTCCAGCTAATCGTGTGAAATGCCCTGACAGGCCCCGGCCGAGGAGCCTCTTGGCAAGTGGGTTTCCACGCGCTGCCCTTCCCCGGCACGGGGACTGTCACTGTCCCGGGGAGCGACCCTGGGGGGACGCCGGCTCTGGAGGGGCTCCTCCAGCTGGGCCAGAGGGTGACGGGTTATTTCAAGGCAAGACTTTTCAGCTCGTTTGGAGGGGTTTTAAGTCAAATTGTCTTTCCCGTGGGGGTGGGTGCAAGCCTGGGAACGAAGCCTCGCGGCGAGGGGGTGAGGGCAGCACAGAAACCTCATGCACTGGGGCCAGCACCCACTGGCATCGTCACGCTGCACTGAGGATCCGTGGGGTGCACAGCAAAAGGGTGGCAGGAGCTTCAGGGATGCTCTGAGGAGGGGGCTTGAAACAATTATGTCCCCCCCGGGGGCGTGGGGCTGCTGCTGGCCAGTCCGGCAGAGCACGGAGCAAGCGGAGGGCCGGCAGCAGGGCACAGATCCGTGCTGCTCCTCCAGTCTGGAAATCAGGGTTTGGAGACGGCCGACTGCTGCCCATGGATGGAGAGTGGGGGCAGCCTCGGGGAGCGCCGGGGCAGGTTCTGCCCAGAGGCTGCGTGGGGACAAACCACGCTGGCGGTTTGGGCGGTCTTCAGTGTTTTATCGGAAGTGTAAAATAGGCTGCGCTTTCCTCTGGCGAGAAAGAATTGCTGGCGTTGGGGGTATAAAGTCCGTGGCTGCAATTAGACACATCGTACAGCGGTGAAAAATCCTTCCTGGGGTGGCTGTGGGTGACAAGCCACCCAGCAGGGCCACACTGCAGGCGGGTGTCCCTCTCCTCTGCCCAGAGCTTCTCACTCACTCCTCTGCTGTGATTTCCTTGCCTTGTTCCCATGAGCCTGGAGAGGTTATTCCCTCCCTCCCGCCTGCTGGCATTTCCATGCTTCAGGAATGCCGCTGCATTCCCTGTGACCTGCTCCATGTGACACAAACCCCAGTGACACGTGCAGGAGATGGTGGCCCTTGCCCAGCTGGCAGGCGGGACAGAGGACACGGGGCATCGCTGGGCTTTGGTGGGCATGGGGGGACACGGGTGATGCGATCCCATGCCGGGATCGTCCCAGGTGAGGAGGGGACACGGGGCAGCTGAGGCGCTGCGGGGGATGCAGGAGATGGTGGGAACCGTCCCGTGTCCCCGCAGCCACGTGGCAGCAGCGACTCTGGAGGGGCCCGAACGCCACCAGCCCCGAGCTTCTCCCAGGAATGTGCGCACCCACACACATGCGCACCCTCGTGTGCACTTCCCCTCCTCATCCTCTCCTCTCTGCGGGGCTTCTGTTCTCCAGCCGGTTTTGGCAGTCACGGCAAGTACCAGGAATGTCTTATTTTTGGTGGCATTTGAAAGAATGTACAAATATTCAACAAGACATTTATGTCTTTCCCTCGGGACTTGCTAGCTGTTTCCCCATGGCAATAAACTGCAGTTTTGAGCATTTTGAATTATGAGCAATGCTTTTGGCTCTGAATTCATCTTTCCAGCCCTTTCGGAGGGAAAACCCTTGTCTAGATAGAAAGGCCCAAAGAAGTTTGCACACACTGAGGGGCAGCTTCGTAACAACCTATGGGACAGCCCCGATAATGCTGCTCTTTCTCCTCATATTTGCTGGCGGAGGATGAGCCAGGCTCTCAGGGCCCATCCTGACCTCGTCGTTCAATGCAACATGTTGTTGGAAGGTGGGAGATGGACGAAGACTCTTCACGGTATACGCTTGACTTGAAAGCACCCACTCGTTTACAGGGCAGCAGGTCCCAGCACCTGGACATGGATCGCACAGACCCTACGTGGGTGATGCAGGCATGGAGCGTGTCTGGACATCCCCTTCCGCCTCTGTGGCTGACGTGAGCTGGCCATTTGGAGATCCACCCCTTGGGGGCACCAGGAGAGACGAGGCCTTGCAAGATGCATGTGAGGGAAGCGAAGTGCCCTGACCTTGGCTCCCCTGGACATGCCAGGTCGTGGCTTCTCTTCACATGGGCATCTTCTCAGAAAAGCCTCCGGGGCTGGAGGAAGGCCATCGCACCCAATGCTCCTGTGTGGCGCGGGGCGTGTGGGTGCTGCCTCGGGGGATGCCCGCACGCCCACCCTGCCAGCTCTCCACCAGCGTGGAGCGGCAGCGGTGGCATCAGCCTGACATGCTATTGCCTAGCAGCTGCCAGCGTTGCAGATAAATCCCCTCACTGTGTCACCGCAGACCTGGCGCTGATGTCCTCTGACAGGGCCCTCGGGGGTGTTGCTGGAGATACAGGAGATGCATCCCCCTCCAGGCTCATCTCTGCGGGGTGAATGGCTGCATGGTGGGAGCACGGCGGACTGTGGACGTGTTACATCTGGAGTGGCCCAAGAACACATTGGGGGTCTCCTGCCCCATCCTGGCCAGGTACGAAGCAGGTCCTTGTTCTCTGAGCCTTGTCTGGAGAGTTTTTTGGGGATACTGCCCCACTCAGGCACATTGCCCAGCACATTTTGCCTGCCCAGCCTTCTACACCTGCCTTTACACCCCTGCTGTGGGCATGCAGCAGGCAGGCAGCCTTGAAGACCTCCTTGCCCTTGGTATCTGTTGCAGTGTCCCGAGGAGCAGTGCCCTGATTTGGCCCTCACCCACGGGGTTCGGGCAGAGGGTGAGGGACCACTGGGAAAGTCCGTCTGACCTTTCTCAGCCGGCCCGGAGGGACACACTGGCTCTGCAGGGAGAGGAGCCGCACGCGTGCCCCAGGGTCCCTGTGCAGCAGCACTTGCCAAAGGGGACGACTTGGCATGGGGTATGTGGGGGAAGAGAGAAGAGCTGTTTTGTGAGCCTCGGTCACCCTGCCCCCAGTGTGTCCTCTCCAGACTGCCTGATGAGGATTTCTCCCACCCTGGAGCCCAGACTTCAGCAGTAAAAGGCGATCCAGCTTCTCTGCTCCTTTCAGGTGTTGCAGCCTTATTTCCCATGCTCTCCGACCCGCCAGGCGCAGCTCGGCGCTTGCTGGTTCAGCTCGGGCGTCAGAGAATGGTGCCAGCTCCTGGATATCTGCTTCCTCCACGCTTCTAATGTCCCTTGTCTTCACGTCCCTGATCAGGAGGGAGGTGCTGGTGCCCAGAGGAGCGGGGCCGAGTGACTCCGTCTAAGGAAGGTGCACGGTGCCGGGGTGACCGCGGGGTGCACAGAGGTGGTTTGAGGCGCTCCCTGCCCGCTCTACAGAGCCGGTGCCAGCGTGGGGGGCACCGGCAGAAAAGCTCCCCAGAGCAATAGCTCCAGCGCCCCCCAGCTTTGCCTCTGGGGGGCTGAGGAGTGGGGCAAGATGCAGGAGGCGACAGCTTCTGAAAGGTGAATTGTAGGAGACTGCGCCCAACGCCAGCCCGAGCAGACGCTGTCTCCTGCAGCAAGGCTAATCCTCCCCAGGGAGGCACTTGTTTGCACAGCTGGGAAGCGGTGGGACCCACTCCGCCTTGCTGGGATCGCGCGTTAGAGAAGGGCTCTGCGCGTTAGAGAAGGGCTCTGTGTGCCGGGGCAGGCAGGAGGCTAATCCTCCCGCACAGGGACCGGCCCGGCCCGTGGCACGGCCCCACTGTGCAGCCAGCTGGCAACGGCAGCATCCCCTGGTTCTGGTGGAGAAGGTGACCATGGCTTGGTGCCGCCATCTCTGCAGGGACAGCTGAAACAGCCACAGCCACCGCACGGAGCCCAGGAACCTGCTGAGATCCCATGGACTCGCCCCCTCTTCACTGGTGACAGCCCACGCAAAATCATCCGGCGGCCTTGGGGTGCCGCGGGAGCCCTGGGCAGCACCGGGGGAACGGTCCCCACGCCTGCCAGGGAGGGGGATGTACCCCGTGCCCTGTCGCCCATCCCAGCCCCAGGCGTTGTGTTACTATTTGTCAGCACAGGTTTCTGTCTCTCTTTTCCTGCAGCCACAAAACAACAGGAAGGAGGGTGAGTTATGGCCTCTTTGGTTTCCCAGGCGCTGATGCAGAACCCCTGTGGAGAGGGGGCAGGGACGGGGATGCTCCAGGAAGGAATGGCTCGGAGGCTGGGGACGGTAAATTCCCTATGCACAGATCTGTGACCCAGCAGCAGGTTTCAGCTAAATGTGGGGAAAATCAGCCAGTCCTTCCTTCCTGCAGCCCTCCTTCCCTCTCCCGGCCTGTGGAGAGAGGACTGGGAGGGTGAAGGATGGATGGGCTCGCTCTTCCACCTTCGGGGTCACATCTCTGAGGCTGACGGGGGTTTCCAGGGCAGACATGGCAGGACCAAGGCTTTCCTGGTGCTGGGCTATCTGGGCTGGGTGCAGAATTCTTGTGTTGGGTTCAATCCAGGTCTCGCACACCCAGCTTGGGGCATCCCAGCACCCATGGAAGACCCATCCCACCGTCCAACCTCCTTTGCCCCTCGGGTGGCAGGGACCCCACAGTCATGGCTGCGTGTCCCCAGACATCATTCACAGGCAGATCCCAGCTCCATGCTATGGGTCTCCAGCTTGCCGCCGTGACACAGAGAGGGATGTTGGAAGCCAGGTCCCATGGCCACCCCTGGCAGCCAAAGGAGCCTCTCCTCCTGTGCCTGGCCAGTGCTCCTGCAGTGCTGGCACCAGCCAGGGACCGGTGTTTGCTCCAGACGGGCTCGTCCCCAAGGAATCCTCCGCCTCCCTTGTCCTGGGGCTGGCAAGTGCCCCCCGTCCCTCACAGCGGCGCTTCCGAAAACAGGTAATTTGAGATAGTAAAAAAACGATCATCCCTGCAAAGCAATTCACTTCCCTGGATAGCCCCTGCAGTTATGGCATCGTTTCTTCCCTTGTTAATTTATGGGAGATATTATAACTTATCAAAAAGACAGAAGCAGCACAGCCATGGTTATAATTTCTAATTCCGCCTTTAATTAACACTGGTGATGGGTTGTCCAGCTGTGGCACTGCCAGGAGCTGCCACGCAGTAAATCCCCACCTAAGACACTTGTTTGACTGACCATGGAGATTAGGGCTTTATTAATGTGAATGAAGTTGCATTATGGTCAATTCAGTGCAGAAAGTAATTTAATCATGCTCAATGGTTGTCCAATCAGTGCCAAAATTGATGGACAAAGTCTCATTCTTGCCAAGGTTTCCCATGGTCAGAGGATGAAGATGGAGGCTGTCCAAATTGTGGGCATTCCTGAGACCAGCTAAGCCTGTTCGGGGTGCAGGGGATCAAACAGGGACGTGTGGCTCCAGCTGCCCACTCGACCGTTGCCAGGTGATGAGGGTCCATTGGTCGGTCCTGCTCACAGCCTGGCCAGGGGAAAGCAGAGCCATCGCCTCTGGGTCCTTCCCCACTGGGCCGGGAGGCGTGGGGCAATGTGGCCGGCAGAGCATGGCCGTGGGGCAGCAGCAAGAACAGACATTAAAAGTTATACAGAGAATGAGTTGTACTAATTAATGACTCCAGTGCAGGGACCTCCACGTGCTGCCTTTGGGGAGGAGGTGAAGGGGCTGCTGTGTCCCTGATCTGTGCCGGGGGAGAGTCCCACCTTGGAGATGCCCACAGTCATGGCTGGGAGCAGGAGCTCGCTGCCACCCCCTTGGCTGTGACGCTGTGGAAAAGGAAGGAGAGGGCTGGACCAGGACACACACCGGGCTCCCTGCCGGGGGATGCCATGGGAATGCTGCACCCCTCAGCCCTGCATCCAGTGGCAGAGCGGCTGTGGAACCTGCTGTGCTCCAGCATCACCCACACAGCCAACCTGTGCTCCATCCCCAACCTGGCACGTGTTTGCGGATCCTTCTGGGAGAAAGGTCCTGCTCCTTTGGCTGACAGCTGCCTCTGCATCCCCCTTGGGGCTCCCTGTTGCAGGCAGTGGGAGCAGCTGGGACCTTTAACAGCAGCCGGGATGCCGCCACAGTTAAGGCTGTCTCTGCCCTGTACTCGCTGCTGATGGGGCAGGATCCTGGGTGATGGCGGTCACCCTGGGCATTAGCAGCTTACGGGCAAGACCAGGGAGAGATGTTCGGAGCGGGGCACCCCAGAGCGGTTCTGTGGCCAAGGAGGGGGCTGAGCAGGAGTGACCTCCCACTTCCGCACCTCACGGCTCTGCAGCTGGGAGGCAGATGCATCTTGCCAAGTGGAAAAGGCTTTCGTTAAACGCAGTTCAGCTCTGCCATCAATTACACGAAGGCTTGAGCGTGAGTGAAGATTTCCCAGCACCAGCAGAGCCGTATGCTCGGGAGCCGCTGCGCGTGGGGCAGCAGCTGGAGCAGGGCCATCTCTCCCATGTTTCTCGTCGGGATGTGCTGGGCCAGGCAACGCGTGTCCCCGCAGTCTGGTCTCTCATCTCAGTCTCCCCTCTTCCAGTTTGAAGCCATCACCCCTCGTCCTATCACTACATGCCCTTGTAAAAAGCCCCTCCCCAGCTTTCCTGGAGCCCCTGTAGGGACTGGAAGGGGCTCGAAGGTCTCCCCGCAGCCTTTTTCTCCAGGCTGAACCCCCCGCCCCCTCCCCCCCAAGTTCTTGCCTGTGCTCCCCCCTCTGGGGCAGCCAGGATGGGGGCTGGCAGCCAGGTCTCCATCGCTGTCTGCAGCAGCCACTGGATGGCAGCAAGTCCCCAGCGCTGAGCCGCCGGTGGCCCCCGGAGAGGGGAGCGGGGCTGGCTGGTGCCCAGCAGAGGGTCTGGGGGCGCTTGCGGGGAGCAGACACGGGGACGTTCTCCCTGGAGTCCCCCGGGGGAGAGCGGGGGTCTCCTTGTGGGACGGGGAGGCTGGAGCCAGGCTGCCCTCGTGGAGCCCGGTGGGTCTTAACGCGAGGGGTGGCCAGTTGGGGACGAATAAAGTGGTGGAGATGGGGGGCAGCCCCTCTCGCCGGGTCAGGGGGGACGGGGCAGATCCTGCTGCAGGCCCAGCAGCGCTGGACGCTCCCCGGGACGGAGGGCACGGTGCCAGCCTGCACAACTGCCAGTGGCAGAGATACCGTAGAGTAAATGATGCTCCCGTTTGGCCCATAAAGCAGCCTCTTGTGCCTGCGATGCTAATTATTGCAGACTTAACGAAAGCACGCTGGCTGCAGTCCCTGCGGTGGCCACTTGTATAAACATAGTGGGGAGAACAGCCCTTAAAATGGAATATATTTCAGGAGATTCTGTAGCAAATGGCTTCTGAACATAAAGATGCACCTTGCACAGAAGTGGGCATTTGCACGGGTGTAAGCATGACACCATGGCCTGGTCCCAGGCACTTCTCACCTCTCTGGCGCTTTGGGGCTTTGCAAGAGAAAGGCAGGTCTCTGCCCGCCGGCTGCAGAAGGCCGGGAGAGCACAGAGCTCCTCCGGAACCCTTCCCGGTGGATGCAGGGTGCCGCTGCTTCAGGTGCGGAGGAGGCAAAACCCCCAGGGCTTTGGCCTGCGAGGATGAAGTTTGCAGACATCTTTGCACCCAGTGAAATGCCCCAAAGATGTTTCCGGGGATTAGTGCCGTGGAAAGGCACACGAGGAGAGGGGGAAGGGGAGAACAGACTCCCGAGCGCACGCAGGCAGAGAGAGATTTAAAAGCTGCAGCACGGCTAACTTACCCAGACCCAGCGGGGAAAGAGGGGTTGGGAGACCACGCAGGGGTATCAGAGCTGAGGACCGTGAGGACTTGGAGGATCTAGGGCAGCATGGCGTGGTTGGTCCTGCTGGGAGCCAGGGCCGCTTGTTTCCATGTTTCTGAGGTCCCAAAGCCAGGGAGATGGTGGGGGAGGAAATCCCGGAGGAAGGAGCTGTTTGAGCCACGGGAGCCTGGTGCCGGTACAGCTCCGCAAGGAGCCTCTCGTTCCAGCTGGGATTTCCGATCCTGCCTGGGCTCGGGTAAAGGCTTTGGCAGGATTCCTCTGGGGATGCCTCTAAGCCTCAGGCACAACTTAATGGGCTCTCGCAGACTGAATGCAAGTCGGAGGGGCTTAGAGCAAGTTGGGGACAATGTCACCGCTAACAGCCCACGTGCGATCCAGACACAGGAGTGGCCGAAGGGAGGCGGGCGGTGGGAGAACCGGCGTGGTCCAACCTGACTGGGCTGCGCAGGAGTCACAAATGCCCCCGAAATGCTGATGAGTCATTGGGGCACGTCGGTAGCCGTGTGGGGACTAAAATCCCCGGTGCAAAGTAAGCCGGGCAGTGACAGGCTGGGCCGTGAAGGGGCCACTGTGCAACCGGCCAGGAATTGCTCATCAGAGAGCTGGGGCAGAGCAACAAAATGAGCAGCTTAAATGGTTTACGAATGAGATAAAATAAAGGTTTATTATAAGTTTAATATAATTAAGGTAAATTAGCCATTACATAATGGTGAGACACGCACGTTTAACAACGCCCTTTGGGCCTGTCTTACGTGTGTGGCCCGTGTGAGTAAGAGCTGCCGGCTCTCACCTGCAGCTGGCGGGCGCAGGGGGTGCGGGGGGGCCCCGGCACCGCGACCTGCTGGGCTGGGGGTGCTGCGCACGGTCTCTTGTCTCGCTCCCTCGTCTGCCGGCTCCTGGGGGAAGAACAGCCTGCAGCGCAAAGCCAGAGAGCGAGGCAGAGGGTGCTTTCCTGTCAAAGCCTCATTATTCAAATTCCAGCTCCCCTCCCCTCTCCAGAAAACAGTTTGTCAAGGAACAGCAAGACTCCAGCAGCAGCGCTCCCCTGGGAGAAATGTTAAAAGTGATATCTTCAGCATGGAGTTCATGTATGTAGTACGGGGAAGCCTTGCGATGGGTTGTGCGTTGACTGGAGTCCCCAGGCAGGCTTCAAAGGCGCCTCTCCCCCCCAGCCCAAATCTCTTCACCCAACGTGGGGTTTCATCTGAGGAGACAAACCCCAGGTGGCCGAGAGTCCCTTGGAAGTCGGGGGATCCCTTGGAGGGGTGGTTTCTGTGTTAGCAGCACAGCACCAAAGCCAGTGATTGACCCTTTCCGTGTGGGATTCGGCATAATGGGCTCCCTGGTGTCCGTGCTGCCGTTTGCCAGCCCAGACGGAGCAAGGCGAGGGTGCTCGGCCGCAGCGCTGCCAGCTCCGGGCTGGGCAGGGGGAGGGTCCTGCCTTACCCCAAAAGCTGCTTTCCCGCTGGAGGCGGTGGGTGCTCAGCAGACCAGGGAAGGACAGACCTGTCCCTGTTTGCTCCCCAGGGTAAAAATAGCCCTGGCTGCCGGCTGCAGCCTGGTTTGCTCTTGACATCTTGCAGGGCTTCAATTTAAACAATGAGGGACCTCAAATCAGAGTATGACACCAAAGCGAAGGACAAACCCCAGCTGTGCAGCCACTCGGCAACATGTCTGCCTGCCGGGGGCTGCCCTTGGGAGGCTGCTGTGCAGCCCGGGCTCCAAGGGCAGCACGGAACAGGACTCTCTCGTGGCTGCACCGTCCTCTCCACGGGATGACGGAGTCTCCAGTCCCAGGTTGACACCAGGGCTGTGGTTATACTGGGGTTCCGTCTGGACCTAGCACTGCTATTGCCAAGAGGAGCGAGCTGAACAAGGCGTCCCCGGCCCCCAGGGACTGCCAGGCGACGGCAGAGATGGTGACCCGGAGAGGGAGTCTGCTCTCGTGCTTCAGAGCTGCTGGATTTTAAGACCTGCCCATTCTCCAGAAGTGGGAAATTGTTTGGCACCCCAGTCCTTACCTTAGCACATTTGTGAGTGTTTGGTGGGGGTTACCCGGGTAGAAGTGTGCCTGGCTGGGAAATGAAGATGGTTTTTCTGCAGCTTGTTCCTGCTGCTGTGTGCTCCCGGTGCCCTGTCCTGGATTCACTGAGGATCCAGAGGCAGGAGTGGTGGAGAAGGGCAGAAGTCAACTCTATAATCGGAAAGGGGTGTTGCTTGGATACACTGCTAAGCAACCTCAGAGCTCTTCAGGGATGGAAATAACCTTCTTTTCCTTCTCCAGCTCTTCCTCTTCATTAGCATCAAGTTTGAGCAGTGCGCTGGGACCAAGAACATCAACCTGCTGCAGTCTGGGACGTTACTGAGGCCACGTGGAGCTGTGCCTGGGCTAAGCTGGAGGGCAGAGCACAGGGAGGGGGACATGGCGTGACAGCACGTGTCTCGCTGGGGAGAGAGCTGCCCTTGGCCAACATTTGTTCAGTGTGGAGTTTTTCGCCCATTAATTTGCCCATTACGCCAGTGGATAACCAAAGCACACCCAGCATCAGTGTCCCACCCAGGGGGACCTCAGGTGATGCCCAGTGGGCCTAACACTGGATCTCATGTCGAGCTGCACCCAGCCTGATCCCTCTCAGCCTTGGTGATGTTCGTGCATGCTTCGGGCATCCTCCGCCCCTGCCGGGGACTCCTCCCTGGCTCCTCCTGGTGCCACGTCCCTCCGTGCCGAGGGAGAGTTGCCAGGGCCAGGCACAATCATGGGGACAGACCCCAAACCCCCTCTGCCTCAGAGAGGTCCCTCCCTATTAGCAGAGTCGCCCACCTCAGGTCTCCCTCCTGCATAGCTGTGGGCCCCCGCTGTGCCCCTGCTCTGGGTGCAGATGTCCCTGCAAGGACGGGCGTAGGAAGAGGGGAGACAGTGACACGGGGGACACACACCAGCTCATCCACTCTCGTCATGCCCAGCAGCCGCCGCGCTGCCTGTCTGGCGGCTCGGCACAGCCGGGGACGTGGTGCCAGCTTCCAGTCCCGTGCCTACACCCCGTCCTCCCCGGCTCAGCTCCAGCCATTGCTTACAGGATAACTTTCAGGCTTTTAATTAAATCTCCATGAAACACCCATTTGAGATGCTTAATTTAAAGTGAGAGCTAATTAATTTTATGGGCCTTTGCCGCGTCTGTTTTATTTCTGAATTGATGCCTGGGATGTGACGGTGGGGAGCGCAGTGGGCAAGGCAGCCACCGACTCTTGGAAACTGTCTAGACAGTCACGGCTCGTAAATGCGGCTGGTAGCCGTGTGCGAGGCTGGTAGCCGTGTGCGAGGCTGGCAGCTCGCTTAACTTGCTCGCCAGGCTGGCTCGCACTGCTCCGGCGAGACGGCCGGGGGGGCAGGGAAGGATGCTGGCTGGGGCTCTGCCCTGGCTGGGCTCTGCCCTGGCGCTGCAGCGGCTGAACCTGAGCACCGCATGCCGGGAACGGGGGCTGCTCCACAGCGGTGCCCCTGTTTGCCACGGACCAGCTCAGCATGGCATTGCCTCACCATGAGTTTGCCCCCCCTTGCAAGGACGTTTTTCTCGCACTTCCGAGCAGAATTAGGGCCAAAGCTTTGCTTCCCAGTGCTGGCCTCCACGAGACGCCCAGCTCCCCTGCAGAGACCCCCACGGCCATGCAGGTTTGGTGGAGCTTTTTCACCAGCATCTGCTCAGCCTGGGGGTGCTCGGACCAGTCTGCCCTGCCCTTCTTCTCCCCGGGGATGGATGAGGATTGCTAATGCTGGTCCCAGCTGGAAGAGCACCAGCGTGGGATCCAGCATCCACCCGCTCCCACGGCCTGCTGAGCCCCATGGCCGGGGGCCAGCAGTAGCCCATGGCACAGCTGCTTGCCGCTTGCTGCAGGGATGCTGGGGGCCAGAGCACGGGGCGAGGAGAGCAGAGCTCCTGCCTGGAGCAGCCCTGGACTGAGAGTGTCGGCTGGACTGGGGAAGGGGGAGATTTCCCCGCTGGAGCTGGCACTGTCTCTGGGGCACGGGGCATCTGTCTCTCCCGTGCACCAGATCCGCCGGGAGAGGGTCACGGGTGGCTCTGGTGAAGGTCTGCAGGTGCTCGGGTGCAGCTGAGCCTCTCGGCACGGCCACGCTGTCCCTGCACGGCATCCACCCGAGGAGACCGAGATGGGCTTGTTTTCAAGGGCCTGGCAGACCTGCCGTCTCCTGCTTTACTGCTGACTGTAAAGGGCCTGGTATTAAACTGTGATTGAAAACATGAATCATCTCTCTAATTAAACAGAGTTGCTCTGTGCCAGGAAATCTGTCTCTTTGTCAGGATCTTTGTTTTTAAAGCGGCATAAATCTCAGGCAAGGCTAAAGATTGGCTCCTGGACCCTTTATCACAGAGCGGCAGTGATTTATTCTGTGCACCCTGGCACCAGAGAGGGAATAAAATTAATAATAAATATTTATTTATAAGCCACAGTAAGCCTGAAAGTGTCTAAGCACCCACAAGAGCAGCATTATCACTCTGTAAACTGAGCTTGCTTTGGTTCTGATAAAATCTTGCCGGGACCACCCTTATCCGGCAGGCGGTGGGGGACCAGGGCACTTTGGGGGCTGGCTGGCAGCAAATCGCCCCTTTCGGCCGGGGTCCTGCGCTCCCCCACTGTGCCGGCTGGGTGGGCAGGACAAGGAGCAAACACAGAGGCCATAGAGGACCGGTTTGTCCTTCAGGCTTTGTGCAGCAAAACATCACGAGATGCAAAGCACCGTTCGGCCGCGCACTGGTTCCTGCTGGGGGCAGGTCAATTCTCGTGTCCCACCTGAAGCACTGGGCACAGCCTGAACCAAGGTGGGTTCGGGGGCCTCAGGGTGACACGGGCTTCAGGAGTGGGATGCAGGCACCCGAGTCCCCATCCTGAGTGGGTCTGGGTTTGCTGTGGCCATGAGCCGTCTCTTCTCTTCCCTCTATCCCTGTGTAACAAGGGAGGGCTGGGGCCCTGCTCTCCTCATCAGGGGGTTGTGGTGGAAATGCACTGTTTGCAAAGAGCCTGGGCACTTGTGCGTGACGGTAAATCCATGCAAATGCCACTCGCAAGTGTCTTTCCAGAGTATTGGGAAAGATGGAGGGCCACGTCGGGATGCTAGCGTCACCATGGCTGTGGCACCGCTGCTGTTCCTTGTCACATCAGCAACGAGACTTTTCCACCCGGGCCAAGCTGCCCAGGGCGTGCTCCTCCTGCCCGGCCGGGGGCCGCCGAGCTCCTGCCCCAGCAGCCAGGCGGTGCCTTGCTCAGGCTCGGGCTGCCCTGCCCAGCTCCGGGAGCATCCTCATCCCTGGCATTTGTGCCGTTTACTCGTAATGCCTCGCTGGTATTTACAGAGGGATCCCAGGGAGTCACCGCACATCCACCAACCCCTGGGTCAACATTGACAGAGCCTGCAAGGAAGGAGTGAGACGGCACTGGCAAATAGTGCAATGTGTGCGCCCAGGGGGATACTCTGAGCTGCCATTTGCAGTGTCTGAGCAACGCAAGGAAGAAATGTGGAGCAGATCAGAGCAGTAGATCCTGCAGTTGGAGCCAGATGTTAATGCTCCTACAATAAGGAGGAAGAAAAGCCAGCCCTGAACCTCCTGCCCCTCAGCCTCCCCCCAGAGCAGGTTTATCTGCGTTCATGTCTCCAAGAGAGCTCAGCAGAGCAGCCACAGCAATGCACTCAGCAGTCACAAAATGGATGCAGTAACACCAGCAGAAAAGACCACTAAGGATGGTCTGTGCTCCCCAGGGACGCCAGGTGAAGCTGTTACAGCCCGGGCTGCCAAGGTCATGTCCCCCAGCTCAGCTTTTCCACCTGCAGACGTGCCCCAGGGCCCCCACCTGGGTTTTCTGAGGGTACCAAAGCGGGGACTTCACTGCCTTACAACCCGGCCGCATCAGCCCGTTGCTGGACAAAGGAGGTCTGTGGAGGCCACCAGGATGCTGGTGGTCCATCTCCATGCGCTGCTGTGACTGTGCCTGTCGCTGCTTGAAGGCTGTGGAGCGACCAAACTGCTCTCAGCTCCCTACAAGGCTCAGGGCTCAGTGAAGAAGCTCCAGAGAGGGCTGGTTAAGATGCTGTGTCCCCAGCTACCAACTTCTCCTGCAGCAAACCAGGCTGTGACCTCTTCCCCACAGCCCAGTATGCCCCACAGCCCCAGTGAGCCGGGCTGGACATTACCTTTTGCTGCTCCAAGCCACAGGCACTGGGAGGGAAGGACGGTGGGGGGTTGTCATCTCCAGAATGCCATAAAATAGGCTGCCCAAACTTTCCACTATGGCCTGCCCGGTACCCCCGAGCCACTTCAGTGCTGCCAGCGTTTGCAGGGAGAGCGAGGAGCCACCACCGAGCCCTTCCCTGGGGCCTGGGGTACATCTCCGTCCCTATCCCAGGAGGAGACAGGGAGCAACCCGCTCTTGCTGCTGCCCGGGGGATGACTGGGGGCTTTTGAGGCTAATACTGGGGTATTAGTCACCAGCCAGAACCGGGAGCAGGGAGGGATTCGCACCCACAGCCACACTGTGCTGCGACCCACCATGCCGGGTGCCCGGGGAGGAGCGTGTCCAGCAGGGAGCACGGCTCCTGGGGGCTCTGCAAACCAGCCCGGCCATTCCCAGCATGCCGGGCTTGTGACGAGCGTCCTTTACCCGGTGGCAGCAAACACTGGTGGGATAATTAGAGCTAAAACATGAACTGCAGCAGGAGACCGGTGCATGTGGGAGCTGTGATGTGTTTCCCACAATACCAGGAAAGTCTCACGCACAAACGCTGCTATAAAACCTACCGGCTCCCTGGGTGATTTGAAGTGAGTGACAGGAAGGGAACAACTTTACTGCCTTAAAGAAAATCACCAACCCTCCACGCTTCTGAGGCAGACTGCATGGGCGTCTGCAGTGGGGGAGCGCGGACAGGACGCCCGCGCAGGAGAAGGCAGGAGAGGCAGGGGCAGGCAGGAGAAGGCAGGAGAAGGTAGGGGCAGGCGGGAGCCGTCCCCACTGGTGCCGGGATGGGGGATCGTGCCTGGGGTCCCTGCAAAGTTCTTCAGACACCTCGCTCCCTTCCAGCCAAACTTCCCGCTGCCTTCCATCCGCAGCCAATGCCGCCGAGCTGACAAATTGCAACCCTGACGGGTATTTTCTCCTACTTTAAACAAGGGGTTTTCAAAGAAGATGGCTTTCAAAACCCACTTGAAAAGTGAAGAATAACAGACTGGGATATCACTGACAGTACAAAAGGGCTGGGGGAGGGAGAGAATGTTGCTGGGAAGGTTTTTTAGGTGAGCAAATGCTCTGGATTGCTCTGCCTGCGTTTGCAAGGCAGCTCCTGCTTATCTGGGGGGATGCTCTGGGCCAGCTGTAACAGCCCTGCACGTCTCGATTTCTGCCCACAGTCCCCAGACAAACCGGGGGAGCTACTAGAGAGACTTTTAGCAAACATTTTTGATGGTTTTAACAAATGTTTGCTGTCTGGGGTACCCAGCGTAGTCAGTACATCAGACCGTGTCCTGGCCAGAGCAAACAGATTCAAGCAACGTGACCCACGTTTTTTGTCGGCTGCTGCTAATCAATCAGCCAGAGAGAGCTTTAAGGGTTATATTCACACAGGAGTCACTTGTGTCTCTCTGACCTGGGCAGTGATGGAAAGGGAGGTCTGGAGCTGGGTGTGTGACACCCCAGTTGCCAAAGCTGGCTGCGAGGTGGCCAGGGACGAGCGCGGTGCTGGCCCGGGGGATGCAGGCACAGGACCAGCTGGGTCCCAGGGAGCTGGCAGTGCAGTCCCGCCGTGCTTTTTGGGGGTCTCCGCAGCCCTGCGCCCGCTTTGCCCCCCACTTCCCCGCCACCCCGTCCCATCTCTGCTCCGATTCTGTCAGTGCCGGTGCCGTTTGAAGCCGGCTTTTCCAGGGCGGGCTGTCAGACGGGACGTGGTTTGACGCCGAAGCTCCTGACACACTATTAGTAGCAGAGATGAGAGGGGTTTGCGGGAGCTGCCGAGGATGCTGCGAGGAGCAGCTTTCCAGGTGCGGTGGGGGCAGCAGCGCTCGGGAGCAGGGGGGGCTCCGTGCGAGCCTCCCAGCCCACCCATCCCCCGCGAGCACCCCGGGGCAGGAGCCGAGCGTGGGGTGTGGGGGGGCTGGGCTGGGGGGCGTGGGGGGGCCCCGGGATCCAGCAACCCCCCGTCCCCTCAGAGCGGCGCTGCCGGGTGGGTGCCGTGCCCCCCCGGCGGGGCGGTGGCAGACGGGGGGCAGCTCTGCCATAAGATCAGCCCCCACTCGGAGGCAAAGCCTCTGCACCCTGCAGCGCTGAGAATTTTTGCTGCCCTATTTACGTGCTGCCGTCGTGCGCCACGGCCTCCCCTGGACCTGGAAGGGTCGCTCACCACCCTCACCGTGCTCCCTCCCGCGAAACAGCGGGGATTTGGGCAAAGTGGGTGGGTGGGAGCGGTGGGTGTCTGTGCCGGCATCGCTCCTGGGCCAGCCAGAGCAGCTGGTGGCTCCTCTCGCAGGGGGGGGAGAAAAGAAATACTGCAAGTTTCAAATTAATTGCAAGTTCAATGACTGTGTACATGAATATTTAATTAGATACATCTTTAATGAATATGCATGATATGCAAATGCAAGATAGAGCAAGCAGTGAGACGCAAAGGAGGAAGGCAGAGAGCGGGCGGCGGAGCTGGAACCGGCCGCTCCTCGGGGACGCGCTCGTCCCCACGGCCTGGCGCACGGGGACCATGGGGAAGAGGAGCCGTGGGACGGCAGGAGGTGACCTGGGGCTGGCAGCATGGGGTCGTGTGTGTGCATGGGGTGAGACCCGCGGGGACACGTCTCTGCCATGTGTGAGATGGGATTGCTCCTGGTGTCAAGGAGGACCAAGGAAACATTTAGGATTTTCCTCTTGTCCCAGAATACATTTCCCAGTACCCCCTCGAGGACGTGATCTGACCTGCAGCTTGAGGAACTTTGTCAAACCAACCAAAAAGCCCCAAGGCACCAACCGAATTTGAGCAACTCACACTGACCAAGGGGCTCCTCACCGCTTTGGTGAAACACCCCCTGCCAGCTCCAGCCCCCGAGACCAGGCAGCTCCTGCTCTTCAGGGCTGCCCAGGCATCCCACGGGAGTTTGGAGGTCGGCCGTGGCAGGGGGTGAAGGAGGAGGGTGCAGGGGGAGCAGGCGGAGGGCACAGGAGCTCTCGGTCCAAACAGCCCCCGGGCTGACCTTAACGCGTCGCACCTGGACTTCTGCCTCTCTCCAGTGAGGGCACCAGGAGGGCCCTTGCAGGACCGTATCTGCCAGGCTCCAGGGCCGGGGGCGTCCATCCCATCTCACCCAAGACACCCCGCATGGGTCTGCCATTCGATCACAGAACCTGCTGGTGGTGTGCTGAAAACAGAAATAGCAAAGCAGAGCTAAAGCGCGAGCGGCGACGGTGCAAATACCCACGCTGCAGGGTGGATGCAGAAATCCTCGTGCGGCCACCGAGCGTCTGCAGCACCGCGGGGTTGGTTCGAAAGCTGCAGAGCTGTGGAAGGTGCCGGAGGGGGGGCTCTGGGGGTCCCCCCTCCCCTGCCCCAAGCGGGGCGGCGTCAGGGACCGTGCGGGGCCAGGGCCGCCTCATCTCTAATTACTGCTGGGATTGTTATCGTGATTAGTGTTAGTGGGGCCTGGCTGCCAGAGGCAGTTACTGGGGTGTTATATATCTGTCAGCACAGCTCTTTTTATGACTTATAATTACAGCATGAAATAGCTTTTTTTTTCTTTTTAATTTATTTTATTTTGGCATTAGGAATAGCTATAATGATGTGGGGATAAGACTGCTACTCTACTTAATTTTCTGATAAGAGCACTGTCAGCGGCAGTCGGTGGCTCTCGGTGCACGAGGGCCATGGGGGTCCAAGGCAGCCGTCTGTCAGCTGTGCCCCCGCCGCCCACCGAGACCCCCTGCAAGGGGCTTGGGGGGGGCAGCACCCCGGTGGGGCAGCCCCACACGGACCAGGCTCCACCTCTGCACCATGGTGACACTGCTTTTCCTAAGCTTCGTCGAGAGCAGCTCAAGACGAACAGAATATCACAGAATGGTTTGGGTTGGAAGGGACCTTAAAGATCATCTACTTCCAACCCGTCTGCCACGGGCGCGGACAACTCCCACTAGACCAGGTTGTTCAATATCCTGCCTCAAGTTTTCTGGAAGGGTTATTTTGGTGCAAAGCAGTGTTTCACATCAAAATATATGAAGTATGTACTCTGGATTCCTCCCGAGGAAGAAACAAATGTCTCACCTCGGACTCTGCCCTGGCAGAAGATCAGCAGCCTGGGCTCTGCTGTAAATGTGGTGGTGAAGAGCCAGTCCCACCCCCAGGTCCTCTGCAGATGGGGACTCATGCCGGGAGCAGCCCTCCTGCTGCAGGAGGTGATGAGGTTCTCCATCTGCCTTGTCCATCTCCCCAGCGTCTTGCAAGCCTTGACCTGGCTGTCCATCAGCCTTCCCTCCAACCGATGGAGCCCTGGCCTCCCCCTCTGGATCTTCCCCACCTCCCTCTGGAGCTGCGTGCCCAGACCTGTGCTCAGCACTCCAGGGACACAGGCCAAGTGACATCCTCCGTCTTGCTCCCAGCACCCCCTCAGGTGGTATCAGGGCCTGAGACAGGTCTTTCTCTGGCTGCTTCTGAACACTGAGTTCAGAGAGGTGAGAGATGGCTCCAAGGTCCTTCCTGACCTGTAACCACCAGCTCGGAGTTCAGCGTCGTACAGACCCGACTTAGATTGGTTGTGTCTGGGTACATTTAGGGATGCCATAGAGGGCATCTGGCCTAATACGACCCACACAGTTACTTCAGCTTGATTCACCTCTGATGGATCTGCTACGGAAACCCACGAGTGTCCCCAGCACCTTTGGCAGCAAAGACCAACACAAAGAGGTCACTGGCCTCCTCTGCTCTGCCCTCAGCATCCCCAAGCACCTATTACCCTGTAGCCATCTCTTGCTTTTGGTGGATTTCCTCGCTTTGATGCTGTGTCTGTCTTTTTTTTTTTTTTTTTTTGACAACTTGTCTCATTTTTACATAGTTTCCTTTCCTAAAATTGAGTGTATGTACCCTGGATTTCTGTGGCCTGCACTGTCCCTCTGCAGCACTAAACCCAATGGTACTGTGGTCCCCGTCACAGAGCACTTCACCCACTGACACAGCTGGAGCCAGGTCCCGTGCGGCACTCCACACTGAGTCCAGAACAGCAGCTTTTCTTGGGGATTTTAGACAATTTGGTTCAGGGATCATCATTTGTGTCCAAGAGTGTTATCTCTGCGTCTGTCTCTACCTGTCTATCCTGACAAGGCAGCACTCAGATCTATACAGGGTAGCTGAAGTCTCCTGCTGTCATCTTCCACTTGAAATTTGCAGTTTCTCTAATCCTAGTTAACTTTTCCACATCAGCCCTATCATTACTGCAGTCTGGGATTTTCCCCCGCAGGCAGCCTGATTTGCCTTGCTTATTTGTTGTGATGGCATGTCTCGCTCCGGGCTTTCCGGAGGCACATCGAGCTCCGGCTGCATCCACCCCTAAATCACATCAGTCTGGACCAAGTGCTCTTCTTGCTGCCTTCCCATGGCCCCCAGTTTAAATGCCCCCCTCCCCAGAACTTCTCTGGTGTCCGCTGAGCTTTGCTGTCTCTCCCACCAGAAGACTCCCCAGGATCTAAGTTGCTGAGTCCCTTCCCTCTGCTCTGCCTTCTCTCAGCAGGGGCTGTTTCAAGGAATGCCACCAGCTTTGCCACCCGCTTCTCATTGTTGGAAACCTCCCAGGACCCCTCAAAGTCTGCAGCTCTGCCCTGAGCCCAGCACGAGAGGAAAGACAGAGGAGAAGAGCTGACCCTTTTGGCCCTGCCCGAATCGTTCCTCGCCTGCTCCACACCCCGTCCGCCCATCCACGGTCCAGTCAGGGCACCCCCCGCCACAGCGCCCCAGGGCCTGGGCCACTCCGTGGTGAAGCTCGCTCCGTCCATAGAAATGTCCCACGTTTAGCCCCCTCTTCTCATTGCCTGTTCCATCCAGAACCGTCACCGCGCTGTCCCCAGCTGTGTGACATTTGCTCGTCCTGCACTGGTGTGCCAAAGCAGAGGGTGGGCACACGGAGGACTTGCACCGAAGTGTCCAAGCTCCTGGGAATCACGCGTCCCACTCTCAGCTTCTTGCAAGGGAGGACTGGCAGGAAAAATGAAAGCCAGCAGCAAGCCCGAGGAGTTGGCCCTTCCCAGAATCAGTGTCTTGAACCGTCTCTGCGGCGGGAGCAGCTTTTGCACTTCTGCACCCCGTCGCATCCTCCCTCTCACGCAGCCCGGGACCCGCAGCCTCTGCCCTCCGCGGAAGGGACGGAGCAGGGTGCAGGACTGCTCCCAGGCAGGGCTGAGGTACTTGTGCATTGCATATGAATAATCTCTATCCGGGTTGTCATTTTAACCTGGGACCTTTCCAGCAAAGGCTGCAGCTTATTTTGCCACAGCAGGGCCAAAGCCAAGGTGGGACGGGAGCAGGAGGGCAGCGTCCTCTTGTGCAAAGCAGGAGGCGAGCGTGGCCCCAGCGACGCCCTGCGGGAGATGCCGGGAGAACTTCTGCCATGGAGACATACCGAGAAGGTCCAGGCTGTTTCTCTCACGGAAAGGGCGGAGAGACGGGGAGGTGGCAGTGATGACAAAGGAGAGTTTCCAGACAGGGAGAGCCAGAGACCGGGGCTGTGCGCAGGGAAATGGGAAGTCAGGGAAAGAAAAGCCAAGGAGGGGAGTGCTGGGGAGGGGGCACGCTCCTGCCGACGGGGGTGTGTGGCAGAAGGGGGACAGCACACGGGGGCTCTGCAGGACTGCACATGGCGGTGCCAGGAGATGGGTCCCCTCCCCTGCCTGTACCTGCCAGGAGGTGGAAGCCCAGAGCCAGCAATTTTATCTCCTTCTTCCCCTTTTGCTGCCTGTAGGACGCCGGCTGTGGTCCCTGCAGCAGCCGGGTGATGTTTTATTGAGGCCTCTCAACAGCGACGGGCTGAGCCGGCAAACCCTGCGGCCGCGGCTCCCGCCGTCGTGGCCGCATCGAGCTGGGGCTGCTGCTGGAGAGCCCTGCTAAAAAATGCAAGCTCCGGAGTGAAGCGGGGCAGAAAGGCGAGCTGGCTCGATGCAATTACTGCTGACAGCTCCTCCGAGCGAGAGCATGAGAGAGTCGACAAAGCCTTTGAAGTCCTGGACAATCTGTGATGGAAAAATCCCAGGCTCTGAAGCATCCAGGTATGTTTAGCTTTAGGTATTATAGTGCTGGGCTCACGGGCTCAGAAACTCACATCCACTCTGAACAGCCAGTCAAAGGTCTCCTTTCTCCAAAGGGAAGGAAGAGTTACCTCCCGTTAATCTGTCCGGAGGTAGTCAAACGAGATTCAGAAAAGGTCTTGGTTCCCCTGGCAGGGCTTGGGGCAGGGAGCTGCTCTCTCGTTCCTCCCCGAAAGTGGTTCAGAGACGCAGCATTTAATAACCAGTGAGGATTAAAGTACCTTTGGGGCAACACTCCCATCATAAGTTAAAAGCAGCTGGTTCAGGACGGTTAAAGCCCAGATTTTCCTCCTGCTGCTGCTCACTGGGCAAGGTGGGCACGGAGGACGGCGGTTGCAGTACCAGCAATGTTGGCATTGACCAGGTGGCTGTGCCTCAGCGAGCAAAATGTGCCGATGAGGGGACAGCTGGGAACACGGCAGCTGACGCCTTGTTCCCGGCCCCATCTTCTGCCCCAGACTGGCCCATACGTCCAGGCCATGAGCCCAGTTAAACACTCCGGATCCCTACTGGAGCCATCTCTGCGCCTTTCAGTTTCCCTCTCCCTGAAAAGACTTTGTCCTTTTTACTGCTCATCCAGCCAAAGCCTGGAGATCTTGTGGAAGAGCCCTGTTTATGTGAAATCTCTGGTTTAAAGGGACTCCCATGGGTTCTTCCCTCCTGTTGGGCATCGGCGAGAATCTGGGCAGTGGGTCCAGTTTGGAGCTCGTTACTCTCCCCAGTCCTTGCCCTTGTGGAGGTTTCGCCCTGTCTGACAGACACAGCCCAGTGTGCCCACAGCTGGTGGTCCCCCCCAATGGAAAGGGCATGGCCCTGGGTCCCTCTGGTATTTGCTCTCTGCAGAACTCAGTCACAGGAGAATCACTGAGAGCTATAAAACTGAGCCAGCTGCCGTATGTTTAAAGCCTGAAGTGGGCAGCCGGCTGTTCCTGGAGAACTGAGCACCCTCCTGCAGCGAGAGATAGCATTGACCATCACCTAATCCCTCCTTGGACGGGGATTTATCACCTGCGAGCGCTGAGCGTGTCTCTGCCGGGTGATGAAGCCCATGTGAGGAGCAGAGAGGAGCCCACTGGGAAGCGGGAGCCCGTAACTCCGAGCTGTTACGGAGCTGGTTTGTGCTCACAGCCAGCCCCGAGCATGCCGGGGCAGCCTCGCCGTCCCAGCCCCATACCGGCTTTTTGCTCCTGTCTTCGTCCTGTGGCCAAGCACGTGGTGAGGACACGGGGAGCAGATGTGCTGATCTGTTCCCAGGACCGAAGGGAATCTTCTGTATCCTGGCACAAGCCTGTGTTTCACACCCACCGCTGGAGTAAAAGGGAGGGAGGTGTTAAGGGCTGGTTCTTTGCCCCAGCACCTTCCAGAGCAAAGCCGTGCTGGGAGCCCAGAGGCTGAGCGTGGCCCGTTGGCTGCGTGGGTTTGAGAAGCCTCAAAGGCGGTGTGGGGCAGGGAGCCAGCCTGCCCCACTGCTGCAGGCATGGCACAGCGCTGCCCCGGCACGCACCCACCAGAGACACCCAGCGCCCGGCAGTGACTTACCCCAACCCGGGCAGCTCCCGTCCCTCGTGCTCCTTCTCCCCGGCATTACCGGGGTGGCTGGGGCCGCAGGAGGCAATCCCTGCCCACGGACCATGCCTGCACCCCCAGAGTGTTGCTGTCACCTCTGCAGGCATTGCAGGCTGCCCCTCTGATAGCACACAGCAGGCCAGCGTTAGCATCCCCAGCGCGTTAGCATCCTGCGTGCTGCCAGAGCATCAGTGCAACGGGAGGGGGCTTCTGGAAGCCAGAACCACACAGAGACAAGCCCGAGCCCTTTCCAGCACACTCTCCCAAGCCACGTGGCCATGGGTGACACACGGCACCTGTGACGTGGGGATGCTCCAGCACACACAGGCACCTGCACCCCGGTACCCGCGGCTCCCCAGCACACAGATCACACTCCCCAGGTCATGCACACAGATGCGAGCACTTGGTCAGAGGTTCCCCCTGCGTTCGCATGTCAAGACCCACCCGCAGTCCCATGGGCTTAGACACAGCAACACATGGGGCCAGAAAATGCAGACCCTGGGGAGGCAGAGCCTCTCTGAGGGCCAAAAGGGTGAAAGCCAAAACTGCCCTGCCACCTGCTCTGCTGCCAGCGGGGCTGCAGCAGGGGCTGACCAAGCATCCCTCAGGGCAGATGACCAAGCCCTTTGCTCATTAAGAGCTGATTGCACAAGAAGCCCAGCCTGGCTCCAGTTTATAAATTTGCAAAGCACCAATTATATACTACAGCTGAGCTGCAAGAAATGACCTTGTCAATATACAGCCAAAACAGATGAAAACTATCGGCAAGAGCTGAACAGTATTAACAAAGACAGGCCCTTTTATAGGGACCGGAGTGTGTGAATTATTAATTTTAAGTCTGTCCTACTTTCTTTGCATAAGATGGGGAGTTTTACCCAGCCAGTGATGGGAACCAGCGCAGGGCACGAAGGAGGAGGAGGCTGGAGGGGGGAGCACCCGCCTCTCTGGGTCCAAAAGCGTTACACAAGGGCAGTACAAGGAAGGCCGCCTCATACATTTATTTATGAGCCATCAGCTACCAGTTATTTGGCCTCTCGAAAGTGTTTATTGCATCTGAAGCCATTCTCAGGGGGGCGGGGAGGGGGCTTGTCTGCAGGCACCCTGATGGCTGTGTGGCTTTCCCCTCTCCAGTCCCTGTTTGAAAGGGATTAATTTAAAACATCAAAAGCACTTGCTTTAAGTCCGCGTTTGATGTTCCCGTAGGCTGGCTTCAGTGGAGCTTACAAAGAGGAAGCCCACGAGCAGCTTTAGCCTGTCGCAGCCCGCGTCCTCCTGCCGTGCGAAGCGCCTTCTCTCCACGGATGGGCTCCAGCCGCGGCTGCTCTGGGCTGGCAGAGCCACGCGCAGCTGCCGTGACCCTCTTGGCTCCTCGGCTGCTGGCCCTGCTGCGGCGACTGGCGGGCCCGGCGTGCCTGCCGCTTCTGCGGGCTCCCTGCAGACCGCGCCGCGGCTGCGAGATCCCTCACCCCCGTCCCCTGCAGGGGCTCTGCCGACGCTCTCTAATGGATCGTCGTCAAACGGGCTTTTGGGATAGGTTCGATTCCTCTGCTGCTTGTGCCAAAGCGCGGTAGGCAGTGCCAGTGTCGAATGCATTTCTTGGATTCTTTTAAATATGTTGTTCCCCTGCGCTACACGGATCTTAACAGTAATCCTCCTTTCTGAAAAATGTGTTTAATATTTCTGGACCCGCCGTTCTCCGAGTATTTGGCCTCTGGGATCCCTTTTGCTCCTGTCACGCACATGACCCTGCCATGTCACGCACATCATTTCCAGAGAACAAGAGGCTTTGGGAAGGAAATAAATGACATCCTTAGAGTTCCTCAAATAACAGGAGTTGCTCCATAAATGGTGGGATTATATCTACTCCTTCGAGGTTTAAAACCAAACTCGAGCTGCTGTCACCAACTCACAGGCATAAAGCCGGGAGGAAGGGCAGGCTTTTGCAGCTTCTCCCACTTTTGCAGGATCTGGGTTAATAAATAAATCAGCGTAGCTTTTCTTCTAGCCCAGATCCCTCCTGCGCTCTGTGTGCTGCTGGCTCACAACAGCGAGAGGCAGGAGGCAAACGGCGCTGCACCCGTGGGCAACCAGATCTGCTGCTGCAGAGAGCGGCAGAGCCCCGGGGGCACAGCAGTGGCCAGGGACGTGCTCGAGATGGTGTGACATTGATTAATGGCACGGTGGCGCTGGGACATGCAGTACGGCACGTCTGGGGCAGTATTTCCCTACATGTCCCTGCCTCGGGGACCAGGGTGCCCATGGGGTGCTCCGGCATCTTACAAATGCGGGTCCCAGTGCTGTGCTTCCAGCCCAGCGCCGCCAGTATGCCACCAACCCCGGCAGGCCATGCTCTGCCCACACAGCTGGGGGCCTGAAGGCTTCTTTGCAAGTCACCAGGGTAAATGTAAATTTAAATGTAGAGTTAGCGATACCAGAGCCCTGACGGAGCGGAGACCATTTGCCATGGGGTGACAAGCTGGGTTCACAAATGTCCTCCTGCTCACTTTACCTCTTGCGAGGGCTTGACTTAGTGTTCACAACTGATTCAAAAGTTACCGCTCTGTAAATTTATAGACCAAATAGATGAGATCTTTCCTGGCTGATGGAGCTCGCCTGTGAGTTGGAGACCATTGCACGGTGGGGACGTTGCAAGGGGACGCTGCAGGTCTCCACCCTTGACTTGGTGCTACCCAAACACTCCATCATTGAGATGGAGGAGAAAAAGAGGTATTTTCTGCAAAGGTTTCAGGCTGCCAGAGTTGTAAATATGGATAGAAACAAATCAGGTTTCCAGCATGGTGGAGAGGCGGAGGGCGGCATGGCTGCAGGCTCCACGCTCTGCCGGGGAGTCCCACGGCTCCTGCCCTCGCTGCGGACCAGGACGTCCCTCCTGGGCAGGGGACGGGGGCTGGAAGAGGCTTAAAAGCCGCTGTCAGAGGGTAAGCCACGTCTGAAGGGCTCGGGTCAGTCTGCGAAAGCACCAATGCGTGCGGGAAGATCAATGAGACAGGGCACAGCTGCAGCTTGCCGCTGTGCTGGCTGCGTCATCGCTTCCATTTTGCATCCATCGGCATTTTTGTCATCGCTCGCACCCGTGCTATCAGACTCGTCTCCTTAATTATCCTCCCTCACCGCGACACCCTGGGCAGAGGCCCCGCGGGGTCCCCTCGGCCGGAGGAGCACGTGCCCACGCTCGAGGGCTGCCAGGCGCCCCAGCAACCAGGAGCTGCAGGTGGGACAGAGCCGCTGCCGCCCCCAGAAAGGCTGCGCGGGAGGGAGGAGCGGGCAGCACACACCGCCCCGGCGCCGGGAGAAAGGTCCTGCCGCCTCTGTGAAGGGGCCGGCGCATGAAAAGAGCATCTCTCACCCCCAGCGATGCCACGTTCTCCCACAAAGGTCTTTAAGACCTTTCACTTGGAGCTGCAGAGCCGGGCAGCTCCCCCCGCTGTCGGGGTGGAGCCGGGGGTGTCCTTGGCAGGACGGAGCGGTGCTGACGCCAGTCGAGCTGCCCAGGGCAAAGGCAGACGGGCAGCAGAAGCGCCTGCAGCACCTCGGAGGCTGAGACGTGGGGCGGCAGCCGCGTGTGGGACAGGCAGCGGGGGGTGCTGGCAGCACAGACGGTCTCGTCTCCCGCTGCTCTCCCACAGCAAGTCCCTGCCATCTGAGCCACGGGCGCTGGGAGAATGGGACGGTTTGGGCAAACTGCTGGGGTGGGAAGGAGGGGGATGCTACACTCCACCGCCCGTGCTGCCAGGCTCCGCTGCCCGCGAGCCTCTGGCACGGTCTGTCCCGCTTCAGCGAGCAGCGAGCAACTTCAGCTGCCGGGGCCAGGCACGAGCAGAGGGGCAGGATGAAGGGGCAGCCTCACACTGTCATCTTGTGGGTTAAATCAGGCCACCGGTCTTCAGCAAACCCCTGCTCTTGCTGAGCACGACCCTGATGGATAGTGTTGTCCTAACACCCTGCACAGCCCATCGTTTGCTCACGGGGAGAGGAGCAGGCATCTCTTGGGAGGGGCCGTTAAGCATCTGTCGATACCCAAATTGTCTCTCCCCGCAGAAGTACACGAGCACAACTGTTTGCAGCTCTCACGCCAGCGCGATCGACTGCCTGGATGCCGAGGGGATGTGATGGAAAGAGGGTTACAAATGCCCAGGACAAAGGCAGCCACGAACTGCCCGGATAATTGAGTGTCTTCTGCTGCCTCTTGCTCAGGACGGAGCCAGACGCAGCCCGTCGCTGGGGCCCGTGCTCGAGGCCAGCCCCGGCGCTGGGGCAGCTCCAAACGCCCCCGGAGCTCCGGGAGAGGATGGGGCGAGTCAGCAGCACGTCCCGGGCACGGTCCTCATCCCCTCCTGAGCCAGCACCGAATGAAATGAGTCAGCTGAAAAATAACCCCTCTTTCTTTTCTTTTTTTTTTGCAGGGGGAGTTATTTCTCAGTCGGATTTGCTCCCCGCTCTGGTTCACAATGCTCGCCCCTGCGGCAGGGACAAACGATGGAGGACAGGGGAAGAACAAACTCCTCAAGCTGTCCCTGATGCCATGGGAGCTCAGTGCCAAGCCGTGCCGGGTGGGCCAGGGGCACGGGCTGGTGGCCAGCGTGACCACCCCCATCATTGCCCGGCCAGGCCGGCGTCCCACATGCCATCAGACGGCGTGGGGACATGCCGAGGCCGGGGAGGGACGGGAGTGCTCCGGCTGCCAGCAAAGGCAGCGCCATCCCCTGGCTGAGGGGCACAGCCTGGCGAGCGTTGGCTCCGCAGGCATTGCTGACCCGTTCGTTTAACAGCCAGCAGGGAACGGGGGGGAATGTAAGTGTCCGTGACTTGTTAATGGCAGCATCTCTCCCCTGACTGCCCTTGGCTCGTGCCAGTCGCTGGTCACCGGCTCGCCGCCTCAGAACGACCCTGATGGTGTATTTTCTTCATTTAAATTCTGTTATATTTTATGGGCTGAAATGATCCATGTGAGGTTTAATTTTCCATCAGCTTTTGCAGCTCCAAAGACTCGGTCGAGGCTGGTGGGGGGCTGGGGAGAGCAGTTTTGGGGGTTCCCCGGAACCAACTCTGCCCCGAATTGGTCCAGCGGGTTAAGCCCAGGGTTGCACAACCATCGACCTCAAAAAGCCAAATGACAAAAGGCCATTTTGTTAGTTCATAAAGCGTTCTGTTCAACTGGACATAAAGCGGTTGGGTCTGTCACCCAGACCACGGGGTGTGCCCCCCCCACCCCGAGGAGGTTCCCGACCCTCGGGGGGACAGAGCCGGGACGCGGTGCTGGGACAGTCCTGTCCCGAGAGGGCAACCAGACTGGTCACCCTGGAACCCCCCTGCCCGCCTGCGAAGCTGTCTGAGTTCTGGCAGGTTTCCAATGTTTTATTTTTGGGGGGGAATTCAAGGAGGGGGTTAGGTGTGAAAGATGGGTCTGCCTTGGACAAGGGAAGTGTTACTGGAATGGTGATGTAAAAGGAGTCAGCAGAAACATAATCATAAACAAGACACTAGAATCAAACGCAAATCTTTAGGGGTTTTGTGTTTTGGGGGTTTTTTCAGCCCTGAGGATTGGCACCACGTTGCAAAGCAGCTGCTGTGCCCACGGGGAACGGCGCCAGCTCCGCCGTAGCTGGGCGGAGGGGAAGCACCACCAAGAAAGCAGCGGCGCCAGGGGAGAAAAGCTTCGGTTTTAAGACTCTGCTCCCACTTCGCTGATACCCAGCGTTCCTGCTAAGTCAGGGATGTGCAAAGAAACACAATTTTGCGATGGGGGCAGGATTCCCAGTGGGATCTCCGTGTGTGGGAGAGACGTTCCCCGAGGTTCCCTCCCAGCGAGGGGCGGCTCCGGGTCCGGCTGATCCCGGGTGTCTGGGGCTGGAGGAGCGCTGGGTCTGCGGGCTGACACAGCAGCGTTTATCTGATGGCCGCCCTGCATCTCGCCATCTCGGAACGCCAGGCACCAGTTTACAGGGAAACAAAGACACTACGGGTAAACAACACAGAGACGAAGCCAGGATTCCTGATTTTAAGCTTTGATGTGTGTTTATTTCCAAAGAATCTTGATTCAAATACAAAACCTGGGCAGAGGAGAAAATCTATTTAATTGCAGTGGGTCTGCTCTTTTCTGGTGTCGCTGGCACTGGGAGAGATTTTATCTTTTCATGCAGGCTTTCTTTTAGTCCCATAACTCTCAGCATTTCTTAAGCCCAGTAAATTTGCAGGCTTCGGGGCAGCGTGGTTGGAGGTGGAGGAGGCACAGCACACAAAACGCCCCTCAGCCGTCCTGTGCCCCACGTCCTTCTACAGAGAATGCAGCACCATTTATTTTTTTCTTTTCAAACCAACTCTGCGAGCCAGACAGGTGCTTTCCATTGCAAACTGGGCAAAACCGGGCCATTTTGAGAAACTGCGTTGACTTAGCAGACAGGTAACTTCAGATAAGGAATGTTTCCCTGCCCATCCCTCCCCGCTGCTCGTTAGAAGTGCGAGGGTCAGGTCTCTGCCTCTCCGTGCTTGTCCCTTCCACCGCTTGTCACCATCACAGCACCGGGCTGCGGGGCGCGACTGTGTCCCCCCGTGCTGGGCAATGCCCACCCGCCGGTGTGGGACCCGCTCTCCCCCGAGGAGACTTGCACCGTGTTTCCCGTGGGTTCTGCGAACTCCCCACGGCAGAGGCTGAGCCTGTGCGGAGGGTCCGAGCCCTTCTTTCAGAAACAAGCTGGGAACAAACGGCTGTGCCAGCCGCGGGACAGTGTCCTCGCTGAAGCGCTCCCCAGCTGCTCTGCGTGGGGGCTGTGCCGGCTCCGTCCCTGCTTTCTGCTAACAGCGACCGGGATTTCCTCCCTCCCCTCTGCTGCTCTGTTTCCCTGTATCCCACTAGTCCCTGCCAGGTTCCGGATGTTTGTCAGCTTCCAGAGGTAACGACTCGGTTTTTGCTTTCTACGATCTTCCATGGGACAGCGTGTGTTTGCTCAGGTGCTGCACATTCGGTGCCGCACATCTGCTCTGCGTCAGCGCCCAGCTGCTCCCACCGACCTTCCTCGTGGGTCACATCCATCCCTCGGTGCTGTGCTTTCAGCAGCCTGTCCTTGGGGCTGCAGAAGCCGTGAGCTATGGAAAACACCATCCAGGGCATTAGATCTCCTTTCTCTTCAGGAGGGGTCTGCCTCTGACAAACCAGAAGCTATTTTTGCTCTCAGAAGCTCTTGGAAGACACTGCTGAGAGAGCTACCGCTCTTGAGGTGCCAGCTGGAGATGTGACACTGCTGCCCGTAGCAGATAACAGAATTTTTGCTTTTTTCTCCTCTTCGCTTTTCCCTTTCATCTAGGCCACTGCAATTCCGCAGTTTGCCTGCTGGGATCAAAGGCGGCCCAGGTGGTGAACGCATCTGCCTCCAGTTCCTCCGCGCGGGAACCAGCTCCGCACAACCGCCACGGACTGCGTATCCTCGCTGCTTCAGCTTCAGAGCCATCGCCTCCGCTCCTCCTTTCTGGCAGCCTGCAGGAAAAGGCGCCATAAAGGCTGAGCAATCCCAAATCCCAGCCACAGCCAGACGGCAGCAGCCCGCCTTGCACACCCAGGAGTGCAGGACCGCGCACCCAGCCAGCCGAGCTCCTCGGAGCTCCTCTGCGCCCGCAAACGCTGACCCGCCAGTGCCCTGCTCCCACCATCTCGCACCATCTCACACCGTCTCGCGTCTCACCACCAGCACGAGCGCTTGCACCAAACTCACGTAAACCAACGGCACAGCGGGAAGCGAACCCGGGAGTTTGGTGCCGGGTACGCTCGGAAACCGAGCTGCTGTCGCGGTCACAGGGTGTCTCTGGCCACGGGAGCGCGGTGCTCCGTGGGGACGCGGGCAGAGACCACCTCTTGCCCGGGGCCGGCCAGTTCCCGGCCCTCCCCGTTCTCTGGGTTGGAAACGCAGCTGTACCGATCCCTGATCGGGTTAGCCGCCTTTGTTTTTGTGCCAATATTGCTTTTAAACAAGTAACCGCTTTCTCCTCCGCCTCCTCCCCTGCTGTGTTTACGGACAGCAGCTTCAGCAAGCTCCGGCTTGGTCCCACCTCTCCTTACGAGACCCGCGGTGCGCTGCACAATACGCATTCCCGCATGCACCCCATTTCTCCTGCACCGGCCCCCCCGACCCTCTGCTCCCTCCTTCATCTCCTGACACTGACAGCGCTTCCAAAATTCGGACCGTCCTCTCTCTCCTTAGCACAGCACCGCAGCCCGGGGAAGGGCTGGGAAGAGACACGGGATGAGAAGGTCTCCACGACTGACTGTCCCAGGCCAGTGCTCTCCCGTCCAGCCTGAGCCCTCCAGCCAGCTCCAGGTGTCCTTGTCCTTGGCTGTCCCAGCTCCAACGGGTCACTTTTTCTGTTCACAAAATCAGCTTCTCCATGATGGTTTTGGCCTCTCCTGTAGAGACACAAAGTTTTTCACACTCAGGGACTCAGGCTAAAACCCTCTTTCCACCCACAATGATGCTCCTCTTCGGTAACTCCTGCGGGGATGCAGAAATCTTCAGGGACCTGTTTGGATCAGACCATGCAGATGGTCTTGGCATCCTCCCTAACGGAGCTGGTCAGCCCTTTCGAGACCATCGGGGATCTCTGTGGTGTTGTGCTGATGGAGAGGTGGCTGGAGCAGGCGCAGGACCCCCTGAGCAGACCCCCCCATGTCAGCCCCCCGTGGCAGACAAACCCCGGAGTCCACCGGAGCATCCCGCTCGGTTACGTCTCACTTGGCTGTGCCATTTCTGACAGTGGGGATTTGACGGTTTGGTTACCTCGGTCCCAGAAGACCTCGCTTTTCCCCCAGTGTTTGGAGCCCCCGGTAAGCAGCTTTGCAAATGTTTATTTTCCAGATCAGCATGCCCCGAGCAGAGACCCCGTCGCTCCCCTCTGTTTCCCCCTGGGATGACAGCAGCCAGCAAAGCAACGGGCCGCGGGGGGAAGGCGGGCTGTCCCGCGGGGAGCTGACTCTGCAGAGAGGTGCCAGGAGCTGGTGCCAGGCTCCCCCGGTGCCTCCAGCGGAGACGACCCCCCCGCAGAGGCTCCCTCGCGGGCAGTGGGAGATGTTCCTCCTTCCCCCGCAGCCTTGCTCGCAGAGAGCATCCCCGCCGGCTGGACACCCAGAACAACGTGCCGGCCCGGCTCCATGTTTAGTCGTGGCAATGGGAGCTCCCCTGGGGCACACGGGGCTGAGGTCTTTCAGCTCTGGTCGGCTTTACCTCCCCCTTCCTCCTCCTCGCAAATATTCTTATATTTTTTCCCTCCCCTGGGGCTGCCCCCAGTCTTTCCACGTTCTTACCAGGGCTTCCAAGGGCTCGACACATTTGCAACCCACTAATGAGGACTTTTCCCCCAGTGCAATTAAAAATTAGATCTTTTTCCCATTAGCAGCAGAGAGAGGCGATGCCGCCTTGCTCTGGCCTGACTTTTCAGGGCAGCTGGAGGTAGCTGAAGGCCTTACCCCCTGCACCGACAGCGGGGAGCGGGGGTGTCAGGAACCCCCCCCCTTGTCTTCATGCACCCACCGCTGCCCTGAGCCCTCCCCTCTCCGTCCCACCGTCTCCACCTCACTCAGTCTCAGCTGAGTGTTATATCTACACCTCCTGGCCGCGCTTCTTACAATTCCCCTCCCCAGATGTACAAATCCAGCCCATTCAGCAACGGGCACGAATTCGTATATTACATCAATTAAAAATCCGCTTCATTTTATTTTTTAGCTTGTAGAGAAAAAACAACAACAGCGCCAGAAAGGTATTTAATTATACCTCATGATTGCAAATTTTATATCCCTAAATTGGAGTGTACTGTATTTAATTCAATTAGATGTTATAAAACTCCCTTTATCCCCTTCAGATGTTAATAAACTCAAGAACTTACAACTCACTTTATTTGTAGCTCTTGCAACACCAAACTGCTGTTATTTATACGTTTCTAAGCTGTTTCTAAACATAACAGATTTTTATTACTTTCTGGCCATATGCCCAGAATGGGTAAAGTTTGGGGGGAAAAAAAATTAAACCTGGGAGCTTCTCTTTCTGGTTTTCTCTCCTCTGCCCCTTTCCCCGAGTGGCTACATAAGCTGTGAAAAGAACCCCGGGGGGGTCAATTGCCGGAGGGGTCAGGTGAGACACCACCGGCGGCTCCTCGGGGCGGCCCGCGCAGCGTGGCGCAGGCTCAGCGCCCTGCAGACGTTCAGCGCCAGACGCTCCCCTCGCCCCAGACCTCGCACGGTTCACGCCTTTGGAGGCTCTTCCCAAAAGCGGGTTTTCTCAGACCTGTTTGGGAGCTGGGCGGGGGGTGGGTGCCTGGGTCGTGGCGAGGAACAGAGCGAGTGATGCCCGTGGAGGCTCATAGGACCACAGAAGGGTTTGGGTTGGAAGGAACCTTAAAGACCATCCCATGCCCCCCCGCCCTGGGCAGGGACACCTCCCACCAGACCAGGTTGCTCCAAGCCCCGTCCAACCTGGCCTTGCCCCTGGTTTCTGTCTCGTGTGATAGAGGTGTTGGCAGAGGAAGCACCAAAACTGCCGTGGCGAGAGACAAGGGGCCAGAGGAGCTTTTTTGCTGCTGGTGGTAGATGGCACAGATGCATGAAAACTGGGCTGAAATTGGCATGAACTCGAAGGTTTTCCCATTTTTTTAAAAAGAGAGGAGCTTTGGGGTGAGTGGCCATCAGGACCACGCGTCTCTGCAAGCAGACGAGCTCAGGGTGGGTATTTACAGCCGAGCCTGGGTGTCACAGACCCGGCAGCGGGGCACGGCTCCACGGCGTGGGACCCTGGCACTGCTGCAAGGGGAGAGGTTTTAGCCAGCACCGGCTGACGCTCCCGGGGAAGCACACGCACCGCCAGCACCCAGCACCGGCTGATTGGGGAGGCGCCATCCATCTTCCAGAAAGCACCACCTCAGGGTGCAGGACTTTTCCTCCCTCAGCCTCCAGCTCCTTGGCCTGGATTTAAGATGCCAGGGAGGAGAGCTGGAAAGCAGCCTGTTATCCACGGGCCATTTAGCACTGAGCCTCCAGGAGGCTCAGCTGCCGCTGGAGTTAGCGCTGAAGGTGTCACTGGCTCCAGCACATGTCACAGGGACGTGGGGATGGCACTGAACAGCTGTCTGCTGGAAACGACTCTTCTTGTTAGCAGCTCCGCAGTGGAGAGCCAGGAGCATCATCGCCTGCAGCCCCGCACTCCAGCCCCCGCCGCCATGCGTCCCTTCCACAGGGTCCTGTCTGCCCTGGGTCCCCTCTCTGCTGACAAGGGGTGAAGGGGAAGATGGTCCTCACAGCTCTGCTCCTTGATCTGGGCACAGATGAGTTGGGGAAGGTGGGGGAAACGTGTGGCTCCGCAACCAGTTTCTGTTCAATTACTCCTGGACAAACACAAGAGCAGGTCTGGGGGTTGTGCCGGGTGTCCCGGCTGCCGGCACGGTTCATGGGAGCACTGGGACACAGTACGGGCAGCCGTGGCATCCAGCAGAGGCTCCAAGACCCTGTTCCAGGGACCAAGTGTAGAATAGAATCAGAATTGCCCAGGTTGGAAGGGACCTTTCAGATCATCGAGTCCAACCACCAACCCAACACTGCCAAACCCACCACTGCGCCATGGCCCCCAGCACCACGTCTGCCCGTCTTTTAAATCCCTCCAGGGATGGCGACTCCACCACTGCCCTGGGCAGCCTGGTCCAATGCTTGACAACCCTTTCAGTGTAAAAATTGTTCCTAATGTCCATCCTAAACCTCCCCTGGCGCAACTTGAGGCTGTTTTGTCTTGTCCCTCTGAGCCCCGACGCTGTGCAGGGAGAGTGGTGGCTGTGGCACGGGCAGAGCTGACTCACGCTGAGGAGCGCTGGCGTGATGTGCAGCAATGTCATCCTGGTGTCCATGAAGGCGTCTTAGTGTTCTTAATCTCAGCTGTTTTCTGGTTATTAATGCGTGCGTCTGAACTGCAGAGGGGCTTGCGCTCAGCTGCCTTAATTAACAAGAGAGGAATTTTCTCAGCTAGTTAAATCCTGGCTGTAATGAGCAGCTTCATGCTGGTGTTAACGGTGTCTCGCTCGCCCCGTGAAGTGACGACAGCTCCCTGAGAGGCAGGGCTGGCGCGCCCCAAAGGATCCTACAGGTTTCCCCCAGCTTTCCCTGTGCTTTCCGCTCTCCTTCCCCTCGGTCCCCACTGCCACCACTCTGGGTCCCTCCTCTCCCTGGGCTTTGGGTGCTGGGGGGGCTGCCCGCACCCTCTGCCCTGCCCGCCCTTGGGACTGCACGCCGGGGGGGGCGGTGGGGAGGGGAGAGAAGTCACGGGCAAGGCAGCATGAACAGGGCACTGGGGGGCACTGAAAAACAGAAATTAACTGCCATGACTGAAGTTAAAAAAAATAAAGGAAAAAAAGTTTCCCATTTTCTCCATGAAAATCTCAGTTCCAGCCGAACAATGGGTCTCGTTTGTCCTGAGCACTATTTCACCTTAGAATGACAGAATCATAGAATGGCCTAGGTTGGAAGGGACCTTTATGTTCATCAAGTCCAACCATCGACCCAATGCTGCCAAACCCACCACTACCCCATGTCCCCCAGCACCACGTCTGCCCCGCTTCTAAATCCCTCCGGGGATGGCGACTCCACCACTGCCCTGGGCAGCTTCTTCCAATGCTTCACAGCCATTTTGGTGAAGAAATTTTTCCTAATATCCAATCTAAACCATCCCTGCACAACTTGAGGCCTTTTCCTCTTGTCCAAAAGCACCTTCAGGTCCTTGAAGCCAAGGGGGCGGGGGCTGTGCTCACAACAGCCAGTTCAGCCTTTCCTCGCAAACCACTCTGACGTACCCGCGGGTTTTTGCTCCGCTGTGAACCTTACCTGGCTCCACACCTCCTGGGCCAGGCCACCCTCCCTCCCACCCTTGTCCCCTCTGACGCCGCATCCCTCGCGTCCCCAGCTGGCGCCCGAGCCCAGGCTCAGCCCTCTCTCCCTGGTGTTCCGAGAGGAGCCCTGCGAACCCAACGCCTTCAGCTCGCCAGGGCTCTCACAAATGCCTGGAAACCACGTGTTTGGGAAGTGTCAAAACAAGCCGTTTGCCAATTAAAAAGCTTTTGCTGCCGGGCTGAAGCGTTTTGTCAGCCTCACCACAGCTGATGCTGCTCAGCAACTCGGGCGGCTCATTACAGACCTTCCAAAACAGTAACTTGCTCCAAACAGAGATTCCCCTCGGCTCTCCACGCTGTGCCAAAGTGCTGGCCCGCTGGGAGACCCTGTCAGTGCCTGTAAATCCCACTGAGCCTCTTGTTGACGTGTGACCCTCCCGCAGCCCCAGGGGACACGGTGACACTCGCGCCGGTCGCTGGTGACCAGCGAGCATCTCCTGTAAGGGTCTGCATGGGTGAACGGGCGACGGTGCCTTGCGGAAGCTGGCATCAGGCTCGGGAAGACGCGGGTGGATGTCCTGAAGCACATGGGGACCGTTGTGGGCAGGAGATTCCCGCTGCGGGCAGGATGGGGGGCAGAGGGGTGTGAGGTGTCCTGGGGTGCAAGACTGTGCACGCTGACAGCCTCGGGGTGCAAGGAGGGACCCCTGCGTGCTCCTCCCCTTGGACAGGGGGACCTGCTCTACATTCCTGCTCTACACGTCACGGAGCCACAGCAAGAGGTCCTGGTGATGTGCCTCCCTCTAATCTTTTCCTCGGGTGACCCTGGGTGGCATGAAATCTTGTACAAAAAGGATCAGTTGAGTCACTTGCTGTCCCCAGCGCTGCAGGTCCTTGCCACGTGGCCCCAGGTGACCATGCCTCCATGCTAACGCTGCTCTGGCCCTACCTTCTCCAGCCCCCAGGGCCCTTGGTCTGGCTGGGTTGGAGATGTGAGGATTCCACAGTTCAGCCATGCTTTCCGTAGCCCAGGTTCAAGTGTGGGACCTATTTCTCCCTCTCCCCACCTGGAAATCTCAGGTGGGATTTTGCTCCTCTGTCGCAGCCCTTAGCACACACAGAGATGGTGCATTTTAGTGCTTGAGAGCTCCCAGCTTGGTCTGCGTTGACCAAAGTCCATCTGCCCACGCCGGGGCTCGGGGCAGCGCGGGGCGAGAGGGACCCTCACACGAGCCAGCGCAGCCAGGCAAAGCCTCCAGACAGGCAGCAATGGCCCGGCCCTACCCACGCGTTAGCTGAAGCGTGATTGCAATTTAGCAAACAAGATTGCCAAAGCGAGTGTTTTGTTCACACTGTCTGGAGACGTTGGCTCGGTGGCCACATCCCACAAGGATTTTTTTCCCAGAGCTGGGATGAGATCCCAGATGACCTTAGGGTGATCTCTGGAGTGACTCAGAGGAGGCTTGGCCATGTCCAGACAACCATGCCCAGTTAAGCTGTTGCTTTCACAGGATACAGTCCCTGAGGTCTAGTCGGGATTCTTGCTTTTACTTACGGGAAATCAGGGGAATCTCGGCTGGGAACCAACTGGTAGAGCCTTTGGAAGGCTCCCTGCCGTTTTCCCTCTGACTCATGACACTGAGCTACGTCCAGGCCTCTGATGAACACTCAGAGGCAGGAGCTCGGGGTGCAGGAGGGTGCCGACTTGCAGGACTGGTCCCTTCTGTCGCTCCCAAGGAACGGGGAGCCCTTTGTCCCCCGGAGGTACGGGGAAGGCAGGGACTTCAGGAGAGCAGGTGCCTAGCAGAGGGGTTTGGTACCTGCTTCTGCCTCTCCCCAAACCCACAACCCGCGCCTGTCGTGCGCGGTTGAGCAGCATCAGCATCAGCCTCGGTCGGTGCTTTAGGGTCCCACTGAAGCACGTACCCTGGCACTGCCACGGCCATGAGCCGGGGTCGGGGCTGGGCATGTGACGAGGCTCTGCTGCGCGTCAAAGCGGCGTCCCCACAGGCAGGGACAGCCTGCAAAGTCCCGCTCCCCACGTCCGCGTCTCACAGTCAGCATCCATCAGAGCGGAGCAAGTGGCTGGAACAGAAAGTGTTTTGTAACCGACCGACAGAGGAGGAGACGACGAGCTGGACACACATTATTACTTCAGACACATTTTTGACGATGCTTTGACTCCAAACTGCTTCAACTGTAGGATGAAAAATATCAAGCTATTAGTTCAGAGCTGCTTGGAGACTTTGGGGCTGGAGGGAGATGTGAACATTACAGAATTATTTTGTATGCATGTTCTTTTTTTTTTTTCTCTTTTCCCAATTCCCCTGAGGCTTTTCTACTTATAAAGCTGTGCACTTGTGTGGCAGCTCCATTGACCGGCTCTGTCATGTCAATAACCCATGTCATGCTGCATCCCGAGAGCTCGTTGACACGGGAGAGCACAGCAGCTCATCCCAGTCCCAGGCCCGCCTGGCATCCACTTTCAGGGATGTCTTCTAAATAAAAGCTGACTTGAGTACAGGGGATGGGAGCAGCAGGGACTGCTCAAGAGTGGAAAGAAGGTCCATCGCCAGAGCAAGGTGGAGATCCAGGGTAGGAATAGCAGCGTTTGCTGTAGACTGAAATACAGAAGTCGGCAAACAGGAACCAAGAGGAACAGCAGGGCTGATCTGAGCCGGGACTCGGACAGACACATCTGGTGCTGGCGCAGGCTGGGAGAAGTAAAAATAGGACTGTGGAAGTGAGGGGCACCGTGCGGCAGAGACAGCTCAGCACAGCTGCTGGAAAGCAGAACTTGTTCTTCCCTGACCTGCTGGAGCCCCGTCTGCATTGTCCGAAGGACAGCCCAAGTAACACCTGCCTGGGCTCTGCCAGGCCTTCAACAGGTTCCCTTAGCCGCAAGTGCTCGTGGGGCCCAAATCATCCCAAAGTGACCGAGGAAAGTCCAGAGAAGCACCAAACCTAAGACTCACCTTTCCATTGCTACAGAGACCTTCAAACGTCCATCCCTGACACTCTCAGTGGTGCCTGCAGCAGAGCCCGATGTCCTGCTGGCCACGCTGAGACCAGGGTGGAAAATGGGCACCTCCACCTTCTCCCTTGTGTCCCTGTTCTCGGCGCTGGGCACAGATCCTCTCCCGTCTGAAGTCCACGTCTGTTACCCATGCACATTCCTGATGGGAGGTTCCAAAGTGCCGCTCCACTATCCAAGGATGAAAGGGCCTCCCCTAATTGATTGCACTTTCCCCAGCAATTAGCTGCTGAACCCACTAATGCTTTAACGAATTCTCCTCATTAAAGAGCAAACCCCTCAGTGCTGGGGGCCAGCGGAGCGAGAAGGCAACTGGAGCAGCCCCAGCCCCTGCCCATCCGCAGGCCTGGCCGCGGACACAGACTCTCCAGCTGCTGCTTGGGAGGGCTTTGTCACCCGAGTCCTCTCCCCACCGGATCTGCCATGGATTTGCCCCACAGATGGGGTCTACAGCCCCCCCCAAAACAGCTTGGAGACAGAGGCTGGTTTTGTTTGTACTGAAGCAGCACATCGGTGGCCACCACGTGCCACTGGTCCCAGCTCACGATCTCCTCCTCACCCAGGCATACTCCCAGCTGAGACAATCCAGGGTCCTTTCCTGTTCGTGACACCCTGGGCTAGCAAACCAGTGATGTCAGCTGCCAAAATTAATGTCACCTTGGAAATGCACAGCCTTAGTCCTCTTCTTGCAGCTCCCCACCTGCTGTCACCCATCCTCAGGAGAACCCAGTGCGACCAGTGAGCCACAGCTACCTACTTCTGTCTACCTCAGGGCACGTTTAAATTGGACATTAGGGAAAATTTCTTCATGGAAAGGGTTGTCAAGCATTGGAAGAGGCTGCCCAGGGAAGTGGTGGCATCGCCATCCCTGGAGGTATTTAAAAGACGGGTAGACTTGGTGTTGAGGGACGTGGTTTAGTGGTGGTTTGGCAGTGTTTAATTAATGGTTGGGCTTGATGATTTTAAAGGTCTTTTCCAACCTAAAGGATTCTACAATTCTATCCTGTGATTCTATCCCTCCTATGGTATTTCCCTTTGCGTGCCCGGCTACCCGTGATTCCCTTGCACGTTTCAGCTCGGTTGGCCAAAGCATCACTTTCAGGGCTTATGCAACTCCAAAGCCGGAGGAATCCCGCGGAGGTGTCAGACCAGCCTGCCCATCATTTCCCAACCTGACACGTGAGCCCTGAACTGTCTCCCCATGCTGTAATGGATCTGCTCGTCGCAGCACCGTTGTCACTTCAGCTGAGACATTCCTAGAGGGCGGAATATGTCAGACGTTTCAGAGAAGCACCGACATCCAAAGGGTGTCAGAGGATGGGTCCACGTGAGATCCAGCTGCACGGCA
Source organism: Rissa tridactyla (assembly GCF_028500815.1). Taxonomy (NCBI): domain Eukaryota; kingdom Metazoa; phylum Chordata; class Aves; order Charadriiformes; family Laridae; genus Rissa; species Rissa tridactyla. The sequence continues at coordinate 49,165,417 of NC_071474.1, read as the reverse complement.
AAGCAGTCGTGTTTGTGAGAACGAGCTCCAGGCAGAGGCCGGGGATCCGCGGGAGCAGAAAGGATGCTTTCGGTCCGGGTGGCAATGAACAGCTGAGACAGGCGTATGAGTGTGCCGTGGAGAGTTAACCTCGCAAGCAGGAGGCACCTGTGGCATCTTCTCGCCAGCCTTTGAAAGAGGGAAGTTTCTCTGAGCTGGTTTTGATTCTGGTTCAGTAAGAGGATTAGCTTTGAGCAAGCTCGTCTGGGCCGGTGATTCATTTGATGAATTCAGGCAGCAATTCTGTTTGCAGATTGTCAGCGAAGAGGCTTTGATTTTGAGAAATTTCTTCATTATTCTCAATTATTCAGAGAGCGCCTTGCTACATCAGCACTTTTGCTGATGGTCACTTGCTGTGATGGTGGCCCTTGTGCTACTGGCATTGCGGGGTCCCAGGCCATCGCGTGACACGGTCTCCGCGCCGCGATTCTGCCTCAGACTTCAGCAGCAGCTAGAGGCAAACCAGCGGGATTTCACGTGGCTGCAGAGCTTTCCTTGGGGGTTTTCTCACACGAAGAAGGTGCGACCAAGTGGGCAACGTGTGTGACAAATGGCTGAGGAGCTGAGCAGCTGCGATTGCCCCACATGACAAGCTATGATGGCTTTCTGAAGTGGGAAAACCAGCTTTTACAAATATTTTCACACCTTCTGCAGGAGATTAGCTAGCAAGCTGGGAAAGCAGGGTAGATCTACCTGGGAGGGGTTTTTTCCCCCCATCCCCGCTGCTTCGTCCAATAAAAGCTGCTAGCTACAGACGTGGCGTGCGTGGATTGAGGGATTTCTAAGAAAACAGAAGAAAATATGCAATGTGATCATCGCCATTCCCAAGCCGCATATCAGTACCGTGACTTTGAATCACAACTGTCTCTGCCATTCTAGATGTCTCCAGGGGCAGCCCCGGGGGCTGGCACCGCAGCACCCTCCTCTGCCTGCCTCCATCTCTGCGGTGCGTGAGGTCCCGGCATCATTTTTACCTTGCTTTGCAGAGGTTTCGACAAGAAATACCCTGCAGAAATACCCAGTTCTGACAGTGCTGGGAGAGCGGCTCATGGGCACTAACCTCAACATGGCCGGGCCAAGGCCTCTGCCCCACACAGGGCTCGAGCCTGCCCCACATGTCTCCCCTGGTGCGCAAACCCTTCTTTTGAAGACCAATTGTTATTTATAGTTTTTTTTGACACAGAGGCAAGAACATTTGGAAATGCTTTTCCATGAAAGTAAAACCCAACATTTTTTCTTTTAATTTCTCTGTGCAAAATGAAAGCCGGCTCGCCGCTCTATCTTTAGCTCCCCCATAACAACCCGCGATGAGGGAGGTTATGGCGCTCCGGACCTCCCGTCGCTGCAGCCAGGGAGCTGTGCTGGCAGAGGGTCCCCCGCGGCCCGTGCTGGGCCTCCCCCACCTCGAGCAAAGGAGCAGGGCCGTGCCCGAACAGCCAGCGGTGGGGCGGGAAGGCGGTGGGTCTCCTCCTTGCTACGAGCAAGAAGTTCAAGTCTGCCGAAGAGGCCGGGGGTGGACTGGGACGTGTTGGTTCCTCAATAGCATCGTGCCGTTGGGGCAGAGCGGCCCGGCCGCGGCAGAGCCCCACACACCGGGCATTCCCGGACGCCTTTGGCCTCTCTGCTGATTGGCTTTTGCCTTTGGCCCGAGGTTGGAGCTTCGGTGTGCTGGGCAAAATTCCCATTGCGGGAACGAAGAGGAGCCCCTGTTTGGGAAGGAGATGCTCCACAGACAGCTTTGGCCCAATGAATCATCCTGGAGGGAGATGACAGGACCCGAAGCATGGCTGGGTGGCAGGGAAGGGCAGTGCTTGAAGCTCCCTGAAATACGCTACAAAAGAAGGCATGAGCTTGACCTAGATACATGAAACAACACGGTCCCTGGCAAAGCTCTGCAGCAAGAGCCAGAATTTCACATTCATTAAAAACCCAACTCACTCGCTGTCTACAGATACAAACAGCCTGGAATTAGGCATGCACGGGGATGAAAGGGCTTCAGCAGGAGCTGAATCCAGATTCCGACGTGCCACAGCTGCGTGCTGGGGCTGCCCGACCCCCGGCGGAGCCACGCGCTCTGCCTGCCCCGCACCACGCGGGGGCACGCAGCCGTGCCAGGGGCCTCCTGCCTTCACCCCTCCTCCAGGTCTCTGCGCGGCACAGACGGGTCCATGGCTTGTTCTCCAAAAGCCGGAGGCATTGCCTTCAGGAATCCCTCTTCCCCAACGCGCAGCAGCCCTTGCAGACCGTGGTGGTTAAACAGGGTTGTGTCCCACCAGGCTGCACCAGCGGCGGTGTCACAGCACTGGCAAGGGTGTGAGAAACCCCACGGTCAGCCAGGAGTAGCGGTAACACGGGGACCCTCTTCTGGCATGGCTGGTCGTGCCCTCGCTGCTGGGATGGATGCATTTGTGCCCTGCCACATGGCGAGGGGACACCTTACTCCACAGTCGGTTGCCCGCTGGTCCCTGCAGGGTGGTCCACACAGTGTGGGAGGATGGAAGGCACTGGTGGTTGCTGGAGGACCCCTTGCCCGGGGTTACCAGTTAGCATCACTGCGTGCACGCTGTTCCCAGCACGGTGTGAGGCTGTGCCTGCGCCAGTCACCGCTCCGCGGCCCATCTTAGGTTTTCGCTCCAGTGCGTCACGACAGCGTGAGCTGAAACAAGTCTGCTCGGGTATTTTCCTCGTGCCCTGGAGCAGGTAATGTGGACCAAGGAGCACGGAGGTCTCTGATGCTCACGCCACGCGCAGAACATGCCAGGACTGGCAGAGCCCGCCTGGCAGACGCTCGTTAGCAGTACCAGCGCCTGCTTTGGTACTCTGGGTTCTCATTAAAGCTTGGGCACTGCCTCACATCCCCACCCAGGAGTGTGGGAAACCTAATTGCTCTCTGGGCACTAACGAGCGAGCACGCGGGTGCTAAACATGGGCAACCTGAGCCAGGGAAGGGGAGTGGGAGCCCCGGCCAACGTTAGCTTGGGAAGTGCAAGGAATCTGTGAAAGACTCCCCGTTCCCACCCACAGCTCAAGGGCATGTTGCAACAGCGCTGGCCCAGGTTTCCTTCCACGACCGTCAATGACGGCTCGGTAGCCTGATCCCGACCACAGAGAGTCATGTCTCGGGGCAAGGAGGGGTGCCTGGCCCCTCTCTCCCGACAGGCCCTGCAGCTCGGGGGGCTCTGCTCTGCCGCAGGGGGTCTGTGGAGCCTTCTCCCGCAACACCCACCCTCTCTGCCATTGCGAGATGCTCTGCAGGAAGCTTCCTGACAGCGCTGCAGCCCAGATTTCCAGCGCTGAGGTTTGCTGCCCGCTGTTCCCCAGGTGGTCTCAACGCCGGTGCGCAGACAGCGGGCTCTGGGGGCTGGGGGCTGCCTGTCCCCTGCCCCACTCAGCATCCGGGCGGGAAGGTGGCAGCACCCAGCCTGGCAGTCCCTGCCCTAGAGCCAGGAAGAGCCAGGGGCAGGGGCAGCAAAAGCCCGCAAATATTTACAAGGAGGGAAAAACCCCAGCCTGGCTGGCAGGAGGGGCTGCTCCAGGCCAGAGCTGTGTGAACCATATGGCCTGAATCCCCCTTGTCTCCGATAACGGGATCCCTCCCGAAACCACCTGCACAGGGGGGTAATTTAAACAAAGCTGCTTGCCAGGGCCACTGCCAGCACTGTTATGTCCCAGACTTCATCCCTAAACCCGCCTGTCGGTAGCGAGGCCCCGGGTAGCTCAGCGGCAGCAGGTCCTCTGCTCTCCTGGAGCGATGCCTGCCGAGCCCGGCAGAGCTGGGGCAAGGGGAGGCCCCCCAGAGCCCACCCGACTGCCCCGGCCATCGCCAGGTTTGCTGCCACAGCGTGTCACCCAGGCAGTGTCAGCAGCCCCGGGCAGCCAGCAATGCCGTGACCACTGTGCTCTCCTCCCCGTGGTCATCAGCATCTCTGGTGGTAGCCTGGGTGACCCACCAGCCCAAGGGGGACCCGCTGTCCCCCAGCAGCCAGGGCATCCCAGGAAGGGGGTCTGCTAAGGGGGGAGAACAGGACGCAGATGCAGCAAACAGCTCATGTGCCTCAGGGACCATCACCCAACTGTCCCCTATGCTCTCTTCACCTCTGTGAGGTCCGATTGCTGGTGTGGGAGGGAAAGGGCTCAAGAAACACTGGCCCAGGTTGCCCAGAGAAGCTGTGGCTGCCCCATCCCTGGAGGGGTTCGAGGCCAGGTTGGACGGGGCTTGGAGCAACCTGGGCTGGTGGGAGGTGTCCCTGCCCAGGGCAGGGGGTGCCACTGGGTGGGCTTTAAGGTCCCTTCCAGCCCAAACCATTCAATGAGTCTATGATAAGAAATCAAGTTTTATTTGGGTCTGGTGTCCCTCAGAGCTGTGCACCGTTGGAAAGCACTGGAATGACACAGTCCCAGAAAATGAGCCCAACGCTGGTCCCTGCGGGACTGCTGGGGCCATCGCACTGGTGGAGCCGTGCACGTGTGCAGCCGGAGTCTTTCCTGAGCGATGCCCGGCCAAACCCGCAACCAACGCAGCGGCGGCCGGCTGAGCTGGGGTGCCTGACCCTCGAGGGCACCGTGACTGTAATCTGAAGTGAAAAGGTTGAGGGCTGGGTGTGTTTGGCTTTTCCTGTTCTGGTGGCTCGGTTTTTCACCCTGTCCTCTCCTGGCCTTACAGGGACCTCATTAAGAACATATTTCAGGTCAGCGGCTGTGGGAGCGGCAGGGTCGCTCTCCCACCGCAGAGCAGAGAGCAGAGCGCTGGCCCCGCGCATGCAGAAGGAAGAACATCCCCATCCTGCGCTGCCCCTGCAGAGCTGCTCAGGGGAAAAGCTTCGCCTGAGGTAGAAATGTTGTTTCTCCTCTCCTGTAGAGGGGACAAGCCCCTGAACCCTGCGCCTGGGAACTGCTTCCCAAAGGTGTCAGAGGAACCCAGTTTCCATCACTCCGTGTGCCATCTCTTCTGTGCTCCCTCTGCCCCCCCGGTCCTGCAGCAAAAGCTCAGCATCCACGGTCACCCTGGGCAGGAACAGACCCGTGTGCAGGGCTAAATCAGAGCCCGCAGAAGGCAGCGAGGGTCTTTCCTCTGGCACCAAGGGGCTCAGGGCTGCACCGGTCCGGCCCCCCTCCCTTGACCTGATCCCGTCCCTGCTCCTCCTGTGCCCTTTCCCTCCGGCTGGCAGCCTCGTGAGCTCCCAGGACACGTGAGCTCTTGGTCCCACGTACCAAGGACAGTCTGTTTGGCACCAGACACCGCACGGCTGCCAGGTCCAGAGTCCTTTTACCACCTCCATCGGTGTCCTCGGCATGTGCCTAAGCACGGTGTGTGTGGGGGGATAAAAGGTGGGATGTGCCCCAGAGACTGTGTGCCAGGACCTGTCTCGAGCTCTTCCTCCTCCATCACGTTTGCGGCGTGGCCTGTGGTCCCAGGCAGGGGAGAAGGAGCGGCAGCTGCCGGGTGTCTGCTGCGACACGAATCAGAGCAGGGACAGCAGGTAACCTGCCAGAGAGACAAAGGGGTTTTGTAGCCCCGTTAGCCAATTTCAAGCAGAAGTGTTGAAAGCCTCTTCTAACCACAGCTTTCAACGACTATGATCTCCGTATATTTAGATTCCCAGCACCTGGAGCTGACAAGCTCTGTCTCGGATCTGTCACTCATGTCGTGCTAATGCAGTCCGGGACGGCAGCGCTGCTCCCGGGGGGCTCCCGCGGTGCCTGCACCAGCGGAGCGCGGGGGAGCAGGGGCTCGCAGGACACTGGGGGCGGCGCTGAGTGGCGACGGTTTTCCTCCTCCCCAAAAACCTTCCGGAAAAGAATTTTCTCTCCCAAAGCAGGGTGAAAAGTCTTGCAACCTCACCATCACTGATGGCTGGGAGAACTCAGCCTGAACCACTTACATTTTACCTGACAAATTCCACATTCATTGGGAGCCGTTTATAACTTTTTATCACTTTTTCCCCCAAAATGGGTTGAAACCAACCGTTTTCTGCAGACAGGTTTGATCTTTTTTCAAACTGTCACTTCTTCAGCGACAGGGAGAAGCGTCGAGCCCCAGAGGCGGGGGGCGCAGGGGCTGTGCGGGAGGCAGGAGGAGCTGGTCTCGCAGCAGCGGCACCGCCCTGGGCCGTGGCGGGGGGATGGAGAAGGCTGGGGCCAGGACGGGAGCAGAGAAGGGGCAGAGGAGAGTGTGGCCCCTTGCTCTCCCGGCCAGACGCTGCGTGGGTAGCTCCTGTCCCAGGCTGTCTGGTTGTAGAGTGCAGGAAAGTGATGGGGAGCCCTAAGCAGAGGCACTTAAAAGGGATATGAAGTAGAACAGGTCAATGCTAAACACCCATCTGGTGGGGCAGGCTTGCTGGCTTGTTATGCCTCTGCACTATTCTTCAGCACGCTCAGCCTCCTCTGCCTCCCCTTCCCTTTATTCCCCCGGATCCACGCTGGCCCGGTGGCTGCAGCACATCGGGAGCCCCCAGCCCCTCTCCACTGCGCACACCCGCACGGAGCGAGCGCCTGGCCCTGGCGGGGGGCTCGGGACCTGGCTCTGCAAACCCAGGGGGACGTACCCCAAATGCCAGCAGGGCCAGGGCGGTGGGACCGTCACCTCTCCTGCCTCTCACAGCAGGGCCCTTTCAGCGCGCTGAGCACAGCATCCCGAGTGAGCACGTACCCCTCACCCGACTGCAGGGAGCAAACACATGGCTTAACCAAACACGCCAGCTGAGAACTAGTGAAAATTTATGTCCAATTCAGCCAATCCTACCGCCAACGTGCTTTTTGCAAACGGCAGTGCTGGTCGTGCCGCATCCTGAAAGCCCTGTTGGCTCCCACACCTGGGATGACCGTAAGCACTAAGAAATGTGCCGTGCTGCGCACACAGCCCCGCCAGAGCCTCCCGACGGCGCGCGGCGGCCAGCCGCCAGCAGCATGGCAGGTTCACCTGGCAGACCTGGGCAGCGACGTGGTAGAGCACAGTTCCACGGAGCGCTCAGCACCTCGCGGACGGGCTCAGGCTTCCGCAGGGTCTGAGCTGGGAATGCAGCAGCCCCATGTGAGGGGGCTGCAGCTGCAGCCAGCCGCGCACAAACCTTTCATGCCTCGTGGAAAGATATGCAGGGGGAAAAAGTTGTCCCACTGGCAATGTTCTCGGGCCCGTGTGTGTAAAAGAGAAGTAGACAAGGGCTGGAGTTAATGCTTGTAAGGTGTCATTTGGGAATCGAAGCCAAGAGAGTAGGAGCTGACGTGGGTGCTAAAGGAGAAATATCTCCAGCCATTAACAGGGGCTGGAGAAATGCTGCTGCCTCACACTTTCGTCTCCATGGATGAGGAGTTTTACAAGGAACGTAAACGTTATTATCGTTGATTTACAGCAGGGGAATTGAAGCGTTGGGAAGAGACACGATTTGCTAAGAGTCACCAAGGAGCATCCAGACCTCCTGCCACCAGACAGACGAGGCGTTTGCTGCGTGTGCCCCGCCGTGGTTCACCCTCTCCCCGCGGCACCCGTCGTGTTCGCACGGCTGCCCCTCGCACTTCGAGCAGGATCAGCGTGTCCAGCCCCGATGTGCTTTAACAAATGGCGAGGGCCAGTCTTGTGGCTAAAGCGGGCACATGGGGGATGTGGCATGCCTGAATCCTGCTCCCACTTCTGCTCCAGGCTCCTCGAGCTCCCCTTCTCTGCTGTGGCGTGGGACAGCGGGAATGCCACCACTTCCCGGCATGGGAAGAGCAGCGGGACAGAAAGCGGTGAGATGGCACCAGATGGAGTCACTCAGCTCCCTTTGCACAGGATTTTGCCTGTGATGAAAAATACAGGGAATATATTCTGTGTTCTTGCATCTGCGGCCAGAGGGACCGGAACACTCAGGGTGGGACCCTCTTGTACCGGTTTCTTCATGTCTCATCTACCCCTGAGCCCCTGCATCTGCTGGAATGTTAAGGGTAAAGAGCACATTGGGTTTGTCTGATGCCAACCGACCTGTCTGCTCCAAGGACACGCTCTTCCCTGGGAAGGAAAGCCTGGAAAGCACTCACTACTGAGGGAGCTGGGGGGAAGCAGTGCGGTTATCCCCGATAACCCTCCGAGGGCACACTTTTCTTTAAGAAGACAGATTCACTATTTGAATCTTTTGCAGAGAAGGGCCCTTTCTTCAGCAGAAAGGTCATGGACTGGGGGATATAACCCCGCTAACACCTTCCACGTTACATGCCATGTCGGCATTTCTGAGAGCTTTAACTGAGCCCTGGGAGGGAGGGAAGACCCAGCACAGCTTTACAAAGTGATGCCCAGTGCCAAGAAGGCCAAGAAGTATTATTATTTAATCTCTCCCATACTGCAAACCTAAAAGAGTTTGCATGAGGGCAAGAAATAAAAATAAATATTCATTTAGTTACAGAAAGGCCAGTTAACCTGAGGCACACGCACAACGTGAAGGGAAGGCAGTTGGTGGAGGAAAAGCACGGAAGCAGCGACTGCGTTAGCAGGGGGTGAAATCAGTTCCCAGGCCCCAGGGGTTTTGGGGACTGGCAGTCAGGAGCAATTTCAGGCAGCCATGGACCACCAGTCCAGCAGACCCCAGGCCCAAAAGTGGCCCGAGAGGATAAGCGTGCTCTCCCTCGCCCTGGCGGAGCAGCGGTGGCTCTGGGGGCTGTCAGCTCTCCGCACGTTGCGGGGATTTAGTGAGGTTTTACTCTCAGTATTGCATCTTTTTTTTCTTAAATCCCAGTCCGGGCAGAGAGCGTGAAAAGCGCTTGGCGTTTCTCCGCACGCAGGCACCTGATCGCCCAGGATTAGTGCTGGCTGGGCTGCTCTGGGGACGCAGGCTGCGCGCCAGAGCTGCAGACAAAAAGCTCCTCAAATTAACTTTTCAAACCGAAAATCCTGCAATTTGCAGAGCCCGAACGGTGATGGTACTTTCTTTATGGCTGCGTACCCGTTCGGAGGGGGCGGACTCCCCCGAGTCCACGGTACAAAGCGTTTCTGAGAGTGTTTCACTCCGGGCATTCGTGTCTAATGAATCCACCCGCATGCACACCCCCAGGACACCAACTTTCCCTGATCCGGATCTGTTTTTTCTTCTTCTCTGCAACGACTCTTCCCCTAATTAAGAAACCATAAATATGATTCTAAAAAAATTAGGTTAGGCTCTATGTGTAATGCAGGGAGGAATTTGTACAGACAGATAAGCTTTAAAGCCGAGGAGCAGGAAGCGGATCTTTGCAGGAATTTCAGCCCAGGAAGGCTTCAGTTCTTTCCAAAAGAGCAGCGAGAAAAATAGAGAGACAGGGAAAGAATAAACGACACGTGTCTTTTAAAGCCGCTAATGGAAGATTCCCCGAGGCGACCAATCAAGCTGGCAATCCTCCTGCTTCACTTCTTGACAGGTTCCTCTCCTTGACGGAGTTGTCAGCCCAGGCATCTCTGTTTCGGCGCTGGGGGGCTGACGGCCGCCGGCAGGAGGGGACAGCGGGACACGGCCAGGACTCCACCGAGACCCGGTGTGGCCCCAGCTGGGAGACCCGGCATTCCTCCTCGCTCTTCCACACTATCTTCTCCCCAGCTGTTCGCTGAGACGGGTAAACGTTTTCTCTTTTTACTGGTGTTAGCTCTGACTGATTTGATGGTTTGTGGTTAGCGATGGATTCAACCAGAGTGAGATCTGCCGACCGTAGTGCTCTGCAGAAGGCAGCCGCCGCAGGCCGAAGGCAGCTGTGACCCTGTTGTCAGCGTGCGATGTTTAAGCTGGCGGGGTCTTTGCCCTCCTGGCAGGCATGAGTTAGCGTGAAGGCATCAGCCATGTCCCTGCTCGTGCCTTTCCCTTCCAATGGTTTTCAGGCACAGGCGGTATGAGGGATGCAGGGTGAGCGCTGGCAGCTCTTCAGATTTGTGAGTGGGCTCATTTTATGCCCCTTTCTCATTCCCTTGCAGGACTACGATGGCCTAAAAATGTGTCTTGATCAAAAGGCAACCGCAAACCTTTCTGCAAAACTTGCAGAACATCGGTCTGGAGCCTTTTGCGTCTTGGGGCATGGGTACGGGGACAGACCCGACGGTCTCACATTGCACCCGTGAGTCCCGGCAGAGCAGCGGCCGGCGCTGAGCACAGGCGTGCGGGTGCGACGGCGCTCGGTGCGCACGGGCAAGTTCATTAGCACTCGTGGTCTGTCCCTTAATAGCCTGCGTGAGCGCGTTGCCCTCTAGTGTCTGGTCCCACGGCAGGAGGTTCCCGTCGCTCCCAGCACTCTCTGCCTCGGGACGCCTTGTTTGAGCACTGGAAATAAGGAGTGAAAACTTGTGGTTGCTCATTTTGGGAACTGCCACCCAGGCCCAGGCAGCTGGGGGAGGTGCAAGTGTGTGGGTCCTGTCCTCCGCAGGCTGTTGGTTTGTGTCTAAATCCAGAAATCTGGATGAAAAACTGAGAGCAAGATGCCCCAACCCCGTGAAACGTGGCCAGGAGAGTGTTTTGCCCTCCAAGGCAGCAGCCACTTGGAAATGGGGACGCTCAGTAAAATATGGAAGATGTATCAAAAAAAAGAAAAGAAAAAAAAAGGCTGAATGCAGTGTCTTTGCCACACTGAGTCTCCCCGTGCCCATGTGAAGCCATGGACCCCGCGCTGGGGGGCTGGTGGTCCTTCCCTGCAGAAAGGCACGGACCCCCTTTGCCTCGCTGGGCACAGAGGTGGCCCCCGGGTGGAGCTGCGCCAAGGGTAGGGCGAGAGCGAGGGCCAAGGCTGAAGCTAATGTCAAGGCCAAGGCTAAGGCTCTCCTGAGGGAGGGGGTGTCCCTGTGAGCCCCTCCACGCCGCGCGGAGCGGTGCCCAGGATGCCCGCTGCTGCCGGCGCTGCATGCTGGGCTGCGAGCCCCTGCCGCCGGCGCTGCCCGAGGGAGCGGGGCTGGGCTGCAGCGGGGAGACGCCTGCAGCCTGCCGGCAGCCCGGGGGCTGCGCAGAATTGGCATGGAAAGAGCAGATGATTATTAATGACTGGCGCTCATATTTCACCCTAGAGGAGCCCAAAGCATCTTATGGGTGGGGTGTTCAAGCGCCTTTGGTGTTGGTCTAGCTTCTAGCTTTGCTCACTTTTAAGTTGGTAATAAAACTCCCACAGGTGGCACTGGGACAGAGCGGGGCCGGCGGTGCTGCCCTGGACACACGGGCTCCTCTCCTGCCGGGGAGGTGCAGGGGGCTTTTGTATCTGCTGGGAGGCAGGAGGACCTGGCCCGGCAGCCAGCATCCTCGTGCCCCGGCAGGAGAGAACCAGGACAAGCGTCTCCCAGGCGGCTGCCTGCTCAGGCACCACGGGGGAAGGATACCACCTTCCCACATATTTCGGGGCACAGGGAACTACGGTGAGCTCTTAGCATCAGCTCTTCTTCACTATGTTTTTGAAAAGTACCCAACAAAATAGACACCTTCCACCCTGTGCAGTCAGTGCGCTGGTGACACACGGGTACGATGGGATTGCAGGAGCGAGGAGTGGTAGCATTCCCGGTTATCCAACAGGCAGAGGAGCTGCCTTCGGGGACTTCACCCAGGCGCTGTGGGAAGCAGTCTTCCCTTCTGGTCTCCATTTTTGGGTGGCTAAGCTAATGGCTCTGAGCACACGGGCTCCTGGTGCCTGCAGCTGGTCTTGCGGCATCGCTCCCAGCTCCTGCGTGTGCGGGGTCTCCTCGGGATTTCACAGCTGCCCTCTGGAATTTTAAGGTGTTGAGGATTTTGGCCAAAGCGTTTTAACTGCTTGAGGCAAGTCATCCAAAACGGGCCGCAGCTCCTTGCTGGGCACCTGCACAAGCGAGAGGAGGCTGTGGCAGCCCAGAGCCCACAACCGACGTGGTCGTGTGCGCTGCCTCCGGGAAAAGTGCCCGGTGAGCACCCCCTGCCTGGGGGGGAGGAGGGGGCTGTAGAGCGGGGTGATGAGCCCTGGTGGAGACACAGACACCGAAGTCAGCTTCTGCACTGGGACACGTGGCTTGTTCTTAATTTCCTTCTCTCTTTCACAGAGGTGAACGTGCCCTTCAGGAGGCCACATCCAACGCCCCACTCGGCTGGAGGCAAACAGAGCCACGGCTGTTTATGGTGTGGCGCTGCTCGGGGGCTCTCTGAACCCCACATCTCCCCCACACACCACCAGAGCAAGGCGTTGAGAAGCAGGGTGATGCCCAGGGCTCACTGCAGCGGGACCAGACTGTGCCGGGGATCGGAGGTGCCTGGGGTGGCTGTGGTCAGCCACGGGGATGGTCTCCAGGGAGCGAAACTCCATGTGGGCTGCAGGGTGAGGCCAGTTTCTGGGTCTGGGAGGTGCTGGAGCTCAGTTGAACTCGCCCCACACAGAATCAGGCTATCCACCCCACCGGCTCCCCCCTCCCCACCTTGCTCCCCCTCAAACAACCTTTGGTCTGGGGTACGTGGGACGTCCAACTCCCCCCCTGGGTGCAGAAAAGAAAGATAAGCCGGTGCTTCAAAGCCAGCCCACAATCCCCTTTGATTCTGCCGATGCAGGGTATGAGAAAGTCCCTGCTCTGTCTGGCGCCGGGACAGAGCGGGCAGTGGAGCCCCGCCAGCACAGCCGAGTCCATGCAGGAGGACTCCCAGGAGGCCACCAGCCGATGGCATTGCCCACCCCCACGATCGGGAGGGGGGTCCCCATATGGCTCTGACGCCCCATGTCCTGCCTTGGGATGCCTGGGCTTTCCACCTCCATCGGTACCGTCCGCGAGCCATCGCAGGGGGGCACGAAGGACAGCAAGGCTCCTGCCGGGAGCGCTGCCAGGGAAGGGGACGCCGAGCTTTAATTGCCGTATGCCTGCGATCTCCTAAAAGCCCTGTTAGTTCTCAGGGCCTCAGTTTTCCCTATGAGGGCTGGAGCTCCTGCTGCCGCTATGCCTCTGCGCAGCAAAAGATGCTCCTCATGGCAAACACGGTGTCAACACAAAGCCACAAAGGGCAACTGTTCCTCTTGCGACTGTTGCCAAAAGGATCTGGTCCCCGTGTCCTGGGCAGTACCAGCACTGTGCCGTCCTTCTCCCCATACAAACAGGGAGCATCGCCTGCTTGCCCCGATGGCACAACCATTCCAGCGTCTCTCCGGCCTCGGAGCTGGAGCTGCCACCCCTGCGGGGGGTCACAGCCAGGGACAAGAATGCAGCTGAAGGGGGGGTTGCCACAGGGTCAGCTGTGACTTCGCAGGAGAAAAGCTTTTGCTTAGTGCTTTCGCACTGCCATTTACATGCCGGGTCTGGCCACTAAACAGCAAAATGCCCTGGAAAAGGCACCAGCTGGAGACAGGAGAATCGTCCCGTTGATGCACAGGGACTCCATCGCGTCACACACCTGGAAAACACAGAACAAAGCCCCGGCACCTGCACTGCTATAGCTGGTGCAGGGCAAAACACGAGCAAAATTACAAAGGCTGATGCAGATTTATGTCCAAATTCACCTTCTCTGCCTCTGCTTTCCCAACAACAGACTGCTGACAGCACAGCGGGCTTTAAGAATGCATTGCAGACTTTCCCGGGAAAACACACTTTAAAATCCTAATTGTGAGCCTTGTACTCATCTGACCTACTCAACACCACATGATCCGTGTAGCAAATCATCTGGATAGTGAGTAATTATAGCCTACTGCTAATAAATGAGCAACAAACTCATAATTATCTGCAGAAGTTATTTGATGAATGATTTTGAAAAACCACCATAAATCTAGCTAAATTTGGAAGGGCTCAAAAGCTGTCTGCAGCCAGGGGAGTGAGTCAGTGGGAAAGACGAGCCCTGGCCCTTTCAGCGCTCCATGGCAGCAGTGCGAAGTTATTGCCGACTTCCACGCTGGGGGGGTTTGCACCCCATTAGGCCGCCAGAAGGTTTTGGTTCCCAGTTCCCGCAGACCAGCGCCCGCTGCTGTGTGCCGGTGCGGACGCTGGCAGCAGATCTGGTACTCCCAGAGGAAACGCTGCTTTCCATTGTAGGGAGAGAAGAAAAGAAAAATAAAATCCAGGCTCTGCTTCTGCTCCTCTTTAGATTCCCAGATTGACTGGGCATCGTTCAGGCTTTGGACATGCCAAGTCTTTGGGTCCGGCTTGTCGAGGGGGGTGGTGTTTGGAGCCCCACATTACAGTGGCGTACAGCGGTGCCGCTCGTGTCGGTGATTGCCTGAGACCTGCAAACACCCGTGCCGACCCTTCTGGTGCGGCCGTCTCCGTGACTTGCACCTTTAGTGCGTGCAGGAGAGAGAGCCCCTGCTCCAAACGCCGGGAAGGCAAGAGCCTGCACGGGTGACTGGAGGTGACCCCGTGCTCTGCCCCCACCACGGTCCCATCCGCACCTTGGCACAGGAGGCTGGGGATGGATGCCGGGGATGAAGCACATGTGCTCCTTGGCTCAGCTTCAGCCGCCTCCGCCTGGGTGGCGCTCTGCCCTTCTCTCTCCTACCCGAGGTCTGTGCTTAGGCTCAGCCCCAGCACACTCTCGGTCCCTCAGGACCTCTCTGGGTTGTGCTGCTGCTCCCGTCAGGACAGGCACGACCTGGGAGCACGTGGCAACGCTCTGCAAAGGCGACAGACAGCCCCGCTGCAGCCCACCCGGCAGCACCCTGAGCACCCAGGCAGGTCCCAGCCTCCTGCCTCCCTGCGGAACGCCCGGGAAGGTGCTGAGCTCTGCCCGCGGCCAAGCCCGCCGAGCCCCGACCCCCTTCTGCTTGCGGGATCCTGCCTGGGGAAGCAGCCTCCGCGCTGTCAGCAGGCTCTCCTTCTTCCTGGGCTAGTGGAAATATTTTTTTTCAAGGCTGTAAACCTGTGCAGGTGGATGTAAAGTAGAACCAGCCCACCCAAGCTACTGCATCACCTGCATGGCTGGACCCGTGGTAGCTGCCTGCTGTGGGAAGCTGTTATGCGCTGCAGTTAGGGAGCATGCTTCCCAATAAGAAAGTAAATTGAAAATAAAGATTTTTTTTCTCCTTCCCTCTGTTAAGCCACGTGCTCCCCAAATGGTAAATCTTGGCTGGCTAATGGGTATTTAGAAGTGCTCTTTCATTCACAAAGAGAAAAAAATATCAGAACCAGAAGGGTTCTCTAAAGGTCCTTGTAGACCATGATTTGTGATTGTTTACTCTCGGCAGCGAAGCAGAATCCATTAAAATGGATGTGCCTGTTAAGGAGTACATTTCCCTTCCCCCTGCGAGGCGCAATGACAAGAATAAGCCGCACAAGAGCGAGACCAACCTCTCAAACGGCAGGTCTCGTGCGCAGCAAAGCACCTCCCTAAGCCCTGGGACCGGCGTGAGAGAACGCCGATGGAAACATCCCTGTTCCACCAAATCCGCACCACCATCCTCCTTCCCCCGGCAGCCTGCGGCCAGCAAGGCTCGCGTCCCGGCTGTTGGTTCAGTCTAGCCGGAGCCTCTCAGGAAAACAGGGAGATAAACCACCGCAGTAGTAACACTTCAGAGCTCTTAGATGTCAAGTTTTTACCTTTTATCTCCATCCAAGTTAAAAATATTTTTGTTTTGCCATGTGAGCTGAAGGGACCAGCAGCCCTCGGCGGGGGGTGAGGGCGGCCGCTGTGGCCTGGGTGCTCCATCGCACAGACCAGCGCTGCCGGGTCCCGGTTTAACTGGGAAAGGAGAGACATCTGGCTGCCTTTCAAATCTCTGGTGATGGAGGTTCCACCGCATCCCTCAGTAAATTGCTTGAATAGCTAATCGCCCTCATAATGAGCACTGTGTGTTGTATTTCTCATCTGGATTTCTGGGTGAAACTTCCAGCTCCGCTCTCCTGTTAGACCTGTATTAGATGAAAGAATCTCCCCGTCAGTGTCGGCTCCCCACGCAGGCTTTCATGGGCTGGACTGAAGTTGCCCATAACCTCTGCTCCGGAGAGCGACTGAGGTTTTGGAGTCTCGTGATCGCTTCTCAGCCTCTCTGCGCAGTTTCAGCTCTTGTCCCGGCTGCTCCTGTGCTTTGCCAGCTCCCGCTGGAGGCCGGGAAGCAGCAGCAGCAGCAGCAGGATCCACCACCAGCTCTGCAGCAAGGTCCTGGTGCTGCCGCCCGGTCCCTCCCCGTGCCGGGGGTGCCAGCAGCCCTTTCACCTGGTGTGACGCAAGGGCTCAGGTTCAGCACGTCAGCCCCGAGCTCAGCGGTGGTGTTAGTGCGTCCTCGGGCTTCTGCAAAGTGCGCGCTGAAGCGTATTCCTGAAGTGTCTGTGGAACGAGCATTTCTTATGCCCTATGATCCAGAGAAGGATGCACGGAGTCTTACAGTGTGGTAACAATCCAGAAGGGATTTCAGCTGCATTGGCATCCTCCGTGTTCTCTGCTCCTCCCGGTACCCTCCTCCTCCTCCTCCATAGCCCCCACCTCTGCTCCTAACACCCAACCGCAAAAGCCGGCGGAGACACTGCAGGAAAGGGAGTTCACCGCGTCTGGCCTAAACTCAGTAATGAAGCGTGAATTATCAAAGCTGTCTGGCTACAAGAGAAATGCTGTGGGAGCAGGTGTGGAACAAAAGCAAGGGAAGGGAGACAGAAATGGAAGGGAAACAAGATCCATCTGCAGCGCGAGGAGAGACTGAGCAGAGCCAGGCGGGGTTCTCTGTTCTCCATGGGACCTGGAGACGGGGGGGTTTCCCCACCACCAGGCTGATGCTCAGCATTGCTCCAGAGGATGCTTCCCCCTAGGAGACAGACCCCAGGGAGCCTGGAAGGGAGCCTGGACTCGGCCGGAGCTGGTTTTAATCCCTCCCAGAACCAGCACCATGCTGACTGTGCACCTGGGAACGTTAGTGACTGGGCTTGAAGTGGTGCTTAAAAAGAAAGGCAGACGAAATCCATTTTATAAGCAGTGTGGTTGTTGTTAATTATTTCACTTCTCTTATCAACTTACTCATTATCTTATATCACCTGATTCACCTTTAAATATGGCCTCTCTAGAGTACCCTGGCAGAGCCTTGTCCCCTCACCTGAAAAGTCCCTGATATCGCAAGATGTCTGGAAAAGCAGCCACTGGTGAGTTCCCCAGCTCCTCCAAACCTCCTGCATTCAATTAACTCAAATTTGCCATTTAAAAAAGAGCTTTTAAAAGCCCTCATGGCACACAGGGCCGAGCAGTGGATGAGTGCGCACTGTCACACTGGCGTTGGTGCTTGCTCCAGCCTCCACTGAAGGAGAGGAGTCCATGTATGTGTATGCCCGTGCAGAGCTTCACATGCCCCCTCCTCCAGACTTTAATTTCCCGTTGAGATTGAGCAGTACTTCAATTTAAGCAGTCAGCACATAGCTGCTCCCTTCGCCGCGCGCCGCGCCGCGCAGGGGGAGGAGCGCAGGCGGCGCTCCCAGTTGGACCTGCTGGGTCGGGCGCTGGTGAGACCGGGCGTTCCTTCCCAAGGCGGGAGAGCCCTGGCGCTGGCGGGGAGCGGCGGGAGCCCGGCGAGGTGTCGCTCACTCCTGGATGGGGACGTGGGGGCCGGACATGGCAGCAATGGTCACTGGGAGGGTCCCCGCTCTGTTGGCTCGGATCAGGTTTTCTCTTCCCCGTCTGACACGTCCCCGGGTGCCAGGGGAGCACACAGAGGTGCAGAGCGAGGGGTTCGTTGCAGGGCGGTGGCACCACTCCACCACTACCACGTCATTTTGGTACCGCAAGAGTTCGTGGACAAGTGCTCCAGCACCATTTAGTGAGGCTGCACGGATTAACTCCCTGGTTAACGCGTTCCCTCTGGAGCAACACCGGCTGCTCCTGTGCTCTTGCCTTGCTCTTCCTTCACTTCTTTCCAGCCTCATTATCTTCCCTGCTAGAACTGTGCAGGCACGGTCACCCCACAGCCGCTGTCGGAGGGACCGTCACCTCCCTGCACACTCACCCGCTCTCGGGTGAGCGCGGCCCCAGCTGCATCCGTCATTTCCCTTGTCACCTCACTGCAGTCCCCGCTATTGTGCTTCTATTTCTTTCAGCATCACTGCCTCTCCCATTTGCCTCTCGCTGAATAGCAGCGTATCACATCAGTATTTTTGAGATGAGCTTTTCTCGCTCTGATTTGCATTTTGTTATTTTCTGCTGTGCGTCTGCCCAAATCTCATCTGACTGGCTTGCCGCGGTGGGATCAGAGTGCCAGTGCCGCTCTCCCTGGGCTCTTTAAAACCCGTTGGCCTGTTTCCCTGCTGGAGAGGGACCAACCTCCCGTTTCAGGTCCACGTCCGGCTTTCCTCTGGGTTTCAGCCACGTGGGACACACGCTGTGTCTCTTCCCGAGACTCGCTGCCTCCCGGGGCGTCCTGCGTTCCTGGCACCTTCCCCCTCCCCGGACACACACCGCGGCGCAGGCTCCGCACTCCCCCACGCACACCCCTGTGCGCCCTCTTGGGAAGAGTCCGTGGGAAGCCAGCCCATGGCAATGCCCCGCGGCGATTCCTGAGCCCACGCTGCCTTTTGCAACAGCCTCTCATTTCAACGCCTAATTTAGTAAATGACCTCAACTTGCCTTTTGCTCCCTCCTCTACCTCCCTAACAAAGCGGGTGCTGGGTAGGAACACGGCTTATTTTCTGCTGGCGGGAGGAGGCTCAGGACAGCCCTGTGAGCGCCACACGCAGACACGGGCAGCTCCTCAGCTGAAACAGGGATTTTCTCCTGCCCTGGCAAACCTCGGCCCCAGCCCTCCAATTCCCTGCCTCGCGCTTGCTTGCTCCTGCCCAAAGGTGTTACTTTGAACTCCAAGAGAGGAGCTGCTGCGATTTGTTTCTCCTTAAATTCCCTCAAGCTTAGCATGTATTTCCTCTGCACGCCTTCCAGCTGGGGAGGTGTGAACGAGGAGGAGAAGGCGCTTGCGGAGAGCTGCAGGCGCACCCAGGTGGACCCTCCAGGAGCACTTACGCCAGTGTTGCAAACTGGGGGGGCGGGGAATAGAAGTTGGGGGAGCGCTTCTTTGCTTTTTGGAAGGATCGGAGGTCTTTGGGGTCCCTAGGGTGCAGATGATGAGGAAATTTTAAGTTCTGAGTGCTCTGGAATGAGTCTGTTGCTTTCATTCCGGTTGTAAGCCTGAGCTAGGTCTTACCGAGCGCGCCTCTGCTTTGTTGAATTCCTAAGTTATCCTAACGCCAGGGTGAGGAAGCTAGCAGCGGGATGTGCGTTACCTGACCATATGTGAGGGTGGAAGAGAGTGAGAGGTGTGAGTTAATTTTTGAAGGGCTGCTCCTGGTGTGTGTGCCCAGTGACGTGGGACGTGTGGGAACACTTCCCGCGGTACGGGAGGGTCAGGGCAGGTCTGGTGGTGCCGGCGCTGGCTGGAGGGAGGAGGGGAGGCTGGTTTGGCTGCTGAGAGCCAGTTTCTCTTTTGCAAGGCATAGAGGTTACCCTGAAGCGTCCTAGAAGACAG
Organism: Rissa tridactyla; assembly: GCF_028500815.1. Lineage (NCBI taxonomy): Eukaryota > Metazoa > Chordata > Aves > Charadriiformes > Laridae > Rissa > Rissa tridactyla. Next base: position 49,146,046 of record NC_071474.1, on the reverse strand, counting down.
CACAGCATGCTACAGGAGCCCGTGACGGAGCCCGTGCTCGGCCCGGAGCTGGGAGCACAGGTGCAGCATGACCTTGTTCTCCCTTTGTGCCCACGCTGGGACCTGCCCGTGTCTGACGGGACCTTCTCGTGTGCGGCTTTAGGTGTGTGTCAAGGGAAAGAGAAACCTGGGTAAAAATCCTTAGAAACCTCAGTGCCTTGGGAGACAAGGTTCCCCTCGCGCGCTGTAAGGCAGCTCCACCAGCCTGAAACCACGACCATGGGGAAACCTTTCTGTAGTACCGACCTGCTCCCTGCGCCATCCATGCCCTCCACCGAGTCTGCTGTCGTGTTCTGCACTGTTTGACCTCGGGAATAACCCTTGTACTTCCCCCTTGTTTTATTTCCTACTGAATTGATCGGTTTGGGGATCCAAATAACCTCCTTAGATGCCAGGCTGGCTGGGTTGGGGCACCTTTCCTGTCCGGGTGCTGGCACAGATTTGGCTCAGGCTACCAATGCTGGTGTAGCGTGTGGGGTGGAGCAGCGAGGTTCACCGCGGGTGGACGACTCGCCCTCCTCGTGCACTGGAAGAGGTTTACGAAGGACTGGTGTGGAGGGGACCAGGGTTAATCAGCTGGACCGGCTGTGACTTGGGTGGCTCTAGCCCTGTCCCAGCACACTGGAGAACCTCGCTGAAGGCTGAGTGGGGATCCGTTTGGGCATCTTGATCCATTTTGATCATTTTGAGCCATTCACTTGGGCAGCCGCAGAGGGGCTCGTGGCTTGAGAACCGCTCATCTCCCATGCGATTAGTTATTAGCCCTCGATTGCCACTGCAGCTGGTAGTCACTGTTGCGTCTCTTAGATGGCAGGTGCTTTAGGACGCTGATGGAGCGAATGAACAACTTGTGCCCGCAGCTATGAGCCCTTATGGGGGTTTGTGTGACAGCGAGAGGGCTGTTCCCACCCCAGCTCCTCCTGCTGCCTCCCTGGAGCCGGTGTCCGACTGGGGGCTGCTGTACCACTGCCTTTAAAAGCACGTTCTCAGGGCTCAGCTCGTACATACCGGGAAGCGAAGTTTCCACCTTCCACAAATTCCCCTCATGCATATGTATGGCGAGGTACTCTTTAACTCCGTGATTCTTGGCAGTTTTTTCCCTGGGTCCCTGTACCCTTTGGTCAGGGTTTTCATGCAACAATTCTATGTTTGCTCCCCACAATAAGGCTCTCACCAGGTTTTTCTTGAGCTCCAGTGAAATGCTGTGCTGAATGCAAAACTATGGATGTCTTCGTGTGTGCTTCCCCTGGAGCTGATAACTCGTCCATGTGCTCCGCAAGCATAACGAATGTTCCTCCAGCGTGGCTATCTGAAAGCTGGGACCTGTGGCCCAAAGCGATTAGGGAACAGCAGAGGCAGCATGTGACCCCTCTGCATGCCCGACCTGAGGTACTGGGGGTCCTTCTTCTCCCCCTGAAGTGCTTGGCAGGACAGGGCTTACACGTGTAGATCTGCTGATGGGTCACGCTGTGCTCACCAGGCTCCATCCCGACTTGGGGAATGTCAGGGCAGGAGCGGGGCCACTTCCAGCTCTGCAGAGGCTGCAGAGACAAACCCCCGGTCCTCCAGGCTCCACCGAACCGGCCGTGCCCTGTCACACTGGTGTTCTCCGCCTGCGGCCACTGGGCATTTTTTCATTTCACGAAAACACAGGAGGGGTCCCTGCAGAGCCCCACTGACTAAACCCGCCATCCCCCTCCCTCGGCACCATTCATCCTCTGCCAGGAGCGCGGAGGGAGCCCTGAGGAGTCAGGAGAGGGCGAGGAGAGGTGGCTGCGATGTGCAGGCAGGAGGGGCTGAGCAGGGACTGCCCTCTTGGGCGCGTAACTGCAGAGTCTGGGGGCTCCCGTGTGTTTTCCCTCTGCCATTTTCTAGGCTTAAAAACCAGCCTGAACACGGAAAAGCAAATTGTCCCATGAAGCCGTTCTGTGCCCCACATGGATAACCAGCACATCCATCCTGTGGACACCCAGCACCGGTGCCCCCGGCTGTGGCAGCAGAGACGCTTCCAGCCCTGGATGTGGCTGGGGTGGATGTCACCCGTTGCCCACCCCCTGCAGAGCCGGGGGCGTGGGGTTGGATGGTCAGGGAGGGAGCTGTTGGGCACCGGTCTGGGAAGGGAGGGAAGGGAAAACAGCAGGCACTGGTGCTGCCTTCTCTGTCCCCGCCGCCCTGCAAGGCTGCCCGAGTGGGAACTCTGTGAAGCTGAACCTGTTTGGCTGAGGAATGGCTTTGTCTTGGAGCCGCCGTGGGGGGAGCCGTTACGGTACAACAGGACTCTCGGGGTTAGCGAAGGCTTGACAAAACAAGAAATACGGACCAGAGAACTTGTGCTTTAGTTTGGTGGCGAGGGTCCTGGCTGCCGGGGTGACTCGCTGGGGATATGGGGGAGTCCGTCCCTGCAGCTTTAAAATCCAGCTGTAGTCTTTTCCCCAGGGATGTGTTGCTTCAGGTCCCTCCGCAAGCGCAGGGAAGGCAGGGTTTTGGCTCGTCGTGCCCCTGGCGAGGCAGGGGAGACCCGGCTGGGGCACATTGTGCAATGCACCCGCCCAGCCCAGTCTGGGAACGGGGAGGACTGGGGCTTGTCATGGCAAGGGGAGGGTTTGGAGACACCCGCCACCCCCTGCCCAGGAGCTCCAAAGCAGGGAGCAGCTCTCGCAGATGTAGTTGTGGGGAGTTTCCTGCTTCCCTCCAGCTCCCAGTTTCGTGTCTCGCCTCCCCAGTGTGAGCTCCCAGGTAATGGGTGTCTTATCTCAGCGCCTCCTCCCACCCCCCCGCTGCCCCCGGCAGCTCAGAGGCAAAGCTGGGGACTGCTCCTGCTCCCCGCCTGTGGGAACAGGCTGGGCTCTCCCTTCCGTGCCTCACCTTCCTCCCAGAGGCCTCCTCTTCCTCGGGAGGAGAGAGAGAGAAGGGCTCCTCATCGGCAAGGGTTGGATTTGCTAATGCTTGTGTTCGCCTTGAGCAAAACCGCTTTACCTGCAACTAAGCAGGACTCTGGCATGAGGGGAATGCAAACAAGCAGCTGAAATATGGAGATGCTCAGAAGAGGGCTTGGAACCTGGCTAGATCATCCTCGCCCATCAAACCCTGGCTCCCTACCCAGCGGAGAATTTCCCTCCTGGGAGAAGGGGGAGGCAGATGGATGGGACTGCTCACAAAAAAGGTGGTGCAAAATCCTGTCCTTTGACCCTCCTCAAAGAGCTGGGCCGGACTGAGATTCAGGATGGGTTTGTGTGCAGAGCAGGGATGTGCCATGCCCTTGAGAGAACAGTTTTTCCTCTTTGGAAATCGGCCCTGGAGCCCTGCGGGGGCGCTCAGCCGGGGCTCGCGCAGCAGATGCTGGACAGTGAAGCCTTAACGAAGCGCAGGACACTGCGAGGGGATGAGGAGGTGTTGGGCAAGTGGATAAGTGGGCTAAGCCAGAAGAGCTTGTCTGGGGGGCAGGTGAGGCCTCTGGTTTCCTCACCATGGGAGAGAGCTGGGGTTCGGCTCAGGCTCTGAAATTCCAGGCCTCAACATGAGGTGGTGCAAAGCATCCACTTCCCATCGCCGCTCCCTGTGCAGCAGCAGGAGGAAGAACCGAATGCCTCTGGGGAAGAACTGGAGATAAAGGAGGTGCTAATGAGAGCTAGAAGAATGAAGTCATCAAAATATAAAAAGAAAACGAGAAGAGATTCTTCTAGGGGAATTCATCCATCCCTGCTCCTCTCTACAGCTGCCTGCCTGCCCTTCAGAAGAAGCAGGAAGAGGGATTCATTCAGAACTGAAAAGGATTTTTTTCTCCCCTGCTTTCCACTGTAAGAACAAATTGTGGAGGAGAAATCCAGCTTTATAACCGTGTGTTACTTATTCAACAGGCATCCCAGGCACGTGGTACAACCCGAGCGTCTCCATTCCCCGCCCGTGAGATGCGGACGCGGTCACCCGCCTTGGGCAGGGGCAGCAGGACTCCTGCAGAAACCAACAGCCCCGATTCCGAATGCACAGGTCCTCCTGGAAGGGCTGTGGAGCACTTGCCACTCCAAAACGACTCCATGGGCAGAGGGAGATGATCTCCCCACCCTAATGAATGTGACTCATCTGGAGTGGTTAGCAGATTAGCATAAAGAGCTCTACCCTCCCGCTGCCCTGCTTGCTCAATTAAAGTGCCATTTGAACCTGATCCCTTCTGTGTTTTGAACACATGCACACACACAACGCCACTGCAGTTGTAAATATTTGCCCAAGGTCACCTCTGACACCTCCCGCCTTTACTGTGGAGGCCCAGCTGAGCTCAGCGCTCAGCACGCCGTGAGCGGGGCTGTCGTCTGCTGGCGGTCTCTCCCGAAAACTGTTTGGGGGACTTAAAAGAAATACGCTTCCGTCGCTGAGCTGGTGTCTGGCGGGTCCCAGCCCGCTTGGGCGCCAGCATCGGGTCTGTCCCACAGCCGGAGCCACAGCCGTGTGCGCCCATCGCTGCTCCGGCCGGCGGGCGGGAGCACCAGCAGCAGCCAGTGCCCGGGGGGCAGAGGAAGGGGCTGGGGCTGAGCCCCCCAGTGTCACCCCGGCAGCTACGCCAGCCCCCCGTGCCCCGACCCTCTCAGTGAGGCTGTCACCAGAGCTGGGATCTGGCACGACATCGTCACGTTAGGTAGCCGGCTACTGCTGCTGGCCGACATGCTGCGGGGGGAACCCTGCGTGTCTCTGCATGGGGGTGCGAGCCGAGGTGCCACCCTCCTGCCGCCACTGTGCGGAGCCCTGCGCAGCCAGGCCGTCACCCGCCGAGCCCTTGGCGATGGGGCTTTGCTGCGATCTCCAGCCATCTGCTGTCATTGGTGGCCTGGTTTCTCCCGCGGCCTGATGCGCCGTGTCTAGGGGCAGCACATCTGTGCCCTGCCCTCGCTGCGTCACCCTGGCCACCGGCGCGGGCTGTCCCCAGCAGCCCGGACCCGGCAGCACCGAGTGTGGGGAAGCAGCTGTAATGTCCTGCCCGAGGAGGATCAGGCCCTGCCAGGCTCTGGTCTGCCGTTTGTTCTCTCCTCGCTCCGTCTGCACAGATGCGAATGGTGAGGACCGGTCCCAGGACAGCCATGGATTATGTGACTTGGCCCCGACCGCGCAGGCTGCGTTTTTGCTGCCAGAAAAGCAGAGATAGGATTTAACGCAGAATAAGTGGCGCATATTAACTATCCCGCTGTCAGGTCCTCCTTGGGAAAAGGGTTTGTAATTCCTTGGCGCGGTGAGAACAAGGCTGGCCGGGGCCACGGGGTTGACCTCCAGCTGCCTGGTTCTGCTGGAAAGTCACAGCGTGACAGCTACCATGTGCTCCGTGTCTGACTGTAAAGCACAGCACGGGTGTGTGTGTGGGTGTGCGTGCGTGCAGCGACGACGGTATCGCAGCGTGTTGAGGGCAGAAAACGAAAGGGCTGCGGGTCCCTGCGCACCGAAACCCTCCTCCAGCGCGGCAGAAACCTCTCCCATCGCACCTGAGGGAGCACTGGGAGCCTGGGTAGATTTTCCCTCATGCTTATTTTAAAGAGACGGCTCATTTAACACTCCGGGCAGTCTTCAAATATAAATAACCTGTACAGCACGTATCCACGTTGCCGAGGAATAAATTACCCTCCTGGATTCCCCCTCCCTTGCTTCCCTTTGATGTTATTGCCGTGGATACATATATATGTATATGTGCACTTCATAATAACAACGTAACCTCACCCAGCAGCCTTTCTGCTGTGCGAGAACCCCAGGACACCCCCCGCCATGCCGAACCAAGGGGTAAAACCCCCCATCTAACCCATTTTTCAGCCCCGTCACCAACGGCAGAACCAGCACGGGGAATGGCGTGGGGGCAAGGAGCCGGCCCCCGGCGCAGGCAGGAGAACGTGCATCTCGCCCTCGTAACAACCTGTACATTGGCCTCCGCCACCTAAGAACACACCGTGCTGGTGGCCCCCTGCGGCCCCTCCCGAGGGGGGTGGTGACGCCCCGCAGAGGAGGGGACACCCCGCGGTCCCCCCCAGTGGGAGGCGGGGGCACCCCGCGGGCCCTTCGGTGGAAGGGGGGGGGTGACACCCTGCGTCCCCCCTGGTTTGGGGGGTGACAGCCCGCGGCCCCCGCGGTGGGAGGGGGGTGTCACCCCTTGGCCTCACCTGCAGGGGGATGGCGGCGGGGGGGGGCGGGACCCAGCGCGGCACCGCCCCCCCCGCCCCGCGCGCGCCGCCGCCCGCCGCCGCCGCCGTCTCCCCCGCGCCGCCGCCGCCGCCGCCTCCAAGATGCCCGGGCAGCGGCGGGGAGGCTGCCGCAGCCCGCTGGTACGTACCGGCCCCGGGGGCGGGGGGGGTCCCGGCCGGCGCCCGGGCAGCGGGGGCGGGGGGTACGGAGCCCGCTGGCGGGGCCCCGGCGCGGCCCTTCCCGGGGGGCTGCAGCAAGTGGCGGGGGGGCGGCGGGGGGGCGCCGGACCTTGCCGGGAGCCGGTGCCGGTGCCCGGTCGCGGCTCCCCACGGTCTCCCCCTCCCCGCTCAGGTCTCCCGGCTGCGAAGTGCGTTTGCGAACCCGCCCCGGCTCGGCGGGGAGAGCCGGGGGGGGGAGCAGCCCCGGCCCCCCCTGCCGCGGTGGTTGGGGGGGGGGGGGGGGTCGGCGGGGCACCCCGCGTCCTTCCCGGCCCGTTCTCCTCGCCGGGGCCCCTCCCGCCGGGAAGCCGCGGTTTGTCGCCCGGCGGAGAGGGGACGGAGTCGCCTTCCCGCGCCATGTCCGCTCCCCGCCGGCCGGTTCGGTCGCCGGCATCCCCCCCCACCCCCCCGGCACCGCTCCGCTTCCCCCGGGCCGAGCGGGTCGCGTCCGTTCCGCCGCTGAGCCCGGTTTTTTATTGTAAATCTCCGCGGTTCTGGTGCGGGCCTCCGCCGCCGCCAGGAGCCCGTCGCGGAGCCGCTGCCTGCGGCTGTTCCCGATTCCCGTCCCGGCGGCGGGGCCGGCGTCGGTCCCGGTGAAGTTTCGTTAAATGGGAGTTAAAAGGTAACGGGTTCTCCCGAGCCGGGCGACCTCGGGCGTCGCGGGCTCCCTGCGGGGCCCGGGGGGGAAAAGGGGCGTGTGAAGGTCCCCGCGCACCCCAGCCCTCCGCGGCGTCTCGGGGGGGATCGCTCCGGCGGGCTGTTGCCCGTTCTCAGGGATGTTACTGCTGGTCTTGAAGCGGAGCATGTTTTGCTCGTGCTGAGAATCTGTCGAGCTGTTAGAAAATGCGCTGGAGTGACACGCGAGAGCTGAATTTCCTCGTCCGCACACCTTGTTTGTGTGTCTTGCCTCCAAAAACATATCAACCGCATATTTTATTGCGCTAATGTGCACGGCTAAAGACGGTTGTAACGAAGCTGGGGCGGCAAAGGGCCGTTCTGCAGAGCGGGCTGTGGAGTTTCTGGAGAGGGCAAATGGCTCTTGTTGCTCCATAATTTCCTCAAGTCTTGACACGCCAGGGTGTTAATGGCTCCGGCTCTGCCTGCCCTGCCTGGCTTTCGCCCAGGCCTCCTCGCTCTCGAGCGAGCCCTGAAACCGCGACGGAGCCTTTGTTGTTGGAAGGCGGCTTCAAGGAGACCGGCTTTGCTTGAGGAGCTGCTGCAGCCAGACCGAAGCTGGCAGCCAGACCACTGGGACGTTGCTGGCTTCCGGGTGGCATCAGCTGAGCCGCCAGGTCACCGCCCGGCAGCGTCCGGCACAGACGGGAATTGTCACCAACCTGTCGCCCTGCGTGCGCGGGGTTGCGTCGGGGCTTGAGCTGCTCCTTCACCCCTGTAACAAGCTGAGCGGTGCCTGCCCTCCCTTGCCTCCCCCGGCTCCGTCAGGGCAGTTTGTGCCGGGGGAGGGCCGTGGCAGAGCTGCCTGTTGCAGGCAGAGCTCTCCGGCTTCGGCGGCTGCCACAGGCTCTGCGCTGGGGTTGTCGCTGCTGCCATTCCCCTGCTGGGAGCACACCCGAAACCCCTAACGAGGGAGTAATAGAACGAGCCAGGAAACGAGAGGCTGGGTATGGCAGTCCCCCTCCCAGGGCAGTGGTATTGGAACGCTCTCGCACCCGAGGGGGTATTCCTTGAGGATGCTACTGAGAAAAGACAGCGAGTGGGGTAGGGATGGGAGGAGGAAGAGCGCACGTCAGGGAGAGGAGCAGTCGCAGGGATCCAGGCAGGTGGTGTTATTGCTCCAGAGCCTGGGTGTGCCGGCTGCCTCGCCAGCGATTAGAGGCAGGTCTGTGCCCTGCGGAGCCGTTTGCGGCGTGGGGTGAAAGTGGTGCGTGCGTACAGCCAGGGTCCCGGGAGCTGCACGGCCTGTTTGGTAAACGTTGCTTTAGAAAAAGAAATGAAGCTGCAGTGGGTGATAAATCCCCTCCCTTGACGAGCGCTCGCGGGCGGGCTGCGCTCCAGTGGCCTCGTTGGCACAGGCACAGCTGGGGGTGATGTGCTAAGCATTTGTGTCTTGTTGCATATACATACATATATATACACACATGTTTGTAAGCAGGGTGGGATCATCCTTGAGACCACGTGAGATTGATAAATGACTTATCCTTAACACCAGGATTGTCTTGTCCCTGGATCATCTCCTCTAGGGGATGGGGAGACACGTTTCCATCCGGAATCCCCTGGACTCTGGCTCTGGGGGGGTTTCTCTGCGGTCTGTGGTTGGTGCCGCTGGTCTCTCTGCAGTGCAGGGGGTTGGGCCTGTCATCTCTCAGGTCAGCTTCTGGGAGTCACCACGTCTCGGAGGCCGGTCGCTGGAGAGACCGTGGCTCTCAGCTGTCCCGTCGGAGGCGGCGGAACCAGGGCTTTCTCTGCAGGCTGCACAGCCGGTTCTTTAAATGGAGCTAATGAGCAGCGTGATTATTTTGTACCTCTGGAGGGAGTTACTGCTTCTGACAACGCGCTCACCTGAGATCTCGCTTAGGCTGGTGCTCCCCTCTTCGGGGCGAGCTGGCAGAGTGTTTCGGGAGGGTTTGCGGCTACAGAGGGTGCCCAGGGGAGCAGGAGGGGGACAAACAGCCTCGGGGAGGCTTGGGGTGAGGGTCTGGTCCCATTGCCAGGGCTCGGACCTGTGCTGCTTCCTGGGCTTGTTTTTAATGTTCTTCCCCTGGAAAATGAGCGCGTGTTGCAGCTTAATGAGTGCCTGGCTTTACGGTCATCTTTTGCAAATGAGCAACTCCGTCAGCCTCCCCGATTAACGAGAGGACGCGGTGGGGAAGTGATGACTGGGCTCCCTCAGCTGCCTCTCCCAGTGCGGTGGCTGGCTGGTGCGGAGCCCGGGGTCCCCAAAATGCCAGGGCAGGGAGGTCACCGTGGGGGAGAAAGGCCCGTCTGTGTGCCGCTGAAAGCTGCCTTGTGCCGTGCGAGGGCGGCTCTGGCAGCCCGGGCGGCGCTGGGGAGGGAGCGTCTCGCCCCTCGATCCTGTGCCGTCTTCCTGTTTTCTTACCCGTGGCTGCTGGAAAACCTCGCCGTCGCTCTTACTGCCAGCGGCCCCTCATCGGCTGGGAGCGGAGAGGGGGACGGTGCTGAGCCCTGTGCCCGCGGCGTGTCACCCTTGGGGGTGACATGGGGCAGAGCTGGGCTCCCAGTGTCAGCGAGATGTGCAGTGCTCGGTGGCTTCAGCATCTGCCCTCCCGCCCTCTTCCTTGTCCCGGCCCCGAGCAGGCTGGGGAGTGGGGCCGGCGGCAGAATAGCTCCTTTTGTGCCTCTGGACACGCTGGCCTTTCCCAGGAAATCGCTTATTGTGTTCGCTGGCAGCGCCAGGCTCCATCACTGCCTCCGCTCTGTCCCCGCGCCTGGGCAGCCCCTGGCCCCGGGTCCAAGCGGGTCCTGTGCCCGGGGAGCCGTGGCTGGGATGGGGACGTCCTCGCCCCTGCTCAGCTGAGGCTCCCAGCTCTGGACTCGGGCAGCCCCCCCGGCGCTGCCGCCAGCACAGCAGGGAGAGGAGTGGGGTGCTGCCCCTTGGGACCACCCCGGTGTGGGGACGGGGCTTGGTGACGAAAAGCTCGGAGTGCCCAGCTGCCCCTCGGCTTGAGGCTCTGTGCCAGGTCACAGCCACCCCCCAGGGTCTTGGGGTGGGGGTCAGCCGTGCCTGCCCGTGAGTGTGGACCTCTTGCTGTCTTCCTTCCCTGCCCTCTCGCAGCACGGTGCTGCCGGTCTGTGCAGCTCCCTTGTCCCCACGTCACCGCCGGGGCTCAGCTTCCTCCCCGAACAAACAAACCTGACGTGCCCACAGGCGCAGGAAGGGCAGGGGACATCCCTCTGCCGCCCCTTCCCCTGCTCCCCTCTGGGTCCTCCTTGCTGACAGTCTCAAGCTGTCATCCCTCTTGTGTCCCCCCTGCCCCCAACCAACCCCCAGCGATGTCCCCTTGTTCTGCGCAGGGGTGTTCCTACGGGACGTGGGCTGTCCCGGTGTCCCCCTGTGTCACACCAGTGGCTGCTGTGAGAGCCCAAGACCAGGGAGGGGACGCAGCAGCACCGCAGGTGCCGTGGCTTGGCCCCATCGCCTGTGAGCTCCTGGGCTGCCTCGGCCGCTCCAGGCACGTTCTGGGCTGGGCTGAGCCCGGGGGAGTCTCTTAAATGGAAGTGGAAACGGCTTGTGGGGTCCGGAGGGTGTTTCCCGAAGAGAAGCGTGTTTATCGTGCCGGGCTGTGCTGGCTGGGCTGTGTCCATGCGGAGCAGCGAGCTCGTAGCCTGCTGCGGCAGCCAGTGACGCGCGGCCGCCCGCTCCCCCCGACAGCTGGGCTTGTTTCCTTTTGGGCATTTCCCGCGGGATTTCTGCGCTTCGGAAGGAAGAGGGCGCGGATGGGATCTGGTTCAGACGCGATCTTCGGCCAGAGCGCCCTGTGGATCAACGGGGACACTTGCTCTCACCCGCATGGGTTAAAAATGATGCCGGAGTTTTTGCTCTCAAAATTTAAGAGTAGAGAGACTAAATAGAAAGGCGTTTTGTTGTTTGGAGATTTTGGGGGCTTGGCTTTTGGTTGGGCTTTTTTGTGTTGTTATTTTTTCCCCCAGCTGTTGCAGAGTGGGATGCTGCAAGCGCTTGAGTCTCAAAACTGTATTTTATATATCTCTGTATCTGGACTCTCTACGTGAGAGGGAAAAGGAAAACCCAGTAGCCTGTGAAAGGGAAAAGAAAAACCCAGTAGCCGTGAAAAGCCAACATGGAAATAATGGGAAGCCTGCTATGTCGGTGAGAAGCTGAGGGCAGATCCGAGGGATGCTTTCTGCAGCCGTGCAAGGAAAGGTTTAGCTGGTCTGTGTGTGCCAGCCCCGCACTTGGGGCTCCTCAGGAGTCCCGAGGCTTCGCCGGCACTCCGTGACGTGGCCTGGGATCCCGAAAGGAAAGGGGCTCCGTGCCTCCGCAGAACGTCATTCCTGTTGTTTATAACTGGAATTCATGTCTGAGGGGGAAATGAATTGCTAGGTCTGTTTGTTTACTCCTCGTTTTGCAGACGCAGGAGCTAGACCACAGTGGGGTAATGGCCTAGAAATTAAATTTCATTTTAATACGCAAAACCAATTTTGAGTTGGTTGACCGAAGGGGAAAAAATTAACTTCAGACAGCAGGCAGAGGCCTTCGTGAGGCAGGACGGAAGCACAGCGTAATGAATGCGAGCTGGCTGAGGATCTGTACGGGAGTAACGAGGAGATGCATATACACCCCCCCCCGAAATGCAGCCGTGCAGCATCCTTCGGCAGCAACTCAGAGATGACGTGGAATAAATTAGCTTTTGTGTTTTCAAAGAGGCGCGGAGTGAGTTAAATGTGTTCCATGGGCAGTCACCAGAAGAACCTCACTAAATCTGGTTGTGTAACTGGGCTGAATAAAATTAGGCAGGTTAAGGCCATCTGATGATGCTCGAGTACCCGAAGCAGGGCTGGGCTGTGGTGGCAGCGCTGGTGTTTGATGCGCAGGGAGGGAGGGAGGAATCTGGGGGGTTTATTTGAGCTGTAGAGTGACCTGGCTTAACGCTTTGTAAGGAGCAGGCTGGGCTTTTTGCCGGGTGCTGGCTCGGGTGCCGCCTGCTGTTGGGTGCTGGTGCTGAGCCCCCCCGCGACGCTGTGGTGGTGGCACTGGTGGCTGCTGTGCTTGCGGTGGTGCTGCCCGAGATGCTGTGTGTCCCTCCGGGGCTTTCCTTGGCCCATCCAGGGTGTCCGGGGCTCCGGCGGGTGTGGGACCTGCTCTCCGCTGTCTCGCTCAGCAGCCCCTTTGGGAGAGGGGGAGCGGGGCAAGCGAGGGTGGCAGGGGGCTGCAGTCCCCGTGCAGGGGGGACGGACAGGCACGGGAGCTTCGTGTCCTTCCCGTAAGTGCTCCAAAGCCCCAGAGCCGGACCTGCTGCCCGTGCAAGGGATTAGATGTGGATCCAGGCTTCAGAAGTCCTGTGCAAGGGGATTTATCCTGGTCGGAGCTGCCCTGGAGCCTGTACCCGCTGGGTGGTGGCTGCCCTGGTGCTGTGGCTTCAGGTGACGTGTCTGCACCTCCTACTTCTTGCATTCAGATGAAATCTCATGCAAGAGAACAATTTTTTTATTTTTTTTGTACTGTGAGATTGGTCAAATGCTGGCAGAGGCTGCCCAGAGGGGCTGGGGACCGTCTGTCCGTGGAGGTATTCAATGGGCCACCGTCCTGGGAGGTCCTCTCCGTCCCTGGAGGTCCCTGCAGACCTCAGCGTTGCTGTGACCTACCCGGCGTCTCATCCACAAGCCCCAGGGAGCGCGGTGGGCCTGGTGGGAGAGCGCGGTGCCCAGTGGTCCCCGGGGAGGAGGGATGCAGGGTATCTAGCGCTCGCCTTGCAACACAGGAGTTTGGGAGAGCCGATGGCCCCACGCTGTCACCTCGCAGGGTTTGGTGGTGACCGCCCTACAGCAGCTTGTTTGCGTGGCTGTTACCAGAGGTGACGCCTGTCCTTGGGGTGATTTGTGGGGACAAGTGGAGCCCAGGCATGAAGGGAAGGGCCTATTGCCAAGCTCTTCAAAGGGAATTTAATATTGGGGACCGCTGTCTGAAGGGGTGGGCATCAAACGGGGAGTGAGGCGCCAGTGGGTGTGCTGCCAGCGAAGGAGGGACAGTCGATTACCCTCCGTTTTAGGGTCAGCCTTGCTGGGAGCCCCCCCGCAAGCCCGGTGTGGGGCTGTTCAGCAGTGATGGTGTCGGAAGAGCAATCATTGAAAAACAGAGGAGAGAGGGGTGAGACGATGCCCCAGGTCCAGAGGTCATCCAAAGTACCGGTTTTATAGCTGAGGAGGGAAGAGGTGGAAGGAAATAATGACCCACTTCAGGGCTGGGACGTTGCTGAGAGAAGGTCCCCAGCGCTGTGGGTGGCCCTATAGGGGACGTGCTGGGTGGATGTCAGAGGTTCCTGCTTTGCAGCCTGGGCCAGAGGAGAGGAAAACCCTTTCAGACAATTATGGATGAGCTGAGCAAGGGAAGCATCCTGCATTTAGGAATTATTTTAATCTTTTAGCCCAGCGTGCCTAAAAGGCAGTGGTGGTGTCTCGAGGAGTTGTCCTGCGTGGTCAGTCTGGCTCTGCTGCCTACTCAGCTCCCCCGGAATAGCTGGGGAATTCAGATGAGAAGCCAGGCATGGATTTTCAATAGTGTGCGTGATGAATTACTGCAAAAAGAGAGGTGGTGATGCTCCAGAATTGTGCTCCATTAGCATCCAAAGGTGTCCGGACAATGGAGAAGTGCCAAGGCAAACCTGAGCTGGGGGCAAAATGCAGAGGCCTCTGTTATGTGTGTGATCAGGCCGTTCTACGGGCCTTTTGGCCTTGAAGATGCTGGTCTCAAGGTCACCCAAGGGTTTCTGCCGCCTGGGAGAAGCCTTCTGCTGGCTGCAAGGACGTGGTGCCTCCTCAGGCTCCCAGGAGGGCCCCAGCTCGGCCCCGATGTGCCCGGGTGTCCCTGGGGCACAGGATCTGCCAGCACAGGGGACGTTCCTGGGGGCTGTCCCTGTCCCCAGCCGTGGAGCTGCAGCTTCTGCAGAGCCCAGCATGGCCGCCCTGCCCAGGGTCACCCCGGGGTTCTGCCCGGAGCCCGGCAGAAGAGCTGGGCTGCCTTTTCCCGGTTCCTCTTGTCCGTGTTGGGTGGTGGGATGCACCAGGCGCAGAAGAAATCCAGAAATTCTGAGTTATTACAGAAATATATTGGCTCAGGCCATGTAAAGGCATTTTGTTTATGTTAAAGCATCCGACGTGTTCCTAAAGCTGGCGCTGAGGAGCTGCTGGATGCCGCGCGTCCCTGCCCGCCCGCCGGCTGTCCCCTGAGCCCTGCCCGCGGCGCTTCTGCTGCCAACGGCTTCTCCCATGGTGGCTTCGGTTCAGCGCGTGTGTCATCTTCTCGTCGCTGCAAGTGGCTCCCCCAGAGCTGAACGGGGCTTGGAGCACAGAGCAAGCATCCCGGCCGGCTCCGAAACTCCGCGTGCAAGACCCTGAGCTGTGGCAGAGTGCTGGAGAATGAGCCAAACTCAATTGCGTTTGCTTAGCAAATTCCCCCTGATTTCTTCTGGCTTGCGCTTTGCATCACGGTATATTTGTGGCATGCTGGGACCTGGCCTCGGCTCTCCATGCCGATGCCTCTGCCTGCCTTGCGCTTTTCCCTCCCAGAAACGTGCTCTGATTTTTATTATTCTCTTTTTTTGCTTGGAGTTTTTCCCTGGCTGCGGATGGCTCCATCTCTTGCTTGCTGGTGCTGGAAGCATTTGTGTGCTGGTACGAAGGAGGAACGGGCTGGGCTTTGTCCCGCAGCAGGGTGGTGGGTGCCGAGCTGCACCACTCGGGGCCTTTTCCATGACGAGCAATCCTGGCCATAATCCTCTTTGTGCTCGGCGCGTTCCTTCCCCTCCATGGATGGTGGGTGGGAGATGTCCCCTGGCATCTCCACTGGCCCCACGACCATGCCTGAGGTTCTCCTGAGCCCCTGCTTTTCCGTGCTGCACCTCTCAGCCTTGTTTTCCTCCTGGAAAATCTTCCGATTCCTCATGGATGAGGGCTGGCCTCTCCCAGGGACAGGCTTTCTGCTGGCGCTGCTGCCACCCCAGCGCGGCGCAGGGATGCTGTGGCTTCTGCTTTTGGTACCCCAGGTACCTGCCCTGACTCAGTGTTTGGGCTACGAAACTGAATTTCTGGGGTGAATATTGCACTGGTCTTTGCCTTGGTTATGCTTTGAAAGGAGGGAGCCCAGCTTCTGGTTGTCACCGGAGGGTGCTTTTTTGGGTGCTGGCTGCTGTTGCTGTCCTGGCCCCCTGTCTCCATGTGTGGCATGTTTGTATTTTTCTGGCGTGAAATATTTCACCCTTTTTTCATCCTTTTTATTGGATTCCTGAAGTCCTGTAGCAGCGCTTCATCTCGTGATTATCCATCAAGCATCGCTATGGCCCTGCTTGTCGGGAGGTGGCTCGGCTGCTGTGCGGGGGTCGTTAGTGGCAGGGTGACCTATGTCACTCGCCACAGGGCTGGTGTCCCTCGAAGCGGAGGGTGGTGATGCCCTCTGCCATGCCGGGGCTGCCACGGGTGAGGGAGGAGGATCCAGCTCCCGCCCTGGCCCCGGTGTCCTCGCTGTGTGTGTGGGGACAGCAGGCGGGAGGGGGCCTTGGGCTCCTCCCCAGCACCTGGAAAGCTGCTCAACTCTCCAGCCCTTGGCTGAGAAAGGCCATGGTCTGGACATGCTAGGACAAATTAATTTATATTTTTTTTTAAATTTTTTTTTTTTAACACTCTTTCACTTCTGCCAATACTTTCTTAAGCCTCTGGCCACCAGTGTGGTCCCTATGTGACCTGCAAAGTGCCGTGCTCCCTTTAGCATCCTTGGAATTTGTGTGCATTTGTTATTCTTCACCAGCCGTGAGCTTTGCCGTCCCTCTGCGGAGACACAGCGGGCTTCGCGCGGAGAATCGAGGCAGTCGGATGCTCTCAGAGGCGAAGGCGCCTCTGCCTGTAAAACCCCATCTCCAGCGAGGCTCTCGCAGGGTCTGTGATTTATTACAAATGCAAAATATGGAGGGTTTCCTTTTTCTTTCATATCGTTAAAAGAACACTTCAGTGTTATGTAGCAGGTATGGTCTGTGCTGTGCCTCTTGTCACCAAAAGCCATCCCCTGCCTCCCTCCGGCAGCCCGCAGGCAGGGAGCAGGGATGGCAGGAGGAAATTACCTTTGGAGTTACCCGCTTTGTCTCATGAGCTGCACCGAAGGAGCACTGGGAGGGATGGCGGGGAGAGCCGTGCCCCCTGCACGCTGCCAAAATGGTGCCGGTTGCCCCGTGGAGCAGGGAGGAGCTCTGGGCGATGCTGCGTGGCCGTGCCATGCCGGCTGGGGAGCGTGGGCTGCTGTGCCAGGCACGGGGGGCAATGGGGGCAACCAGTGTGGTCAGAATCCTCTGGGAAATAGGGTGAGAATGT
This sequence comes from Rissa tridactyla, assembly GCF_028500815.1. Taxonomy (NCBI): domain Eukaryota; kingdom Metazoa; phylum Chordata; class Aves; order Charadriiformes; family Laridae; genus Rissa; species Rissa tridactyla. The sequence continues at coordinate 49,129,622 of NC_071474.1, read as the reverse complement.
GTAATAATTCCGTCTGCTCTGTGACGCAGACTGCGCTGGGATTCGGAGCTGGGGGTCCGAGGGTTACGCCCTGGTCTTTCACCGAGATCTGGTCTGTTGGGGACTTGGTGACCTGCTTGTTTCTGAGCTGGCTGTGCGCGCTCAGGACCTGCTCTGCTCGCTGGGTGTTTAGTCCCCATCCTGGCACGAGCCGTGGGACGCGGCGGACGGTGTCCTGCAGCAGCGTGGCCTCACTGGTGTCCTGCTGATAGCTGGCGTTGGTCAGAGGACTCCTCGGTGGCAGAGGAGTGAGCCCGGGGTGCTCCCGAGGACGCTGCGATGTGTTGCTGGCGGAGCATCCTGTGATGTGCCACACAGAGCGTGAGGGACCACCACGGGAGGGTCAGGGGTTTGGGAGATGCAGGAGGTGGGAACCTGCCCATGGCTCCCTGCGCCGCGGTGGGGTTTGTGCCGTGCCCGCTGCCGGAGACCCGGTAGCAGCGCGGTTTGGGCAGGGGTGGCCAGTGGGCTCCCTGAATACCACGCTGTGAGCTCGGAGCGTGGCAGTGGAGCAGTGCAGACACAACTGCAGAATAATCTCGGTGCCAGGGGGAATACAGCTGGGGGAAAGCTGAGCCTGGTGAATTGGTGCTTTTTTTTTTTTTTTTTTTTGAGATGAAGGGTAAAAGTGCGTATGTGCAGAAGTGATTGAGGGCTGGAGAGCCCTCTCCAAAGGGATGCTAATGGATGTGAGTCACCTCAGAGTGCAGGAGCATTTCGTCTTGAAAGACTTCAAATGACCTGTTTAATGCGCTGGCAAAACGTCCAGGGAGCGCTGAGGTCCCTCTGTCACTGCATCGCTGGGAGGAGGACAGGGAAATCTGGCTCACGTTCAGAGCACTCCCAAGGGGCCCATGTAGGAAAACAGTTTAAAAAAGTGCCATGATTTGAAAACAAGCCTCGGTGTGTCGCGCTCTGGAATGAAAAGGTGGTAACTGTTGGAGCAGCGGATCTCCGACGTCCTCTGGCCGGGCTGCGGAGGGAGGCGTGGGGTCTGAGCACCCTCCTCATGGGAGCCCTGCGGTGATGGGGCAGCTTTTCCCTGGCTTTGCCGGCAGCTGCTCCGGTCTGGGGTCGCTGGCTGTGCCGCGCTGGAAGCGATGCAGGGCACGGGCACAAACTCCATGCCCAAACCTTCTGCTCTGGGACCCTGGGCGTGTGGGTGCCCACAGCCCCAGCGTGAGCCCGGATGGTGCCCGGAGCGGCTGACGCTGGGAAACACGCGTCTCCGAAACACCGTCAGCTTTTGGGAGGGGAAGGCCGGAACGGCGAATCCCCGGCCTGGTCCCTCTGCCCCGGAGGCATGTTCTTCCCTCCAGTTCCACGGTGCGTGTCCCTTGGCCGAGGCCGTGGGCCAGGTCACACCAGTCTGGGCGCCTCTTCCTGGCTGTGGCAGGGGGGAGGGTGTGAAAGTCCGAAATATCTGCTACCTGCATTGTTTCTGCATTGGGGATTAACGCTAATTATTCCCCCATTGTCTTCAGTTCCTGCAGGAAGCCTTGTTTATCTTACCCGCCTCACCAGGAATGCAACCCCAAGGAGCCTGTGCAGATATATTTAAACTTGCACAAAGCAGCACAATGGCCTTTGAATTCCCCGACTGCGTGGCATCCGTCGGGAGCGCGGTTGGGGCGCTGGGTGGTTTTGGGGTTTGGAGGCCGGGGCAGCCTGGGGGGGCTCGGTGGCCGTGGGCTGCCTTGCACGGCCTCCCGCGGGGCCGGCCCTCTGCGGGGAGGGTGGAAGAGCCTTTTTCCTGCTGGCACCGCTCAGCAGTGACGTGGGCTGCAGCTCGCTTTCCGTGGGCTCGCGGGGCTGGCGCAGCGCCGGGCACACGTGCCCGTGGGAGCTGCTGTGGGACACACCGGAGCCCTCAGCGGGCCGAGACGTTGGTGGGAGCCTTGGTCCAGGCGGCATCTCCTGGCCCTTTGGAGCCGTGCCTGGCTTGTGTGGTCCCGCTCCTTTCCTCCCGTCCCTGCGGGGCTGCCCAGTGCGGGCACGCTCGGGCTCTGCGCCTTCGCTGGGATGGGGCCCTACTGTGCAGGAGGAACCCCTTCCTTGGTTGAAGATCTGTCTTCATTCTGTCCCCCAGTAAATGCCCCTTCGGGAGCAGCCTTGACGTTTGCACAGCTCGAGGGTCCCTGGAGAGCACCGGTGACGGGCTGGCCCCTCGCCGTGCCGTGCCACGTCGTGCTTGTGCAGCAGCACCGGTACCTCCCCAGTTTGGGTCTGTCTCTCCTGGCTCTGTCCCGCAGTGGACGTTGCCGTGAGCCCAACCTCACCTTTGCTGCCTCGCTTTGTTTCCAGCATCTCTCTCTCCCGTGGGTGAGCAGTGCCGGTGTCAGGCGTTGAGACTTGGCGGCCCAGTTGGAAACACCAGAGTGGGGATAACCCTGGTGTGGTACCTGGGATGCAGTCCCTGAAGGATGCTCAGCTCCCAGTATGGTGCTGACGTACGGATACCCCAGTACATACGCTTCTCCTCAGCCACCCTGACGCTCCAAGGCCAGCGGGGGATTTACATGCCACCGCCTGCGCTGCCTCGCTTGTGGCTGAGTGATGGAGCTGAGCTGCAGCGGTCAGTGCAGGTAGAAGGTGGTGGTGGGGGGGGCTCTGCTCGCCCTGCAGCTGATGGCTGGGGGCCGTGCGGTGCCTGACGTGGTGCTGTGTCGCTGGGTCTTTGCCTGCAGCAGCTCTCGGCGGGGCTGGCTGCCCCCCCCGTGCAGCATCCGTCTGGGGGATAACAGCCGTGGCTTGCTCTCCAGCCCAAAAGGCTGTTGTGAAGCACCAGCTGCTGCTGCGCTGCGTTGGCAGCTCTGCCCTCCCCGTGTCCTTGCGGGGCCGGGGGCTCCGGCTGCTGGCAGGACTCTGCGGGGCTGAGCTGCATTGCAGGCGGTGGCCGAGGAAGAGGGGAAGAGGCAGAGCTGCGGGCTGCGCCTGGAGGAAGGCTTGGATCAAAAAGCCGCTGCCATGTGTGGTCTGGCAGGAGCCGGCTGGGCGTAGGTCTTTTTTTTGGGAGCTGCCGGTGCTGACACGAGTGCCGTGTCTCACTCGCCTGCCTTCCGGCGGCGGCTGGCCGCGCTGGGCAGCAGAGACCAGGGTGGCAGGAGAGCGAACGACTGCAGGAGAGGTGACAGAGGGAGGGAGGTGGCGGGACCCGGGGCCGAGGGGGGTTTGGAGGGCAGGGGAGGGAGGGTTGGCGGGGGGTGGCAGGGCTGCCAGGGCCACGGAAGTGCCGGATGTGCCAGTTTGGTGACGTGCCAAGTCCCCAGCTGCTTTTTCTCAATGGCCGGGCTGGAAGTGGCTCGCTCCCATCTGTGCCGGTCTTGGGAATCTTGGGAAGGTGGGGCTGCTCCCGCTGCAGCCCTCGGAGCTGGGTGTCTGCAGATGTCCCTGGCTCCGGCATGGTGGGCTGGGGGTGCCCGGCTTTGTCCCCCAGGCTGTGGTGGCAGAGGGGCAGGGGCTGCAGGGTTTGGGCAGCGGCAGGCAGAACCGCCCGGCTGGGGAGGTGGGACGGATGGACGGACAGATGATGGACGCGGCACAGTGCGGGGAGAGGAGGTCTGGGCTGGGCTGCTGCCTGCGGGATGGTGCGCCTGGCTGCCGCAGCCCCCGCTTTTACTCACTGCGGGGGCACAGAGGGCCCTGGGAGCCGCGGCGTTCCCTGGGGATCAAAAGCAACTGCGCAGAGCTCCGGGGAGCTGCCGAATCGGGGGGACCAGAGAGACGCCCTGTACCTTTTCGTGCCCTGTCAGGCCCCAGGCCACCGAAGGGGGTGGCAGGGGAAGGTCTCCACGCCGTGTCTGTGGGAATTGCCCCCTACGGCTCCCGGAGGGCGATGCGCACCATTGCTGCGTGGGGTTTCCTTGAGCCGTGCCGGCTGCTGAGGAACACACACGGCATGATTCTGGCGTGCGGGGCTGCGGGAGCCGCTGGGGGAGTTGCTTCTTCCATCTCTCCCTGATCTGCCTCGCACGTCGCTAACTCTGAGTGCTGGATCCCCGGCAGCCTTCGGCGGGCACGTGCTGTGCTGGGGTCCCGGGGAGCTGCCACCTCGCCGAGCAGGTGCCTCCTGCGCGATGCTGAGCCGGGCACCCTTTGTTGGGAAGAGGTAGTCTTCCCTTTGGCCAGAATGTAACCGGAGGAAAAACAGACGTGCTGTGTTTGCTGCTTGCCTCTCTGACGCTTCGGAGGTGAATGAGGTCTCCCCCGGTGGACACCTCCTGGGCTTTGGCCGGAGCATCCCTGCCCCGTGCGGGTACCCTGAGACGAGCCCCTGGGAGCTGCCCCTGCTCCCCGCCAGCTCCCCGCCATGGCAGCCGTGCTGGGCTCCCGCCAAAGGGTCTGTGGGTGAAGCGTTTGTCTCCATCCACAGAGGGCTGCTGTGGATACTGGTGGGTCTGAGGTGCTTTCAGGATCTCCACAAAATCCAAACGATGTGCTGCGAGGCTGGCACCCAGCAGCGGTGGATGAGGAGCACAGCTTGGTGACGGCTTGTGTTCTCCTGCAGTCAAGGCCGACTTAAAACACCACCACAACCTTTGTGCTTCGTCCTGCGCTGCAACCCTATCAGCCCAGACAAATAGGACATTAGCAGCTGATGGTTTAACTCTTGGCCAAAAAACCCCTCCCCACATCACACTTCCAGCCCGCAGGAGCGGGGCTCTGCGTTTCACACCAGGCGGATCGGAGGCAGCTGCAGATGGGAAGGTTTCATGGCATTGCCAGAACAAATGGCGTAATCAATTGATTTCTGCACAGCTGTAAAGGTATTATTAGCTGTTTAAACAATGGGAAGTGTTCAGCCCGGCGCTGGCAGGGGGGGAAGGACGGCGGGGCGTGCTGGGGCAGCGTGTTTGGGGGAGCGCTGCCAGGGCCAGGGTGCTGTGCATGGGAAACTACGGAAATCCGGGGGGCGAAAGAGAGCGGAGGCTCCTGGAGCTGCTTGATGAACAGGGAGATGTTGTCGGGAAGACAAGAGAGAAAAGGGGGGTGGAAAACGCAGCGCCCCAAAGCGGAGCATCTCAGGGGCCGGGAGCGGTGGCCAGGGGGATGTGCTGGACCCGGGATGCTGCTGGGAGGCTGGCGTGGGGCAGTGCCTGCCTCTCCCCGGCTGGGGCTCCAGCAGAGGTTACACAAAGGGAACGATCCCCTTTTTAGGATGGGGGGGGGCAGAACCCAACCAGAAGTTGGGGGAGCGCGGGGAGCCCAACGGGAGAGCTTCAGGAGAAGGAGGATGCTGTGATGAAACGAAATGGTTTCATGCCGTCAGTCAAGACAACGTCAGCAGTGGTGAACACGAAATTCCCAGGGGAATAAGGTACTGTGCAAACGGAGACATTAAAGAGCAACAAATCAGCAGCGCCTGATGGGCTCCAGCCAGCTCTTGTGAAGGGATTTAACGATGAAGCGGCTGAACTGGCAGCAGAAAGTAATCTCTCATTAACAGCAACTGCTGGATGGGAGCGCAGCCTCTTCTGCTCTGTCCTTAATTTAAAGAGGTACGAGAAGAACTGTGGGAATTACAGAGCAGCCAGCTTTATTTTAGCACCGAGCAAATTGGCTGAGAAAATAATTAAAGCTCATGTGGCAATGCCTGAGATTCAGTGTGATAGATTAAGGACAACAACGCATGGGTTTTATATAGGAAATCCAGTTTAATCCAGGGTGGGGTTTTTTTTCTTCTTTTTTTCAGTATTGCAATAAGGTGATTGGGGAGAGCGGTTGGGAGATGAATTGTCTGGATTTTCAGAAAGCCTTGGACAAATTCGCTAAGTTATTAAGGAAACTGTTGAGGCAGGAGCCGTGGGAGGAAAGGCCGGGTTCTGTTTGGTGTTTGCAGATGTCCTGGGAGGACGGGGCAGGCGGCGAGGCGCGAGCGACGGCCTGGCCGAAGGATGCTCTGCTCCGGCCGGGGCTTGAAGCCTAACGCTTGGCGTTAAATATGCGCAGCAGCTCCACGCGCACCAGCTTATCAAGGTTGCAAGTCAAGCACAGAAAAATTAGGTGACGCTAGGTCTAAATTGGCTGGATGAGGCTGATTGCCTCCCCTCTCTCTCTCTCTCTCTCTCCCTGGAGTGTCTTCGTTAGGTAGGAAGCTGCTGCTAATTACACGTTGGGGGCTGTTTTTCCTTGGAGAACCCCCGTTTCTCCTGGGCAGACCTGTCCCAAGGGTGAATTTAGGGCTGTTTGTGGGAAGGGGTGATGTTTGCGGAGCACGGTGTGGCCGGGGGAGCGGGGGGAGCCCCTCTCCCCATCACACCGGGAGCGGGTCCCCGCCTGGGCTCCGCGGGGACGGGACGTGGCTGCTGGATGGGGCGTTTTATTCTTCCCTGAACAGCAATCCAATTTCCAGCTAATTTTCCCGAGGACAACAAAAAGCACAGAGACAACTGCTGCCCAGATTTTATATCCTGCTGTCGTGGAGCCAATTAAGGAAAGGGTTGCCATATTTTTTTTTTATTTTTTTTTTTTTTAACGTCCGGGTGGAGCAACATAGCTTTTTTTAAGCCTCATTCTTGGAAGTGGCTGAGCAATTTGGGCTGAAGCTTTTCTGGTGGGGAAAAAGAAGGAAAAAGAAGGAAAAAAAAAAAAACCAAAACGGGGGGGGGAGGGGGAAAGAAAAGGAGGGGGGAGAAGAAGACAAACAAAGAAGAGTTAGTGTTTGCCTGAGCAGGTCTGGAGAGCGGGGGGGTTGCAATGTGGGCTCTGAAAGGCTGGCAAAGCCCTGCCCAGCTTTGGTGCTGGGGGGACTGGGGGAAATTCGGGTGGGCTTAGCAAACGCTGAAAGCGAGGGCTGGCGGAGGCCGGGAGGGTGTGCTGGAGGGGAAGACGGGACCTGCAGACGTACGCCGTTGGCTTTAAACTTTCCGTAACCGTTTAGGAAGGTGGGTGCTGCTGTGTGGGGCTCGGCAAAGGCTGGTGCTGCCGGGCACAAGGCGCGTTGACCTGTCACCACCACGTGGTAGCGAAGCCACGCGCTGGGTGGGACTGGGCTCTCTGGCCTGATAAACCCTGCGCAGTCATACAGTGACTATTCGCCCATGTCTGGAGAGCACGAGAATTGCCTCCGAAGTCAATCAAACCCACAAAGCGCGGGGCTCGGGAAGAGCTGGGGCGCTGCTGGGCGGGGGGAGGAGGACCCGCTTCAAGATGTAGCTGTGGCCAGGCCCAAGACACGAACAGAAATTGCAGCCGTTGGTTTTAAATGCAGTTACAATGCGTCGTATTGATTTTTGGTACCCGAACTTCACGGCACAGGGCTTGCGTGGCGTGGATGTGTGAGCAAGAGCTTTCTTGCACCAGGAGCCAAGGGGGAACCACAGCAGAAGGTGCAAGGGGATTTTTGGGCTGCCTAAAGACGGTCAGAGGGATCAAGGGGAATTTCGGGGTGGCCGACCATGGCATTAGGTGATGTACAGCGGGATGTCCCCTCCCAGGTGTAGATGGGGTGATGTGAGCAGCATCTGCTGTTTCTCTCCTCCCTCCTTTCCTCAGTGACAAACCTCTGCATCACTCACGGTGAAGCTTTGAGCTGGAGGTAGCAATGAAGCCTGTTTGGCTTTGATCTTGTAAAAATAATAATTTGTGAGAGATGATAGGGGAACCCTTCTACCAAACAGCCCTTGGTATAATTTGCTAAGGACTAAGGGTGTCCCGTGCACCCCTGGGGCTCACCACGCTCATGCTGCTCCGAGTGAGCACGTGGGTTTCGGAGCCCATCAAAAAGCTGGGCCTGAAGTAAAAGCTCTGGTCGCACTGTGTCCCAGGGGAGCTGGCGGCTGGCTTCGCCACTGGCTCCGCGGCACCCACAGCATCGCTTTGCTCGCCCCGGTGCTTGCTGCCTTCGTCCCTCCCTTCCGGCTCTGCCCTGCTTTCTCTGGCAGTCATTGATTATTATTTTTTTTTGTTATTTTTTTTCCTCTCTTTCCCTTGGGTTTTGAACAGAGCTCAAATTAACGCAGCCCGTTCTGTTCCTCAGCAGCAACCTGCCATTGGGGTCGTTCTATGGCTGAGCGGGGGGCGCGGGGTCTCGCCCCACGTGCCGGTACGTGCGGGTGGTGGCAGCGCAGCGTCTGCCGGAGGGTGGCAGGGGTTTACACCACGCACTGCTGCGGGGTCTGTCCCTTTGGGAGGAGGAGGGATGGGGTGTGGGTGCCATTCCCTGCTGCTGGGCTGGTGCAGGGACTCCAGGTGGCACTCGGCCCGCTCCCACCGCCCGGAGCAGTGACCCTGGCGAGGATGCAGGAGCCGTGGCCATGCACATCTCTCCGTGAGTCGTGCCTCCAGCCCGGCCAGCCGGTCAGCTGGGAGCTCTGGAGCGGCCCGGGGGGATGCGTGGCACCCAGAGGGATGCGTGGCACCCGCGGCAAGGGTGCGGGTCGCAGGGATGCGGGTGGGTGCCCTGCCCACCTCCCTCCCCCTGCACACTCTGCCCTGCAGCAGCGCCGGTGCCCACTGGGCACGTGGCACCCACCTAAAGCCGCTCCTCGCTGCCGTCCTGCTGGGAGCTGGAGGGACACTGCGGGCTGCCCTGTGCTGCGCGATGGGAGAAATCCCACCCAGGCGTTTCCAGGGCAAAAATGTTTGTTATGTTACGGCTTTGTTAAACTGCTGCCTCTCGCAGCCCCAGCCCTGCCCAGCCGCCGGGAGTTTCCCCAGGGGCTGGCGGGAGCGTGGCCAGGGCCGGCGTCTGACCCTTGGGCACAAGTGACACGGGGCTGTTTGTAAACTGTGTTAATATGTTATAACTTCTATATTTAGGGAGCTAATGACTCTAAACAAAGTAGATTATGATCTAATCAGCTATTCCTCGTGCCACGTCAATCCTGGACATCAAAGCAAACATCAAAGTGAGAGGCATGAAAGGCTCCAAAGGCAGCGCCAACTGCTTCGCCCAGGTGCGTCTGAGCGAGTGTCGGCCCCGCTTCTGCTCCAGCCTGGGCTTGGAGGCTCCTCTCGGTTATCTCGGATCTCAAGGATGTTGTCCCAGCAAGGAAAACAAGATTAACATGAGAACGGTCCTCAGGAACAAAGCAAAAGGCTGTTTAAACTTTCGGCATCTTTTCCCCAGATGGCAGTGGAGCTGGCGGCAGGTGGCAGCTCACGGTAGCGCACGGAGCTCGCGGTTCTGTGCGACGTTCGCCCTGTGGGAGACTGGCCCGGCCACCAGCGGTGCTCGCGCTGTTCTGCAGGGGCTGTTGGGGAGCATTTTCCCGATGTCGGTCAGACTCTGAAAAAAGTCTTGTTCTTGTCGTTTATCCTTTCTCTGCATTTCGTGGCCAGAGAGAGTCCGTGGGTGAGGTGGGAGGTGGGGATGCTCCGCTGCCGGCGTGGGGGTTGTCCGTGCAGCCGGCAGCATCGGGCTCCTACGGCGAGGCAGCCGCTCTACCTGGAGCGTCCCGGCAAAGCGAGGGACCGACCCTGACCCGAAGGGGGTTTGTGAGGTTTTGGAGCAGTGCGGGGGAGCTGCCCATGGCTGTGGTGATGGTGACGGTGACATTACAGCTGTGCAGCGGGAGCCCCCAGTCCCACAGGCGGGGAGCGTGGTGGGGAGCCCAGCGCATCTGCCTCACGCTGCCGGGCAGGTGGCTGGGACCTTTGCTCCCCAACGCTCTCCCATGGCTGAGGCGGGCTCCGGGGCTTGAGAACGGCACCAGGGGGCACAGAGAAGAAGCTGCTGGGAGCCTGTGTGCTCCTCAGCTTTTTTGGACACAGCTGATTTTTCACTGTTTCTCTTGGGGGAGTAAAAAAAGGATGGTGACTTGCAGGTGGTAACACCCAGCCATGCCTCTCCCATCCCCGGGACACCAGTGTCCCAAGGGAATTACCTTCTCAGTGTCCCCCTCCCCACCATGAACTTGGAAAGGAATCCCCAGGCTGCCCCTTGGGCGCTTCCTTGCTGGGAGCTCCAGCTGCCCACACAGTCCCCGCCAGCGCGAGGCATCCCAGGGGGCTCAGCTCCTGCCGGTACCTCCCGGGTCCCGGCACCGCGCAGCCGGACCCTGCCCGGGTGGTGAAACTGCGGGATACATTCCCCACCGGTGTTGGCCCGGAGCGGTGGTGTGCTGCTGCGGAGCAGGGAGCCGCTCTTCAAGCGCTTCTCTCGGTGGGAAGCACAGGCCTGATGAGTGGGTTGCTGGTTTGCCTGTAAGGCAAACCCCGTCCCCCTCCTCGCTAATTAGTCCCCATCACCGCGTGTGGCTGCGGCGAAGCTGGGGTGGGAAGCGGGCGGTTCCTCTTCTTAGCCCTGCCAGCTGTTATTCCCATCCCTTTGTGCTTCGGAGACCTGCCAGAAGCCGGTGCGAGGTGTGAAGGTGGGATGGCAGCCTGTGCCCGGTGGGGCTTTTGTGAAGATGGGGCTGTCGGTGGCTGGTGCCTGCTGCTGCTCCTCTGCCCGGCCGGGGACGTGTCCTGCAGCCCAGGTGGGGAGGCTGCCGGCCACCCCCTGGAGAGGGGGGGCTGCTGGACGCATGGTGGGACATGGGCAGAGGCAGCCCAGCCCTCCTGGTGCGACTCGGTGCTCTGCAGAACCAGAGCTTGGGCATGGCACGGCAGCGGCTCCAGTGGCTTCCAGGGAGCCCGTTTCCAGCCTCGTGCAGGGGGGGAGATCTAAAAATATGGGCTCGTTCGTCTCCAGCTGGAGTTGATTTGGGCATCCCTGGTTGCTGCTGGAGTGCAGCGGAGGACAGCCGAGAGATGCAAGTTCGCAGACTGTAATTGTGCTGCTCTTTTCTCCCCGCCCCGCTCCTGAAAGGTGACGGCTGGGCGAAACGCAGGGCAGGAGGATGGTACATTAGAGCTCCTGACGCACTTTGCTCAGAGTTTCCAGGACATGATTCACCTTTTCCCCTTCGCCAAAGGGAGACGGGACTGTGTGGCTGCTAGAGGGGTATTGAGAGGTTTGTCTTTGCTGTGCAGCTGGGCAACCAGCACGGCCCCCGCTCCTGTCTTGGGCAGCGCTCGCTAAAAGAAGCACCAAATCATGTGGTTTCTCCTGGTTTTGCCTTCATCCTCGCTGTCCGAGCCCTCTGCCCTGGCTGGGCAGGGAGGTGCTGGCGAGGAGCGTGCTGCTGTCCCTCCTCTGCCCCACGGCGTCTCTGGGCGCTGCTCCCAGCCGGTGACGGGGCTCGGGTGGACGGTTTGGTGAGGCGCTTCAGCCACGCCAATGGGCTGCAGTAACGGCGTCGGGGGGCAGAGTGCCGGGGTGTAGCGGAGGTGGTGTGTGTGCGACTCCCCCAGGCGCCTGCCTCTGGTGGAGGGGGGCTGCCCAGAGCCACCGTCTCACCTCTCCGCTCTCCTCTCTCCCAGGTACCACACCACCTTCCTCGGCTTTTGATGCTGAATCAGGATCGTTTTAACTAAAGATGGAAACACTGGAGTCAGAATTGACCTGCCCAATCTGCCTGGAGTTATTCGAAGACCCTCTCCTGCTGCCGTGCGCCCACAGCCTCTGCTTCAGCTGCGCCCACCGCGTCCTGGTCTCCAGCTGCTCCTCCAGCGAGTCCATCGAGCCCATCACCGCCTTCCAGTGCCCCACGTGCCGCTATGTCATCTCCCTCAACCACCGGGGCCTGGAGGGCCTCAAGAGGAATGTGACCCTGCAAAACATCATCGACCGCTTCCAGAAGGCGTCCCTGAGCAGCCCCAACTCCCCCAGCGAGAGCCGCCGTGAGAGGACCTACCGCAACAGCCCTACCATGTCCGTGGCCGGCGAGCGGATCGCCTGCCAGTTCTGCGAGCAGGATCCCCCGCGGGACGCGGTGAAGACCTGCATCACCTGCGAGGTCTCCTACTGCGACCGCTGCCTGCGGGCCACCCACCCCAACAAAAAGCCCTTCACCAGCCACCGGCTGGTGGAGCCCGTGCCCGACGCGCACTTCCGAGGACTCACGTGTCTGGAGCACGAGAACGAGAAGGTGAACATGTACTGTGTTGCTGATGACCAGCTCATCTGTGCCTTATGTAAACTGGTGGGCCGCCACCGGGACCACCAAGTGGCATCCCTCAGCGATCGCTTTGAAAAGCTGAAGGTAAGCACCCAGCGCGGCTGCGGGGGGCCGGTGTTTGCCCAGGGATGGTTGCCCGAGCAGAAGCTCGTTCCAGATGCCCCAGGGGCACCTCTTATTTAAGCCAAATGGCTCCTGAAAGATCTGTGGGCTGCAGGATGGAGCTTGTGGGCTCCTCCAGCACCGGTACCAGGAGCCTGAGCTCCTGGTACCTCCTGAGCTCGCGCAATTGGAGCAAAGTCTCTGCTGTTTTATTTTTCTCCTGCTGGTGTGTGTGTATGTGCCAAGCCCAGGTGTTGGACCTTCTCCCCAAGCCGCCAGTCAGGGAAACGTCACTGGGCACCGAGGTACCCGTGGCTGTTGCCCCAGGAGTGTGGCTTCCCCTGGGGTTTGTCCTGTCCTGTGACAGAGCTGCGGCAGGAAAGAGTGGCTGGGGGGACCTGCGAGCATCATGCCCGAGACTGTTGTGCTCAGCTGTGCCTGTTCAGCCCTGTGGACATCCCTCCCCCTGCAGTGCTGCCTCCAGCCCTGGGCCACCAACAGCAGAAGGACACGGAGCTGTTGGAGTGGGGCCAGAGGAGGCCCCGGAGATGCTGGGAGGGCTGGAGCCCCTCTGCTGTGGGGACAGGCTGAGAGAGCTGGGGGGGTTCAGCCTGGAGAAGAGAAGGCTCCGGGGAGACCTTCCAGCCCCTGCCAGTCCCTAAAGGGGCTCCAGGAAAGCTGGGGAGGGACTCTGGATCAGGGAGGGGAGCCATGGGACGAGGGGGAAGGGTTTTCCACTGACAGAGGGGAGATTGAGGTGAGATATTGGGAAGAAACTCTTTGCTGTGAGGGCCGTGAGCCCGTGGCCCAGGTTGCCCAGAGAAGCTGTGGCTGCCCCATCCCTGGAGGGGTTCAAGGCCAGGTTGGACGGGGCTTGGAACAACCTGGGCTGGTGGGAAGTGTCCCTGCCCAGGGCAGGGGGTGCCACTGGGTGATCTCTGAAGGTCTCTCCCATCCCAAACCCTCTGTGATTCCATGAGGCAGTGATGGAGCTCCCCTCTGCTTCCCGAGTGCCCCAAGCTCCTCTGTCTTTCACCCTCTTGTGGGATCTCAGCGCTTTGGCTCTTTGCAGATGCCAGCCCCTCCAGGGATGGCTTGAGCGGTCCTCTGTGTCTCCCAGAGGCACCGAGCCAAGGGAGAGACCTTCTCCATCTTGTGTAGAAGGTGGCTGGAGGCTTCTGAAGATCCCGCCATGGTCCCATGCCTGGGGTCTCCCTTCCACCTGTGTCCTGCTGAGCCCAGCAACCCCAGCAGCGGGAGCCCCCATGGTGGGGAGCCTCTTCTCGTCGACAGCCCATGTTCTCCCCCAAGCTGAAGCGGCAGAAATGGGCAATCGCTCTCCACCCCCCTGCACTCGTAGCACGTATTGATCCGAACTGAATTACTGTTCTGCTGCTCCTCAGGTAGGAGAGAGCAAACGAAGCAGGGATCCCTCCGGGGTACCTTGAAGCTTAACTTTTATGCAGTGGCTGTGGTTGTACTGGATGTTGTGTGAACCCGTGTGGATGATATTTTACCTATTTAAAGTTAGAAATCCCTCTTTGTCCCCTGTGCATTCCACATGAGTCTGCAAAATGGTTTCAATTCCTTTTTTCAATATTAAAAAAAAATATATCTAGCTGGTCCCATTAGAGGTCACACTGGTGAGGCTGTAACCGTGGCAGCAGTCATGTTCCATTATAGCCATTCTCATGGGTTTCCAGCTGCTCCTTCCTTGGTCCTTTCTTGCTTAATGTTCGGGGCTTGTTCTGACCCAAAAGTGCTTTTCTTGGCTCTTTGTCTTGTTAATATTTTGAACAAAATCGATTTGTCTGCTCTTCTGTTTTCTGAGGGCAGAAGAAATACTTCTATCACTCTAGCAAGATTCTTTTTTTTTTTTTTATGTGCAGGCCAGATTATTTCTTTCCTTTTTTTTTCTTTTTTTTTTTTTTTTTACCAAGCTGATGCCTGGGAAGAAATCTTCCTACATGTCCGGTTTCCTGGGCTGGTTTCCCACCTGCCCTTCTCCAAAACTCTCCCAAAGCCGGTGTGACTTGCCCAGTGGTGCGAGTCAAACCTCTGCAGCGGCAGGAGGGACGTGCTGTAGGATGTCCTGGACGTGTTTCTGTCTCCCCCCGAGCCTTTTGGGAGGTGCCGCCGGCGGGGAGGTGCTGCCGGGGGGTGCCCGGGCTGGTGATGGCGGAGCTCTGCCCGCGGACCCTGGTGTGCCGGTCCCTGCGTATCGCGCCTCACCTAAGCTTCCCCTGGTGTGCGGAGCGGTGCCAGCCCCGTCCTTGGGCCAGGACATTCTTTTTCCATGAGGAAATGTCTCAATTAGCAAATTGGAAACCTTAGAAAGAAATGACCGTGTATGTTTGCACGCAATAAAACCTGGGGATAGAAATCAAAACCCTTTTAATATTTCCCCCCTGCTCCGGCCCGTGTCAGCTGGCCTGGCACGTTCATCTGGAGACAAACCCCCTTGGCAACCTGAATTGCCTCTTCAGCCAGCCAAATTTTGCAGGTTGCCAGAACACCATTTTTTATTTTATTTTTTTTTTTTAAATAACAGATTTAAGTGATTTTGGACGAGGAGGGAAGGTCTCCTCTGCTAGAAACGCTCTTTCTGTGCTGTTCATCCTGCCCAGCGACGGTTCAGCGGCAGGAGCTGGAGCTGGACGGGGAGCCGGGGCGAGGGGCCGCGTCTCCCCTCGGTGGGGGCACCCCCCCTGGGGGCACCTCGGCTCAGTGTCTGCAGTCCCTGCCTCTGACTACTTTTTGGGCTTTTTTTGGATGGCATTTTCCCTAATGCCCTACCTCCGCTGCAAGAATTGCACGGGATCGATGCCGAGCTTTACCGGCAGAGTCAATATTTGCATTAGTGTTCGGTGTCGTCTCCCAGCCCCGCTCTGCCGTTCCGACCACCGCGCGCTCTCTGGCAACGCTCCACATCCTCGCGAGGATCCGAAATACTTGAAATCCCTTAAAACCGTGCTGGGCTGGGAGCGCTGGCGGGACGCTGATGGGGGTGGCTGCTCCCTCCCGCAGCCCCCGTGTCCCCCCGCAGGGCTCCGTCCCTCCGCGGTCCCCCCGCCGAGCTGGGCGGCAGCTGGGGGACCCGCTGCACGCCTGGGCCTCGGGCAGCGAGTGCTTGCTCTGAACCTCCGGCTTTGATCCTGCAGCTAGAGCGAGCTGGGAACGCCTCTCAAGTTGGTTTTTTGATGGAAAAATGTGTTTTGAACTGAGTAAGTTCATTTTGTCAAAAGGGCTGTGCTTTCCACAAAAATCTTTGGGGGGAGTTAATTTTTTCCCCCTCTTTAGAAGAACTGAATGCCTGAAAACCGTCCTGTTGTGTCTGACCCCAGACCATCTCCCGGGGCTCCCCTTCCCCTCCGAGCTTGTTTGACATCAGAAATCTCTGGTGCGAGCCCACAGCGTGGCTTTCCCCCCAAGGCTCTGCCACACTCTGTCTGTACCATATTGCAAACCTCAGGGTGCTTTAGGAACCATCTTTAAGCCCTTTAAGGTGTATTACGAGGTGTATTACGGCATTTTATTTTGTGCATCTTCAGCTCCGCCTGTTTATATTCTAAAGACGCCGGCAAGTGCGAGCAGTTTTCCTGAATCCGGTAAATCCGAGCAGAGAACGTCGCCAGGCTGGGGCTTTGGACCTGCTCGTGGCTGCTCACGCAATGCCTGTTGCTGTGGGATGAAGGAGCGCTCGCTCTGATCACGCTGCTCTTTGTGGGTGCATAATTACGCACCCGGTTCCCTCAAGCCATGGGTCGGCTCCTCCGAAACAGCGTCTCTGGTTCCTGCGCTGCACCTCGGACACCGGCCGCGGTCTGGCGGCTCCAACAGCCGCTGCAGGAACGTCGCAGAGCCCGGGGATGCTGACAGGGCAGCACAAACCGCAGGTATTTTCAGCCCTGCCCATCCAACGCCGCTGGATTTTCTACTGCGAAAGCACCCACCTGGGTCTGAGACGGAGAGAGAGGAGCTCCCACTCCCTGGCCCTCGCCGTGGGATGGCAGCCCAGGTCAGGCAGCGTCTGCATTTCGGAGGGGACAGGCCAGGATGCCAGCTGTGGGAGCGTGTCCCGGAGTTTTCTGAGGCTGGGATGGATGCAGCGGCACCCTGTTTCCCTGGGGAGGCTCCACATCAATGGTTGTCAGCTACAGAGGCCCCGGGGGAAGGGGAAAAAGAGCTCTTTGGGTAAGAAAGTGCTTGGTAATGGAGCGGCTGTTTCCCAGCCCTGTCCTTAAGCCCTCGGAGAACTGTGGATATGGGAGCCGCAATACGGAGCGGTGCCGTGAGGACAGGGTGATGCCAGAGGGACCCGGAGGGAGGGCAGGCAAGAGCTGCGATGCTTTTGAGGGGTTGGATTTCCGCCTGTGTTCTCCGCTTGCTCTGAGGTTTCGGCGTTTGCTGGGAGTGAGCCATTTGAGCGAGTCCTGCCGCAGCACGACCCGTGGTGCCGAGACCCGTGCTGAAATATTCATGCGTAATCCCGCGCCGACAGACACTTCCCTTCAGCCAGAAGAAGTGCTTACCTTGTGCTGCTGCCTTTTATTCGCTTACAGCTGTGACGGGTGGAGAAAGACAGGCTCCTTCCCTTCTCCCTTGCCAGGCGTTGACGTTAACGCTTCCCCTGGTGAGAGGCTGCGGGCACGTCTCTGCTTCAAGCTGGGCTGCTCAACCAGAGTCTGGGGAGGGGGCACGTGTCGGGCTCTTTGGGCAGAGTCTTGGCATGTTGCTGGTTGAGGATTCATTTGGCGACATAATCACATCGGAAATTATCTCCAGCACCCGCTTGGCTTTGAGGTGGCAGCTGTTCAGCTGGGAGAAGAACCGGGTGGTGCCTTCAGAAAGTGGACCTAAGTCAACATTGCACATTTGAAGGCATCTTCGTATCTCTTGTCCTCTCGCAGCTCACCTTAAGGCTCGCTGGCTGCCCAAAACCCCCGGCACGAGCTGTTGGAGGTCCTGTGTCTTTGGGGTGTGCTCTGCTTGGCGTGGGCTTGCTCAGCCTCGGGCTGCCAGTCCTGCCGTGTGGGCAGCCCTTCTTGTGGTGGTGAGGCATGCGCCGGCACCACGGACCGGCCTCGCTCGCTGACGGCGTTGGCTTTCACTTCCCCAGCCCCGTGGGCATGACCTTGGCTATGAGCAGCCAAAGCTCACGGGGATTTTTGGTGCTTGCTTTCCCTCTCTGCGTGTTGAGGAAGGGTGGAGATGTTGAACGCGATCAGTGATAAAGAAGTAAAGAAGTCCATCAACTCGGCTTGCTGGCTGAAAATCGACATTAAAGATCAAATTAAAAATGTATGTAGATTAAGAGCAAAGCTAATGGCTTGACCTAGATAAAGTGAGCGCCTAGGACAGCAGCACATTATCTGCCAAGTAAAATCTCAGCCAATTATAAATTCAGATTGCTTGAAACTCGTAATTAGGATCCTCTCTCGGGAGCGGTGCCCTCCCTGCGCCGTGCCGTGCCATGCCGGTGGCCGCAGTGTGCCGCGACTCCCGGGAGGGAGGGATGGATGGGGCAGGAAAGGCCAGGACTGAAGGGCTCTGGCTGGTTCCTCCCGTCCACCGCTCGTGGTGGCAGGAGTTTGCAGGGAAAGGATTTTGCCTTAATTATTTGCTGCCATCCTTCGCTTTTCCATCTGCTCTGTTCCCTTTGCAGGGACCGGCTGAGGGCCAGGTCACAGGAGGCTTTTCCTTTGCTGTTGCCGAGGCTCCTGTTGATTGACAGGCTGGAAATACCAAAAAAAAAAAAAAAAAAAAATCTGTATTTTGTAACACTTTTCTACCTGCTCTTTGCTAAAGGAAGAGCAATGAGCCAGGTGGAAAGCCTGTTACGCTCCAGAGAGGTGTGCTGCCCCTGGTGGGTTTCTGTGAGTGGGACTCGAGATTAAACGAACAACCCCCCCACGTCCCTGCGCGAGACAAATGGTGTGCAGGGAGCTGGCGCTGATTCCACGGCTCTTAAGAGAGCGGTGGGGTGAAAACGTGAGGGGAAAGAACTTCCTCCACGCTGCAATATAGGACTTCTTCGCCTCGGGATTTGTGAGCGTGTTCTCGCTTGCGCTGTGTGAGTCACTGAGATTGCTGCTTAATTTATAATTTACTGTACTGCCATGGGGCTAAACGGGATTTTTATATATATATATGTATTTCCCCCAGACAAAGAAGAGTTAGGCGAGGAGGAGGGTTACAGTGGTGACTGCTGTGACTCCTACACAGCACGGGGGGCTGTTCCCAGCAGGAATGTGGGAAGCTCTGGCTGCAGGGTGGCTCTCGGCTGCGTTACCCCCCCCCAGCACCGGACTCGCTCCTGCTGCTCCTCTCGGAGACCCGCATCGAGCAGGGGATGCCAACCCGGCCGGGGCTGGCCACGGTGGGAGCTGCCACCCCCCTCTGCGCCGGGGACCCTGGTGGGGGGGCAGGCGGCCCCCACCATGCTGGCAGAGGGGGTCTCATTGTGGTTTTATTGTTGTCTTGGGTCGCGTTTGCAGTGCAGGGGCTGGGTGTGAGAGATCCCTCTGAGCAGGGAACGGAGAGCTGTGCTCCAGGGCAGGGTCCCAGCACAGGGTTCTCCTTCCCGTCGCTTCGCGGTGGCAGCCAAGGGCCTGGCAGAGCAGCGGGTGCTTAGCGGGTGTTGAAGACACGCAGAAGAACATCCTGTCTTGTCCCTTGTGCAGATAAAGGCTTCGATTCTCTGCCAGGTTCCCATATCAAGCGATTGCCCTGGCCTCCCTGGAGCCGCTCAGCGTGCCCTTCGGGTGCCCCCCACTGCTACGGCTTGGTGACAAAGCTGCAGCCAGTTGGGGACCTTGCTGGGAGATGGGGAAAGGCCCTGGGGGTGCAGCACATGCGCAGGAGCCGAGGGCGCCCGCAGCCCTGCTCTCCCCGGGGAGGGGAGGGGGCCAGTCCCCGGGCTGGCGCGCTGTGCCCGTGGAGGCGGAGGCTGCTGGGCCGCAGGGGAGCTCCGGGGCTGGAGGTTGTAGCTGTGGAAATAAGGCTGGCAATAAACAGGCGGAACGTAAAGCTTGGAGCTGTGGCCCTGCCTGTTTTTTGGCGTGCCAGCGGGAAGCACCAGCAACGCAGGGTGGCAGGGACGTCTGTCCCCTGTCGAGCCGCTGCCCTGGCCTCGCAGAGGCCCCAGGAGGAGGCTCGCGAGCACATCTGGGGAGCACATCTGGGGCTGGCGTCACCTCCCCACCGCGGCTGCGCTGCTGTTACCCTTTTGCTCGGGTTTCACTGAAAACACCAATTGATGCACGCGGTGGGCGCGAGCACAAGCCCAGCATCGCTTCTGCCCTAGCATTTACCTATGGAGCGTGATTTGGATGGAAATACAGCGTTTTCCTGGCTGCTGTGCCCTGCGATAGGAGAGGGATCAAAACCTGCCCTGGTGCCTCACGTAGCTCCCAATTTAAGGTTCCCATCAGCACGGAGGACCCGAGTGTTGGTAGCTGTTTAACTGCTGGTTGGTTGTAGGTCATGGGGACCAGCAATCAGCACTGAGTGCTGGGATCCTGGATTATTTATTTTTTTTCCATAAATCTGCTCTTTAGGGAGGGTTTGGATTTATTTTATTTTTTTTTTAAACTAAGTTGTTATGGGTCTTGAGATAGCAGACCTGAGAAACTGCGTTGGTTGGATTAATCTCTTGCCTTTTGCGAAACGGCATTCACATCCAAGCTGATTTCAGTGTTGCTATCTCAAGAGCAGCTGGAGCTGGGAAATGAAAGTGCAAAGCGGTGCAAAAATCGCTGGAGGAGGCTGTGCTCGGGCTGAGGCTGAAGGATTAATCTCCAGCCCTCGGGTGCTGCGAGACGGGGGGCCAGAACTGAACTCTGTGGAAGAAGCAAGACGTTAAGCAGGTGAAGATATTTTTAAATAACAGGTGTCACCTTCTTTTATTAAATGCCCCCAAATGCCTTGATTTCAGAAAGGGGCTGGTGCTCTGCCTGTTCGTCTGTCACGGCAGCCTCAAGCAGTGGGAAGGAATGATGGTGATGGTTAAGGATATGAATGAATTTTACCCTTGCTGGGCTTGATAAACCCAAATTCACAGCTCTTACCAGCTGCGTGAGCGTAGAGAGGGTGAGCGTGAAAGCTGAGGAGCGCGTGAGGCTGCAGGACGCTGCTGGGGGAGATGCTGGTGGGCTTGGAGGGTTGACTTGTTTGGGCAGACGAAGCCAATAGGGACCACGCCGTAGACCTGCTGCCCGGCGGTGCTCGGTACGGAGCCCTGGGTGACGGGATACGGCAGGAGGTGAGCGGCCGTGCCCAGGCCAGCGGGGTCAGAGGGGCGGAGGGAAGGTCCAGGTGTCCAGGCAGCTTCAGCCCCTTGCTTTGGGAGATGTCTCCCTTGGGAAGGTACTGGCTTTTGACGGGAGAGGGGCTGCCAGGTGCATCCTCCACGTGCTGGCTTTCGGGGTGGTTTTCGAAGGATGTGGCTGATGCGCACGCCGCGTCCCTGCGGTGCTGCAGCCAGCGGGTGCCCCCGTCTGCCGCAGCCTCCCACCTTCTCCCAGCTTGGCGGCTCCTCCAGGCCTGCGGTGAGGCAGCAGCAATGCATCAGATGGGCTTTCAAAAACAACAGGAATAAAATAAAAGTCCCTGAACCTTTTGCCATTAACATCAGCAACGCGCTCGCGATGAGCCTGTGTAGCCCACGCCTAAGGATGAGGCCAAAGGACGCTCAGACCATGTTATCCCTTGCGGGGGCGCCGCTAATGTCCCCGTGCCACCCCTTGCTCTCCTTACAAATAGTTTTTGCAACAGTGGCTTGCTTTAATATTAATTAGCTGCTGCCTCTGGGCCGCTGGCAAGGTGCTGGTGTGGGCAGTGGTCAGGCGGGGTTTGGGAAGCGTCGCCATGCAGCGCCCAGGGCCATTCCACGGGTCCTGGGGCTGCCGTGCCCCTGGTGCCACTTCCCCGGCGGACAGTGGCGTGTTTGGCACCGGTGCGGTCTGCGCTTTCTTCCGACGCTGCTGGTTCCCCAGCTCAAGGATGCTCTTTTGAAGATGTAATTTTTTTCATTAGTCTGTAAATAAACAGGGCTGGAAACGCAGCGTTTCCACCCCAAGTGGCCCTGCAGCGCTTTCATCGGGGGCTAACGAGGAACAGAAACACGTCCAAGTTACCGAAGGGGGACGGGGAATTTTTTTGGCAGAAGTTGTTGCACTGGTAGATTAGCAATGAAAAATTTATGAGCGTGTCAAATTGTACGACTGCAGCAGCTCCAGATCGTTAGGTATTAAAATCTTCCTTAACTGTATTGCTTACGATGATTGACTCTTACAGGGTGATTAGTTGGGTGGGAATAATTGGTGCGGAGGCGCTGCTCGTGCCTCCGGCCCGTGCTGACGGCGCTGGGCAGGACGTGCAGGGAAGCGCCGGCGTTGGAGGTGCCTGGTGTCCTGCTCAGAAGGGCTTGTGGAGGAGCCGGGCTGCGTCGCGAGGGAAGGAGCTTTCTCCCTGCAGCGAGACCCTGGGCTGCGTGGCCCTTCGTGAGTGTTTTCTTGCTGGTGTCCTACACCCTGGGGCTTGAGGACCGCCAGGAAAATTAGTGATGAGCAGGAAAACGTCTCTGGTTGTCACTTCCTCGGAGGGGGATCTGTCCCTGGGCTGCGGGAAGAGGGAGAGGTGGAAATGAGCAGGGAACTGTTAGACGGCAGCGAGTCCCACTCAGGAGCTGGGCTTCTTGTGGTGGCCCGGTCTGTGCTGGGGCCTCACCGCTGCCTCTGGCCCAGCCGTGGCCACCTTCCGAGAGCGTGGGCAGTGCCGCGGTTACCATAAAATCCGGTTAAAGGGAACCCCTCTAAGACTTGTTTTGAGTTTTATAAGGTAGGCATTCTTTATTGCAGCGCTGGATGCACGGGGATCTCTCCTCCTGTCACGCACCCACCAGAACTCTCCATGCGATTTTTGTACACGTTTTACGACGTCATGATGACATCAGTACCTCCTACCTGTATCTGACGGGTCAGTAACTCACATACGGTCACACCATGGAGTTACAGCTACCGCGCGTGCTCAGGGGAAGGGTCTTCACCTGGGCCAGGGTCATCTTGACCCGTGGGGGTGATTTTTACTATTACAATGAAGGTACTTCAGCCTGGGACACTAAGAATTCCCACTTTCCTGCCAAGTTGGCTGAACTTCTCAAAGCATGTAGATTAGTGCCATCCTCGAGAATGATACAACACTCGCCTCCCTTGATTAGGAGTTCTTTTCATTAGCTGATGCTTCATAAATTCAAGGCTAGAATCCTCGTTATTCGTGGGAACACACATAGGGCCTTTCAACACTAGTTACTGACAACATTTCAGGGGTATGCTTTGGTAACACCGCTGGAGAAGAGGAGCGGGTTGTCAGGGAGCCTTGTGCCGGGGATGGAGGTGCCGTGGTCCGGGGCGTCCCCTCCGACAGAGCTCTGGCAGCCGCGGCTCAGCGTTGGCTTTGGGAGGCACTGCCCCGCTGGCTGAGCCGGTGGGTTTTACCCCGATGCTGCTTCGCACGACTCCATCAGGTGGTGGTTCCAGACCTGGAACGGTGTGTTCAAACGCCGCGAAAAGTGAGGTCTTGATCGCCTGCAAAGTCCAGCTGTGGCTTTTAGTGGGTTCTGCTGCAGCTGGTCTGGTGTCTCTCAAAGAGGTTTGTGTGTGAGAGGACAGGTGTAGCCGCTGCGTTTTCAGTGCCATTTCTGGAGAGGGGGAATAATCTCTGAGATCTGATACTTGATACTGCTCTCCAGTGTAAACAGATCTATGCCAGTCCTTGAGCCATGGCCCCATAGTTTTTTAAGCCAATTCATGTTCCCACCAAACCTGATCTTTGTTCTAGCCATCCCTTGTCATGTCATTTAACAGATATTTTTTTTTCCCCTCTGTCAACAGATTTGTTAACAATGCAGGTACTTTTATGTTATAGTTTTCTTTACAGCATCTCTGGATGCCTCAAATTGTGTTCTTTTGCCGTTTCTAAATTTCATTCTGATTTTTCTCTTCATGTACTCCTGCTGTTTCTCTGCAACACAAACTCTTTCAGGAAGAACTTACCCCCTTGCTCACAGTCTCCTTCCCAGAAGGGGTGCTTTTGTTTCCTGACACAACTGCAAGCCGTTAGCTTTGCAAGGCTCCTGGTTTGTGATGTTTTTAAGGGTGTGAGCTGAACTTCAGCTCTTTCAGTTCTACATGAATAGGGTTTTTTTAAAAATAAATAAAAAAAAGAATTAGCGCAACTCCAGATCCCATGGAGAGTCTCTGGCAGTGGCGGATTCCCTGCGTGGGAGGGGAGGGGATGCTCCCTCGACCGCACGGCGTTGCCCCGTCCCCTGGGGAGCTCGGGGCTCGGGTACCTCTTCTGCTTCTTGCTCCCTTTCCTCGGGTCCCCTGAGGTGGTTTTGCTCCTTGCAGACGTGCCCCTTGCCAAGAGCAGGACGCTATTTCAGACGGTTTGTTCTCGATGCTATTTCAGACTGTTTGTTCTCAGCTATTCTGCACCTTTACTCTGAATTTTCCTCTTCGCTTTGTGGCGTTGGTAACCCCGTCCCTTGGAGGTTGCCCTTGCTGTGTCCCACGGTCTGCCCCATTCCCAAAGCTTCTCCCGAGCTCTGGGCAGCCTCTTCTGGCAGCCCCATGTCCCGGAGTCCCAGCTCCCCGCACCACCCGCTCGCCTGGCGTCCCCGTTCCTCGGCATCGGGGCTGTCACGGGGAGGGGGGGAAATTTATTTTGGACTTGTAGGTGTGTTGCCCTTGTGACACTCGTACCCCAGAAGGTTTTCTGCAGCCTGTCCTTGTGTTCCTTCAGCAGGCTCTGCTCACGGCTCTGGCTTTCTCCTCCTCTCGCCGTAGCTCAGGGCTCTGTCCCTGCTCGGAAACACCGTCCCTTGCAGGTGACCCTCTCCCTTCACGGGCTGGGAAGGGAATGAGTCTCCACGCTCCCCTGTCTGACGGCCACATTTCTGGAGAACTCGTGGCTGCTGCATTCTCTCCTTTATTAGGATTTTTCCCTCTTTCTGGTCCTGGCGCCGCGCAGTGACTTCAGCCATGTCGGTGCCAAGCCCTGCCTGAAACCTCCCGCCATGGGCAGACCCCGTTGGGAAGGGGAGAGGGCTCTCGGGTGCTCACGCTGGGAAGTGGCACCTTGTCAACATGCTCCTGTGGGGAAGAGAAAGTCCATTTTCTCGTAAAAAAAAAAAAAAAAAAAAAAAAAAAAAAAACAAAAACAAAAAAAAAACAAAAACAAAAAAAACCAAAAAAACAAAAAAAAACCAACAAAAAAACAAAACCCAACCAAAACCAAAAAACAAACAAAAAACCCCAACAACCCAAAAACAAACAAACAAACAAAAAATACCCAAAGTGCTTAGCCAGCAGTTTTAGAGAGCATAGCCCTGCTTTTCTCCCTCGAGGGGGTGGCTGGATGGCATCGCTGCCCCAGGAGCATCACTGCCTGGGTGGGCTGGAGCTGGGCATCCCCCTCCTGGGGCGCAGAGGGGCCACTAGCCCACCTGGCCAGCGTGGCTATCGGCAGGGAGGAGCGCTGGCCCCCTTCCTCCTGCCCGGCACCGCAGCCCTCTACTCTCCGACAGCACCCCCAGCTCTGCCGAAAGATTCATGTTCCTGCCCTGAGGAGCTGTTGTTTAATATTCAGGATATATTGCGTGATGGGCGTAATGAATATTCAAGAGCGTGGATTAGCATAGCTCGGTTAATTATGCTGCGTGCGCACTGGGGAAGGCACTGGCTGTCGTTAGGGCTGTGCTCAGCGATTCGCGGCGCGTACTCTCGCTTGGAAAGCGTGTCCCAGCAACGTTCAGTATCTTTAAGCAATTTGGAGCATCAGTTGCGTGCACTGGGGCAAGCGTCATATGAATTCCTTAGCAGGCTCGAAGTCATGCTCTGAGATGCTGAATATTGCTATTATTATCACATTAGACCCTTAAATAGGCTTACAGGTGTTATTAAGTGATTTTACCATGATGGCTGACATGCTTTTTTAAAATACCTATTTGAATATCCTATCGGTGTAGTTTGATGTATCCTTTTATAGAAATTAATGTACAGTGGCAGTGCATCTGCTGATAAAAGTCCTCCTGTGTTGGGAGTGCAAATGGATCCTGGGACCTTGAGATGAGGGTTTTTGGGGGGGGTTACCTGCTCTACCCTTCCAGCTGGTCCCTGGAGGGTCCCAGCTCCTGTTTTGGGCTTTCTCCTTCTCGGTGTGTCAGCTCCAGGGAGACCTTCCATTGCTGGAAGGCGCACGTTATCCGCTGCGGAGCTGGGCACATCCCGCAGACCCGGCAGAATCCAGCTTGTGATGGGTGCTGGGACCATCCGCTTGACCTGAAAGGACTTCTCCAACCTGAATGATGCTATGAATGGCTGGCAGACCAGCCCACCCGGGGGTGATCCTTATCTATAAACAGGTATGTCTGTGCTGAGGAAAGCAGAGGTGTGTCCCCAGAGCTTCCTGGGCTGGCTTCCAGATGAACAAGTTCTTGCACCCCGCGCTCCTGGCTGGGTGGTCCATAGGAGGCCACGTCCATAGCAGCTGGAGAGCCAGGCCCTCGCGGGACGTCAGCGCTGTACGCTGCTGGGCGACGCGCAGCGTCAGCGTACAGCTTCTGTGCCACCGATGGGTGACGTACGGCATCCACGTCAGAGGACGGAAGCACCGCCGTGGGCTGTGCAGCCGGGCTAGGTGACGGCACTGGGCTAGCACTGAGACCGAATTCTTGATCGCTAATTAAACTAATGAGACAGTCAGTCCTCCTGACCTGCCTTTCTCTCGTGATGGGGCTCTGGCCGTACGCAGCAGGATTAGGGCTGCCTTCAGGTGCTTGAAGCGTCCGTGTGAGCCAGGTGGCCTGGGGAGCTGATGTGCCGGTTTTGGGGCATAGATCGATGTCCTTGGCTTTGCTGCTTGGAGCAGAAGGAGTCTTAGATGTGGAGCGAGAGGTTTCTGATAGTCAAGGCACGGATTAGGCGTCTCTGCTGCTCCTGCCCGTTGCCTGCCTTTTGTCTGGTTGGTTTGGGAGAGCATTTTGCTTTGATGGGAGCCTGCCCAAACGCTGTTCTCGGGAGGGCTGTCCGGCACCGTCGCTGGCATGCTCATCCCGCTGCCTTGTGCAAGCAGGACGCGCTGGCTGGGAGCAGCCTGGGACGCTCCAGGCATTTTCACCTGTGGAGGCAAGTGGATCAATGGGCTGCACCCCACCGTCTGGCAGCGCGTTGGTGTCCTTGGCCAGTGGGCCATGGGACAAGGAGGGATGCTCCGGGCTGGCCCCTGGCCGAGCACCCCGTGCTGCGGCTTTGGAGGCACATCTGGTTGCAAGGGGCCAGGATTTGGGCATTTTAGTTTTCAAGATCAGTGCGATATGCAGCCGAATCCTTGCGAGCCTGCTGAACCCCTTTCTGCTCCTGCGGGCATCTCTGATTTATGGGATAAGCTCAGAAAATAATGTGCAGAAAGGCGTGTGTCGTGCGGGATGTGCCAAAGCAATAAATCCAGATTCCTCCCTTGTTCCTCTAAAGGGCTTTTGGGAACCAAACATCCGGTATCCAAGAGAAAACGTGCATGGGTTGTCTTTCAGCGTGTGCTGTTTGGCTTTATTTTTTTATTTTTATGATGATGATGATTGGAAAATAGAGGTCACGAGGCGAAAAAGCCTGATGGATACGCCCGCTGCAGCTCTGCGTCCTGGCAGTCGTCTGACGTTTGTGGTGGAGGGATCCATAAAAATCCAGCCTATAATGGAAAACATAAAAAAAAAAAAAAAAAGCCCCCTCTTTGGCCTCCCAGGGAAGGAATTGCATCCTGCCCGAGGCTCTCCCAGTACTATGGAGAAGGAGACGGTTCCAAGAGCAGTGGTTCAAGGGTAACGGCGTCTGCAGCATGGCGTCTAACGCAATGGAAGGTCTTTCTAAAGTGCATTTGTAAAGGTTTATCTCAAAATAACTTACCCTGAGTACTTCCATACTGATGAAAATGGTATTCTTCCCGGATAACTGCTGTCGGGAACCATTTTATTAACGCTGGATGGAGGTTTGTGGGTTTATTGGGTGCAAAAGTTTAAAGCTGGATATTCTCTGATGGTATCTGCAGGTGAAGAACTGGGCAAGGGTCTCGGGGAAGCCGTAAGCCCTGTGGCGGTGTCCGGGGAACGCTAACGTTTTATGAGACTAGTCACTAGGTTAAAGCCAGGAGAGTTTAAGGCCGAATTTCGCTTCAGCCACACCTAGCTTCTGCCAGCAATGCCTTCCTTAGCAGAGACTCCCGATGCTGGGATCCACGTCGGGAAGCCACGCAGGCTGGAAAACGGGGAGAGGCTGGGAGCGGGTGGTGGAGGGAGGAGCGTGGACACAGTGGGGCCTATTTTAGGCGCGCTGTTGGCACCGTGAGCGTACTGACGTGGTGTTGGACGTGCGAGGCGAGGGCAGAGGCAGAAGGTCATTTGTGTGCCTGAGGGCAGAGGTGGGAGGTAGGAGAGGGGTGATGGTTTCGCTGGGCTCCCCCCGGGTGCTGTGGGGCGCTGGCACGGAGCCCCTGGGGGGGGTGTTGTGCTCAGGGACGGTGGAGGAGATGCTGCCGCGGCTGCTGGGAACTGCTGGGCCGTGGCTGAGACCTGCGCCTGCTCTGGTTCCGGAGAAGAGATTTATCTTTCCCGGCTCGCTCAGCGCTGCTGGCCTGGCCGCTAGACCCATGGGCCTCCTCCCGTGCTTTGCTGATGCTGCTGGCGTCCGTCGCTGAGATCGAGACCTGCTGCACGAGTTGCAAGAAATGATGTCTTTCCTGGGACAGCAGCCTGTCAGCTCTGGAGCCCCCTCGATCATCCCGCCGCCATCCATCCCGTTCCACGTGAAGTCTCAGCTGAAGCTCCATCATGGAAAAAACCACAAATGCCGCTTGTCCGATTTGCCGAGCGTGTGGCTGGCGTTGGCAGGGGACTTGCGAAGAGGCGGTGCTGGGTCTGCAGGGTGCGTTGGTGCTGCCTGGGCGAGGGGTCCGTCCCTGTGGTCCCCCTGAAGAGCCGCCGCGCACAGATGTCACCAAGAGCCATTCGAGCAGCTGAGATGGGCTCTCACAAAGCGGCGCCTGGCTCAGCTTTTTCTCTTGCTGCACTCTGATCTGACGAGCATTCACTAAGAAAATCAGTTGTAAGGTCTTTGCTTTTGCGAGAACTGGGCGGCCTGGAGCACAAGGCGGGAGCTGCGAGGAGCTGCTCCCCCCAGGCCGGCCGGGAGAGGCCCCACCACTTCCCGGCACGGCTTCTCGCGCCCTCGGCCGGGTTGCCTGGGCCTTCGATTGCCCCTTAGTGAGCAGAGCGTCCGCTGGGAGCAGGGACAGTGCCGAGGGTCCTGCCCGAGCAGGGACAGGGGGCCTGGGCTCCTGGAGGACCATCTTCTGGGACTGCAGCCTGGAGAAGTTCTCTGCTCCCCTGCAGCCTCCTGTTGCCTTGAAGAGCCTTTTGAGTCATAGGGAGAACTTAATCTTTGCCAAAATTGATTAAATTCCTTTCTTAAGATCGTAGGGGCGGATGCTGTCCCAGTCCCTCGTCCCTAGCCCCACTCTCATGGCCGCGTGGTCCTTCTCCCGCTGGCTGGGCGGGCTGTCCCCTGCCAGCTCTGCCTTGGGCTGCACCCCCCAAACCAGCTCACGGTAATTCAGCCTCCTGCTCCTTGCCTGTGGCAAGTTCTGCAGTGCTCTGCCTCAGTTTCCCATCTTCAAAGCAGTGCTGTGTGAGACTGGCATTTGAAAGACAGAAGATGGCTGAGAGGAGCCGCTACTGAAGGGCAACGCCATCTCCTGAGCTCAGAGCTCATCTGGTGGAGCGAAGAGCTATTGATTGTTCTTCACCTTGTGTTGAATGGAGTTGTCAGTTTTCCCACTAAACGCTGTGTGCCGTTAATGATTTGCTGTCTCAACCTCTGTTTCAAAGCCTTGCTGTTCACCTTCCTCCAGGTGAAGCGTGTGAGAGTGGGCACCCAGGAGGCACGCTGGAGGGCAAGATCCTGTCCACCTCTTTGGGTCATTTGTTGTCAGCTCAAAAAAAAAGAGCAATATTAAGCAGGAAGGCAAAGAGGGGCTTCGTTTGCTCATTGGGCGTGGAGACCTTTGGGGTTGCTTTGTGCCTCCCTGTCTCCGGAGAGCACCAGCTGTACTGGAGGAACTCCACGTGCCCAAAGCACCCCACCCTTGGCGATGCTCCGTCTGTTCTTCCTGGGTTGAGAAAAGTTCGGTTAATTCATCGTTCGTTAAATAGCGGGAGATCCTTGCTGCCTTCTCTTGATGCGTCTTTTCCTCCATCTCCCGTGTCTCAGCCCAGCCTGTGAATGGGGGCTGAATCCTTCCTGTCTGGAAGCAGGGAGCGGAGGCATGGGAGGGATGGGGCGGGAGGACACCATGCCTCCAGCGGTGGGGACAGTCTCTGCTGGTGGCTCCTGGGCTGCTCCTGCCAGCCCTTAGCGTGGCGTTGGAGAGCAGGAGCTCGCAGAAGGGCAGCGCTGCCTGGGCGGGCGCTCGGAGTGCCTCTGCTCCTCCCGTGGGTTTCTGCACGCCTGCAGCCAGGCTTTTCCTCCACTGTCTCCAGAGGAGCTGCTGCTGCTGGGAGGAGAGGGGAGGGCAGCGCCGCGTCCCCTCCCGCGGGGGTGAGGATGCTGCAAGCATCGGCTTGAACTTTGCTCCTGCCGGGATTCGCCCTCCTGCGCGTGGCGTGGACAGTTGCTGCTCCGGCCGCTCTCGGGCAGGATGCACTGCGGCACCGGGGCAGCCATGTCCCACTGACACCCCCGCCAGGAACGGCTGCCGGGGATGCACAGGGGTTGCGTGGCCACCTGGAGAAAACTCATATTAAAGGTCAGAGTTGGGAGGATGGTGACGGAGGGTGGCCCAGCCCTGGGGCAGGGAGACCGAGGGCTCCATCCTCGACAGAGACGCCCTCGCACCTGTGCCTGGCCAGGGCAGGATTTGCTCAAACCCTCCTACATCATCCCTTGCTTAAAAAACTAGCATTTCCGCTTAATGTAATGCCACTTGATTCTTAAAGCTGTGATTTTTAATTTGACAGTGTTCCTTGTCAGGCCCAGCAGGAAATATGTTTGGGACCAGTTGGGAACCAGGGGGAAAAAAATTACCAGAAGGTTTTTTCACTTCTTTGATCTATCTCTTTTATTTGGTTTTTTTTTTTTGTTGTTGGTTTTTTTTTGGTTTTTTTTTTTTTTTTTTTTAACAGAAAGCACAGCGAGAGAATGCGTCGTCTCTTGCAATCTGTTTGCTGCTCTCTGGGTATTAGAGGATGACACCAGCTGGGCTGGTAAAACAATCTTAAAAAAGAATAATCCCAGACCCACATTAGCAATTAAACACGTCACTCACTGAACTCTGGAGTTTAATCAATTTTCCCCCCTTTTCACTTCCTTTCTTTTTTTTTTTCGTTTCTCTTTCATTTTGTTTCTGAATTCTGGTCGGAGGCTGTGCTGGCCAGGGGTTGTGCATCAGGCAGATGCCGAGTTATTTTATATTCCACTCGGGCTTAATTAACACAATCCATAAGCGTGTTGGTGCGGTAGGCGGACGGGAGGAGGCCAAAAAGAGCCGTTCCGGCGCTGTTCGGGCAGCAGGCGTGTGAGGCTCTGGCAGCGCTGGTGGGTGTCGTGTCCCGGTTCCGCTGCGGGCGCAGCCGGAGTTGGGGAGCGCCGTGCGGTGCTCGGGGGACGGGCGCTGCTGCGGGTGCCCCTGCGCTGCTCCCTGCCCTGCCCGGGGGGTTCGCTGGGTCCCCGTGGCCCCCGGGGCTGCAGACCCTCCCTCCGGGCGCGAGCATCGCTGGTGCTGTGCCCGTATCTGTCAGCTGCAGCCTCCCTTGAAATGTGTCTGCCGCGGTGACTTCTCCGGCATCTCTCCCTGAACCGTCGGGCAGCCTCTGCCCGAGCCCCACAGCTGCGCTGGGTGCGGCGCTGGCGGAGCCAAAGCCCAAAGCCAGGAGCTCCAGGTGTGGCGTTGTGTGGTTATTTTGGGTTCAGGATCTCCCTCTGGGCTTTTTTGGGGCTTCAGAGAGGAGCGTCCTTAAGCAGAAGGAAAACGGTTATTTCTGCTCATGGAGGTCCTGCGTCAGCTCTCCCTCGGGTCACAGCTTCTGGGGTGATGGCAAACATGGGCTTGTTGACACCGCTCTGATGGAGCACAAGGTGGACGATGTCTTTGGGTCACAACTCTGCGCACGGGGTTTCGATCTGCTGAATTTGTACCACTTACTACGAGGGATTTCAGTTAGAGCATCTCTGTGCATCCCAGGAGGGATGTGCTGGAGGACATGCGTGTTTGGGGATCGGTGGGCTCCTCACATGGGAACCCAAACCTGCCCCCTGAAGGTCAAGGTGGCCCAGTCTTTCCCATAAGCCGTTTAAATTTCCCATTTCGGCATGCTGAAGCCTGCCTGCGCTGCCTTCCTCTCATCTCCCTGCCACTTTACAGCCGTTATTTCCGTGTTTTATCCTTCGCTGCAGGGTTCAAAGGAATCCTGCAGCTTCTTCAGCCTGCTGGTAACGGGCAGCCCCCAGCGAGGTGTTGCACTCAAGCGCATCATTGAAATAAATTGTCTCATAAATTATCAACGAAACCAGGTCCTCTGCTCTAGCGTTGCTCGGTCGTGTCCCAACAAAGGTAGCGATTTTAATACGGCAGCATGGACGAAGCCCTTTTTATATTGGACCAGCGCCTTCGGAAGGGAAGACGGAAAGATGCTTGTGGGAGCCTCCCCTTTTCCCCCCACCCCCTTTGGAAGGGGCTCAGCAGCATGAAGGTAGGGGTGAGCTTTCCCCAGCCTCACCTGACCCCAGCTCGATGGCATGGGCCAGGTTGGGTTTTTTTCCCCCTGTTTCATCAAAACTGGGGTTTGAGCAGAGAAGGAAAGGTGCTCTCTCGGAGCGGCTTCACCGCGGGGCGGCTGGGGCTTGGCCAGCAGAGCAGCGGGACAACACGGGGTTTTCACATGAATGTGCAGTTATTTTTTGAAACATAGCAAAATATCCCACCCAAAGTGGTGCGGTTATGATCCAGGTCTAGAACCACCTGCAGCTTTCTCTTCTTTTTAATTTTTTACCAAGGGGCTTTGCCAAGAAGCTTGTTAGAGCAGCATGTGCTCCTGCTGGGAGGAGCTGAGCATCTCTCGGGTGGAGGACACATCCTGTGGAGAATTGTTGGTTGGACACAGAATGCTTTATGAATGGGCTTTTATGAATGAATTCGTGTCCTTAGCCTAAGTTCATTTGCATTTGCTACAGACCCTTTAAAAACAGCTTAGGGCTGCTTTCCCTTTCCGAGTTTGCCTCGATAACGAGGTGATGCTGAGTCTTCCCTTCATGTATCATTAAGGGATGAAGGCGTTTGTGTGCTGTGACCCCTCTCAAAATAGTGATTCTGGAACAGATAGACCATGTGGGATATTTGGAGGGAGGGGGATGTTATTCCTGGTACAAAACTTGTCCTTTTTTTTTCCTTCTGTCTGAAATCGAACAGGGGAGGGATGAATTGGAACCTTCCATGGGCAGCATGTTCCCATGCGGGAGGTCTGCTCGCCGCCCGTCTCACCCAGCCCTGGCAAGGGACGGTGCCTGGCAGCGCCCAGCCCCTGCCAGCAATTCCCGCAGGCTCCCCAGGAGTTTGCTGGGGGAGGACAGCGAAGCAAAGAGGATTAAAAACTCATTTGCACCAGGATCTGGTCATGGTTTGGTGTTTGAATCCATTCGTGCTGTGCCGGAGCCTGCGGGGATGTGCCCTGGGACTGTCGGCTGCTGGCGGAGAGCGGAGTGGGGAAGGCACAAGGTAACGCCAGGCACTGCCCCGACCCCTGTGTGCTCCCGTTAAATCCTTATTATGCCAAAACCCCCACCCTGGAACCTGTGCGTTCTTTATTTTTGTTTAGAATGGGTGATCTTTTTGAAGCGTGATGCCTCGGTGCATGGAAAGCTGGTGATGGAGCTGGGAGGAGCGGTAGGTGCTGGCTGTGCCCGGGGGGCTGCTCGGCGCCCTGCCGGGGCTGGGGGGGTCTCAGGGCAGCACTGTGGGTGGGGGCCAGGGAGCTGGTGGGAAATTCCCCGGAGACAGGTGCTCCGTGCCCCGGGCATGGCGTGTTGCGGAGGAGTGGTGATGGGCAGGCAGGGAGAGCCCTTCCACAGCTCTGCCGGGGCTGCGTGCGCGGAGCCAAACCCCGGTATACCGGGAGGGAGAGCCCCCGGGTTTGCCTCTGGCTGGGCAGGCGGGTCACAGCCGCTTCCCCGGCAGGGCTCTGACGCTCCCTATCCCGCTGGGAGAGCCTCCTGGCCCTCGGCTCCGGGAGAGACTCCGCTGGCGTTAGCGTGGCTGGAGGGTGGTTCCTCCCCAGCACCCGCGGCTGGGGCTGCGTGGAGGGGCTGTTACTCCGAAAGCACTGTAATTGCTGCCTGCAGAGCTGGGGGATTATTTTCGGGGTGATGCGCCGACGGCAGACGGGGTTGGACACTGCGGGGTCTTTCCCTGATGTAGGCGTTTGCCGGCGGTGCTGCCGGAGAGGTCCCAGCGCCATTCACTGCCGGGCTGAGGCACAGGGAAAGCAGGGAACAGTAAGGAGAATAGAGAGTAATAAAAGTGGCGGCTTTTGAAATCATTGAAACCCCAGTCATGCCCAGCCAGGGAGTTTATCTTTCAAGTTATCCACAGCTGAGCTTTGTTTAACCTTGGATAATTCTTCTTGGGTAAGCGAAAAGATCCCTTACACCTATAATAATATCTGTTGGTGAGAGCTATTTAGTGCTCAATATCTGCTTTTTAAACTGTTGTAAAACACTGCAATCGGAAAATAGAAATAAAATGCTAATTGGGCTGGTTTCAAAGCCCGTGACAAGGCCTCTTCCAGAAGATGTATGTTCACAGACATGCTTGCCAACACATATATTAGCAGTGTCAGAGGGAACAAAAAGTTCCCGTTAGCAAAGATTAGCTTTTAAAGAAAGATGAGGGGACTGGAGGAAAAAAAATAAAGGAAAGAGAAGAAAACTAGATAAAGGTTTTCTGAGTAACCCTCTTTGTGGAGGGCTGTGCCAGGAAGATCAATGTGGTGGTTTTATTTTTGTGCCGTGACACTGCTAAATTTTGAAAGAGTCTTTTGACCCATTGGTGAATGTGCAGGAAAGAAGCTGCTGGAGCGGGAGGGGGCAGGGAGCGGCCAGGGGCCGCCTTTACCCGGCCAGCGGCTCATGGAAATAACGCAGGATCTGCCTGGAAAACGTCCGGGCTGGGGCCAGCCGGGCTCCTGCGCTGCTGCTGCCGAGGAGGGTGCGGGCAGGGCCCAGGCTGCGGCTTTGCTGGATCTCCCCATGTTCCTGCCCCATGCAGAGCCCCCCCAAGGCATCGCAGAACCACAGAGTGGCAGGGGTGGGAAGGGACCTCTGGAGATGATCTCCTCCAGCCCCCTGCCAGAGCAGGGTCACCCAGAGCAGGTGGCACAGGAACGCGTCCAGGGGGTTGGAATGTCTCCAGAGACGGAGACTCCACCACCTCTCTGGGCAGCCTGTGCCAGGGCTCTGCCACCCTCACAGCACAGAAGTTCCTCCTCACGTTGGGATGGAACTTCCCGTGTTCCAGTTCGTGCCTGTTGCCCCTTGTCCTGTCCCTGGGCACCACTGAGAAGAGTCTGGCCCCGTCCTCTTGCCCCCCACCCTGTAGCTACTGCTGAGCATCGATGAGATCCCTCTGAGCCCGCTCTTCTCCAGCGGAACAGCCCCAGGGCTCTCCGCCTTCTCTTATCAGAGATGTTCCAGTCCCCTCATCATCTTCATAGCTTCTGCTGGATTCTGCCCCTCCTCCCAGAGCTGCGGGATCTGTCGGGCTCGCCTGCCCCTCTCGGTGCCCGCCGTGAGCCGGCCCAAGCCCCGCGGAGCCGGGATGCTCGGCGGCAGCTCCCCACATCGCTCCCAGTGCCGGTGATGCCCAGCTGCTTCCCACCAATGCCAGGTGAAACTCCAGCCTTCCCAGTCCCCAGTGGGACTGGAACGGGGGCAAAGGGTGACACGGGTGCAAGTGCTTATCCCAGTTATGGGGGGTGTGTGGAAAGCCCACCCCTGGGGAGGAGAGGGGATGCGAGAGCCTCAGCTGTCGTGTCAAATAAGGCATCACTGGGGCTGCCTCGTGTGTTATTCTGAGACTGAGACGTCGCAGAGAAGCCCAAAAGCTGACTCAAATCCACTCCAAAGGCTTGCAAAAAGAGCTGTCAGGAAAATAAAGAGTACCCACGAGGTATTTATTTGTTTTCTAAAACTCTTGGGATTTTCCAGCGGGTCTCGTGATGCGCTTGGGCTCTGACTCACTCGCTGAACGCCGGGGCTCGGCAGCCTGGGACTTTCTGCTGCCATCGGGAGCTGCCGGGGCAGGGGCTGCCCGCGGGGGTGCCCCACGCCCCCCGAAACCTCCCAGCTCGCTGCCAGGCCCGGGCCCGGGCAACCCTCGGTGCTCGTCCCTGGCCCCTGCCGTGTTCTCGCAGGGCGAGAAGCTGCCAGGGGCTCGGGGCGCTGCTGGGGCCAGGCTGGCAACCCTTGTGTGGGGGGAGAGGGTGCGGGGGTGGGAGGGGGGCAATGCCGGCGCTGTGCCATCGCACCCCACCCCGGGGGGACCTGGGGTCCCCTTTGCCAGCTGTGCCAGGGAGCAGATCTGTCTCCTTTCTGCTGCGAAGTATCTCGGAGAAATAATCTTTGGGGTTTGAATTGCAAGGGGAAAGGGTCAGCTCTACCCCCCCTGCGCTGCGGGGACGGCGCTGGCGGCCGGGGGAGGGCACAGCGCCCGGCCCCTTGTGGCTGGGTGTTGGGAGGGTGAGCAAACACTTCTCTGATGGCAGCTCTCTGCGGTTTGCTAGGGCGCTTAGAAGGCCCATTTTAAAGAAAATTACTTTGGCAAGGCGAGCCCGGACTGCCGGGGAACCTCCGGGAGCGAGTGCTGGAGGGTCTCGGGGATCCAGGCAGGCACTTTGCAGCGAGGGGTAATGCCGCGAGGGATCAGGGGTACGGTGAGGGGAATAGCGGAGCTGTTGGCTCTGCAAAGCCCTTTCTGGAGGCCTTTTCCAGCCATTAAAATGCACAAGCTGCTCCCTGGGGACTCTCCCCCAGCGCCGGGGGCAGCTGGAAGCCACGGCCGGTGGGAGACGCCGCAGCCCAGACACGTGGGGGGAGAGCGGGCACTTACCTCCCCACCGGGTTTCTAGTCGTGTGTTTATCGGTTACTGCCAGAACTCCCAAAGGGCATTTGGAGCGATGGGGAATGAGGGAAAGGAGGAGGGCAGGGCTTGCGGCTGGGCACCAGAAACTAATAGCAAAAAAATAATGAACCCTTTTTTTTTTTTCTGCTTGTGGAGGCCAGACAGACTTCCCTCTCCCTCCTCTCTCTCTCCCTCTCCCTCCTCTCCCTCTCCCACCCTCATGGTGACAAACACGGAGGAAACCCTCCTGCAGGCTGGTGCTGCCACCAGCCAGGAGCTGGGCCAGGTTTGGGGTGCGACCTCTTGGATGTCCTCGGGGCTCCCCGGGTGCTGGGGGCGTTGTGCCCCGCGCAGCCAGTGAGGGGTGGCCACCACAGGGCAGCTCGGCAGCTCCGCTGGGCCGTTCGATGGGCACGTTGCCTGCAGTGCCCAGAAATGGGGTTGCAAGGTATCGTGAAACCAAGCTGTGACACCCGAGACAGCACAGTGCAGAAGAACCTGATAGGTGATGGGGGGTGGCAGGACGTCTGCTGGGTCGTGCTCCGCTCCCCACCTCTCTGGGCATCTACATTAGTCTTACGTCTGCAGCCGTGGGAATCCTGGGGCTGGAGAGGCTCAGCTTGCTTTTTAAATACACGGTTTTGTGACCTTTAAAGACTCAAAAGGCAGGAAGCAGGTAAGATGAACACCGGGTTTCTGTGAGCCTTGTGGTCCGGGGGACCCCTGGCTGATGGGTGTCAAGTGCAAGGGCTGGCGGTAGGAGGGAGGTGAGTGGAGGAGCGCGTCGCTGCATCCCCTCCCAGGGCATCCCCTTCTAGGGCATCCCCTCCCAGGGCGTCCCCTCCCATGTCGTCCCCTCCCAGCGCATCCCCTCCCAGGGCATCCCCTTCCATGGAATCCTCTTCCAGGGCATCCCCTTCCAGGGCTGTGTGCTGCGGCGGGGGCTGCGAAGGGCTGGCGCTGGCTTCGCTGAAGCACAGCGGACGGCTTTGTGCGGGGGATGAGAGCTGCGGGCGGGTTTACAGCACCCGCTTATTCTTTCAGAGCCGCCTCAGCTGCACGTGAGATTCGGCAGGTTTTTCTGTTCTGAACTCACCGAGATTTTGTGCTTCCTGAAGCCGGTGCTGCACGTAGCAGCCAGACGCTTTCCATGGGGCTTTTACCCCACAGTTTCGGCTCTATTCACTGGGTTGGTGTGTTGTGTCAGCCCAGCTGCAGGCCCAGGCGCGGGGGTTCGGGCGGTGTGTGTTGCGGATGCTCCGTGGTTCGCTCCGCTCGGCGTTCCGCAGCCTCGGCGGCGTCAGCTGAAGCCTCTGCCCGCGGCACGGCAGCGCCGTTACAGCCGTACGTCGTGCAGGGGCATTCGCCTCCCCGACAAAGGCATTGGCCTTTTCGGCGTGCGTCCCGTCTGCAGCAGCGGGTGCTCTGGGCGCGTGGCTAACGCTGCTTCTGGCCTTCATTAGATGGCGGTTTCCGTGACTCTAAATCACCTTGCAGCAGCTCATCGCTTCTGTACATCTGGTTTTTTTCCAGAACAGCTGACCCTATCCTCCAAACTCAACCTTGGCTGTTTTGTAGGGAAATAACTGAAATTTTGGGGCTTTCCCTTCTAGTGTGAGAGAGGAAAGAGAATTTTTCCATTTCTCATTCTCTGAAACGGACTTTTTTTTTTTCTTGGGGAGGGAAGAAGGACTGACGGGAGCTTTGCACTTCACTGGGTGAAGTTTTAGCCAAGTTAAAGGCAGCCGAAACAGGTTTTGGCATGAGCAGTTACCCTTGTGCCTGGCTTGAAGGCTCCAGCGGTCCCTCCCTCCGCGTTTTCCCAATGTTGTAACTTTTTGAAAAGCCTGTCTTTGGTTGGTTTTGGCTGTTCTCCTCCAAGTGGCCTTTGGAGAGGCTTTCGCGGAGTGGGTTCAGCAGCGTGGAGCGGGGTGGGGAGCTCGCGGGGTGGCCCAGGTGGGGTCTTGCTGCTGGGGACGTCAGCGGGGGCCAGCTGGAGGCAGGGCTGGGCACACGCCGTGTCACCCGGGCTGCCCGAACACGTTGGCTTCGGGCACTTTGGGGCATCTGCCGTCACCGTGCCGTGTCCCCAGCCCTTGAGCAGCATGGGCTGGGGCGGGCAGCGGGGAGGGCAGCGGGCAGCAGGCAGGGCTGATTTCTGCAGGAAGGAAAACCTGTTCAGACATTTTCCCTCGTGCCCGGTGCTGTAAGACGTCGAAGCTTGTGCAATCCGTGGGGCTGGTGCCCGAGATCTGCCGGATAAGCGGGGAAGCAGGGGCTGTGCAGCACGGCGGGCGCAGGGGAGCGTGCCGGGACGCGCTGGAGGAGGCTGCTGGCTCGGCCCCACCGCGCTCCGTGAGCTCACCCCGGATTTCTGGAGCCGCCGCGGTGCTTGCTGGCCTGACGGGACTCATGGGTGCCCAAGCTTTGTACCCGCCACGTCCCTTCGCAGCAGCCCGCGGTAGCATCCCACAGGTTGCAGGGGACAGCGGGGTCCCGAGGCAGCGCTGAGGCTCTGGCTGCGGAGGAAACTCCAAAAGCGCTGTCTGTCCCATTGCGTGGAGATGTTTTTGGTGACTTTTTGGTGGGTTTAGGCATTTTGTTTGCTTTTCCAGCAGCAAAATACCAGTGAAGGGAAGAAGCAGGCAGCAGGAACAGGAGCCTGGTGCTCGCATCTGCAGAAGGAGTTAAAGCCTCCTCGCAGCGTAAGCCTGCTGAAATCAGTGCGTTTACCCTGGGGCTGAGTTTGTACCGGTCTATCTCAACATCTCCAACTCTGATTTTAACAGTCTCACCGTGCCTTAAACATAAGCAACGAATCAGCCAAAATAAGCTCCATCCCCGGCAGCTGGTTGGCGCGTTGTATCTGCTTCCAAGAGAAACCCGAGGGTTTGCATCCTTCTCGGAGCTCCGGCAGCACTCGCTGTGCCCTGCCAGCGGAGGGGAGCGGGAGCCAGCCCCGCGCCCGCCTCTCCCAGGGCCCCACAGCCGTGGCTGGGCGAGCCCCGAGCCCCCTGCTACGGTTTGAGGAACCCACAGCAATTTATTGTCCTTTAGACAATTATTCCATCGCCCGATGACCCCTCCCCACCCGGGAAGGGGAATCAGAAAAACACAGGGAGACCCAAGGGTTAATATATAAACAGATTTAATAGAATGACTAAATAATTAACATTAATAACACTGAAGAACCAGTATTGATGCCGACAGCAATATAAAATACAGGAGGACTATCCCCAGCCCGCTCCCCAGCAGAAGCCGTGCACTGCCCGCAGGGACAGCCAACGTGGGACCCTGCGAGCGCTGCGGCTGCGGAGGAAGGGAAGGGCTCAGGGCTCCGGCACCGGGGCAGGGAGTGCTCGGGATGAGAGAGAGAGAGAGAGAGAGAGAACTCCTCAGCAAACTTTCTAATTTATATTGAATGTGTCATTCATGGGATGAAATAATCCCGTTGGCAGCTTGGGTCAAGTGCTCGGGTGTTGCTCCTCCTCGTCCCTGCACCTGGGGAGCTTGAAAACACCGAGACCTTGAAACCCACACCCCAGAGCTGGCTGTAAAGTAAATAGTTTCACCAGTTCAGGCACTAGAGCCTTCCAAAAGGGCAGTTTTCCCAGGCATTAGAAGAGAAATGAGTCCTGTGTTGCTCAAACCAGGACCCCCCGCACCACCAGCGCAGCTGCACGGCTCCGTCTCCCCACGGCGGGGCTTGGTGCGAAACAGGGAGAAAACTCAGGGCAGGTTCCCTGGGGAATGTGGAGTGGGGCATCCTGAACGTGCCCCCGGAGGCTTTCATGTGCCGCTGCCAGAAAAGTGGAAAGGTTTGTGCCAGAAAGTTGGAAATGTTTGTTCTGCACAGGCAAGTCCTGCACGAAGCAGGAATTTGAGAGGAAGTTATTTAGATGGCAGCCTCCACGGGCTTTACCTTGGTGCCCCTCTGCCCAGCTCGTCCTGCTTTCTCTGTCCAAATTTTTTCTTCCGCAAAGAGAGGTGGGAGGAGGGACCTTCCGCTGCGATGCCGCCCTCCGGCCCGTCCTTCACTGGCGGCGGAGCTGCGCTCCCTGCCAGCCCCTCCGCTTAGCGAAGCGGCCTAACGGCAGGAGACAACCGCAGACGAGAGGTTACGTCTCCCAAAGGGCATGTTGTGCTTAATCGTTCCCATTTGTCACCGTCCTGCCTTTGCTCAGCGCTGGGATGTGGGTTTCTAAAGCGGCCTCGGGGTCTCTTTTTGCTCCCGTGAACAGGCACAGCACAAATGCCCTGATGCAAAAAAAGCTTTCCTGCGATGGCTTACAACGGCCGTCTTCATTTGTCTTCAGGCCACGGGGAGGGAAAGCAGCCGGGGTTATTTCCTGCGGGGCCGCCGTTCAGCAGAGCGAGGTTAATCCAGAGCAGTCGGGGCTGCGGGGGCTGAACGGGGACGGGGGCTTCAACAGCACCCCGGCCCTGCTGGGGTTGTGCACGCCCGTGCTTGATCGGGGGGGGCCTCAGCGCCGGGATGTGCCCTCCTGCCACCGGTGCTGCCTCCATCAGAGCCTGTTGGAGCCCAGGGCCGGGTGCTGCGGGTGCTGCAGATGCCATGGGTGCTGCAGATGCCATGGATGCTGTGGGTGCTGCGGGTGCTGCGGATGCTGCAGGTGCCATGGGTGCTGCAGGTGCCATGGGTGCTGCGGGTGCTGCGGATGCTGCAGGTGCCATGGGTGTTGCAGGTGCCATGGGTGCTGCGGGTGCTGCAGGTGTCATGGGTGCTGTGGGTGCTGCAAGTGCTGCAGGTGCCATGAGTGCTGCGGGTGCTGCAGGTGCCATGGGTGCTGCAGGTGCCGCGGGTGCTGCGGGTGCCATGGGTGCTGTGGGTGCCGCGGGTGCTGCGGGTGCTGCAAGTGCTGCAGGTGCCATGAGTGCTGCGGGTGCTGCAGGTGCCGCGGGTGCTGCAGGTGCCATGGGTGCTGCGGGTGCTGCGGATGCTGCGGGTGCCATGGGTGCTGCGGATGCTGCGGGTGCCATGGGTGCTGCGGGTGCTGCGGGTGCTGCAGGTGCCATGGGTGCTGTGGGTGCTGTGGGTGCTGCGGGTGCTGCGGATGCTGCAGGTGCCATGGGTGCTGCAGGTGCTGCGGGTGCCGCAGGTGCTGCGAGTGCTGCAGGTGCCATGGGTGCTGCAGGTGCCATGGGTGCTGCGGGTGCTGCGGGTGCTGCAGGTGCCGCGGGTGCAGGGCTGGGGCAGCGCCTGGCCGGGGCTCCCACCCCGCCGAGTGCCACAGGACACGGAGGGGACAGGATGGCTCCCCGGCCGGTGGCCTGTCCATGAGCAGCCCCGGCTCCCGGGGGCACGGACGTGTCCCTGCTGTGCTCACCGAGTGCCATCTCTGTGGCCCTTGGCCGGAGCGCGGGGGGTGCCCTGATCCCCAGGGGGAAGGACCCTCGGGAGGGACGATGGGTCAAGCCCCGGGAGAGGGATGGGTTGGGAATGTTTTGCTGCCGTCTCTTACGGCCCCGGTGCCCAAGTGCTGACAAACAGTGGCAAGGTTTGGGGATGCCTTTCAAAGCCTGATACTGATGTTTTGTGACAATTAATCTTGCTATTTATATCAGTATAATTAGCTATGTTATTAATATTATCAAGGCGCCACAGTGCTAATTATATGTCTGCTTAACATGTGCTATCAGTACTGTTTAAAATCCAATGTAATTCTGCTTGACATTATCCCTACCATTAGCGTTATTTGTTGTGTGCTGCGGAAGATAATTTGATGCTTCTAATCGCTGCGATACCCATTAGGCAAACTGTCCCCACTTGCCCAAGGTTTTGAGAACGATGCCACCAAGTGGTGCAACTTTCCTAGGGACGTTTCCCTGTGAAATCTTCCCTCTTTTCGGGGTCCCCTGTCTGTCCGGCTCTCCCCCGGAGGGAAGGGAACCCTTGGAAAATCCTGCCCCCCAAAATAAAGTAAGTAGATCTTTGCTCTGGAGGCTGTGGGAGCTTCTCTGGTCTTTTGTCTCCCCTTCTGCCCCTGCTGTGAGCTTGAATACTTCGAATTTGAGGAGAAATATAGCCGCAGTGTGGGGAACGTGACTTTAAGGAAACTTTTCCGTCTTTTATCCTGCAGCACTGTCCACCAGCAGCGCAGGGCTTTCCTTCTCTCCCGCCCCTGGCTTAGGAGCTGGCGGTTGCTTTTGATGGCCAAGCCGAGAGCATCCTCCCAGTGCCGGCTGTTTCCCCAGGGACAGGCAAGGCAGACCTGCGGGCTCCTGCTCGCTCCCGGTGTCCCTTCCACCGAGGGGCTTGTCACCTCCTGCCGGTTTTGAAGATCCTCTCCCGTTGCTAACAATAGGGTTTGGCAAAGCTAAATGCGGAGCGAGGTGCCTCTACATCTATTTCAGGACTGAAATAATGGTCTAAATATCCGGGGAGGTTTCTAGCCTTTCCCCCCTGCGGCTCCTCCAGCGCTGCCGTGCCGTGGGAGCGATGCCCAGCTGCAGTGGGGGCAGACGCATGAGGTCCCTACAGCGCTCGCTGCAAGACCCCGTGAACTTCCTGATCCTTTTCCTCGCCCTGTGCACGTTTCCCGTGGCTTTACCTCTTGGGAAGCCACGTGCCAGGGGGGCCTCTGGGGAAACCCTGGCTTTTCTCTCCCCCGGCATCCTCATCAGGATGATGAGGACCTGAGAGCCAGGTCCCACCAGCATCTCCATCCTCCGCCCGGGGCCAGCCCAGCCATGCTGCCTGCCCGGCCAACTCGTGGAGAAGGTGTTAAACTGAGAGAAATCCTTCGATACAAGGGCAGGTAAAGAGATGCTTTTGATTTTTGACTTTCTCACGTCTGCTGCTCGTGCTTCAGCCTGCTCTCCTCCCGCGGCTGCGAGCTCCCGTTACTTCTGCTGCAGAGACGGGGGAAGGAGGAAAAAAAAGGGCTCTTGGGCGTGCGCAGGAGTTGGAGCAACGGGGAATTAAAAACCAGCTGCTGGAGCGTTTGATCATCTTGTTTGATCCACAGAGCTGGGAGCTGAGTTTTTTAGGGCACGCTGGGAGAGGGAAGGCACCAAACCGTAGGCTCTGTATTTCATTATCATTCATTGGCAGCCGTCTCGGTGCCCCCTCTTCAGCATGAGATGCTGGAAGAGGGAGGAAGGGTGTGAGAAAGGGGGGCAGGAGCAGCTCGGGGCTGGAGGAGTGAATATTTGAACAGCTTTGTCGACGTCTCTCCTGGTCTGTGCTGGGACCCGTCACGAGCGGATGCCGGGAGGCTGCTGCCCTGGGCAGGTTGTCCTGGTGCTTCTGACTGCCACGCTCGGAGATGCTGAGCCCCGGCCCCATGGGTGGGATGTCCCCCAGCAGCGGGATGGGTGTTGCAGACCCAGGGAAGGGTGTTGCAGCCCCAGGGCGGGCAGCTCCTGCCCCACCGTAGCTGTAGGACAGCCCTTCTCTCACTATGGGATGGGGCTTTGCCATTGGTTTCTCACTGAGCAGTTCCCCTTGGCGTGAACCTGCCGCTCTCCCCGTCCTTGGTCATCGCACCAAGTGCCCGTGACCCTTCCCGCGCCGTCCTCCCCCCGAACCCTCCTCCCGCCATCCCCCAGCATTCGCGCCCTTCCAGCAGGGACCCACCCGATGTTCCTCCCGTACCAGCCTCTGCCCAGCTCCCGGCTGGAGGAACTGGCAGGAATCGGCGTGGGGCATGGCGCTGGGTGCCGGTGGGCAGAAGTGCGGCGGCGACGCAGACACTAAAAGCCACCGGGGCAAGGAGGGGGAGAGACCAAATAAATGCACAAGGTG
Organism: Rissa tridactyla; assembly: GCF_028500815.1. Taxonomy (NCBI): domain Eukaryota; kingdom Metazoa; phylum Chordata; class Aves; order Charadriiformes; family Laridae; genus Rissa; species Rissa tridactyla. The sequence continues at coordinate 49,085,548 of NC_071474.1, read as the reverse complement.
GGACTGACAGGCCATCCCGAGGACAAGCCATTTGCAGGTATAATTTATGCATTTCATTGCCGATTAATATTTTAGATTAGAATCATGTTCTGTGGTGTTTTGGGTTAGTAAAGCTAAACTCTGGGTCGTGGTCGTAACACGAGTCAAGCTCCCCTTGAATTGATTTCTCCCCCGTCATTTGTCCTCGACCTCTGATGCTGTATCTTTCTGATCTCGGCAGAATTCAATATGTTTTCTGCAATAATTTGAAATGCAGGAACTTTAGCTTCACTTTCAAGCTAATTTTGTATTTGTAATTCAAAACATAGCTCCCCGGTGTTTAGGCGTGAATTCTATTTCTAATTCATTTTATGCATTTCGTATTCAGTTTTGGAAGAGCTGAATCTAAATATTGATAGGCAGGCCAGGCAGCGAGGAGAAGTGGGTATAGCAGGTACCTTCCTTGCAATTTTTCATTACTTTTTGCTCGAATTTTGCTAATTTGGTTTGGGAGGTGTGATAGAAATTGAATGAAGCAATTAGCGAATCTTTGATAAAACCGTTATCTGTCTGGTGAAAATCACAAAGCGTCTTTTTTATTGTTGAATGGAAACCAGATGTTCCTCGGAAATGTACGAATCTTCCATGAATTTCTCTCTAGTGCTTTCCTAAACTTTCTGTTAAGTGAGTACTCTTTGAATTTCATCTCTTCATTTCTGCAACAGAAGCTTGATTGTTTATTAAGTGCGAATACGAATTTGCGTAAACGATGTGCCGGATCACAAATTTCCTTTTAGCAGCCTCGGGTTGGGTGTTTTAAGCTCTTCAGATGCTGTCGTTCATTTGGAAAGGCCGTCAGACCTCCCAGAGCTCGAGCCATGTGCCGAGCCTCGGCGTTGCAAGTGGCACGGGGTGGTTCCGGAGCTCCCGGGGCTGCAGCAGACGGTCACTTCGGCTGCCAGACCGTGCTTAAACTGCTGGCGAGAGCGGATGCAGTCCGCTCTGATCTCACACACGTACTTATTACAGCTGTCACTGAGGAGGGAGTCGCCGGCGCTGTGCTGTTTATCACTCAGTCACAACAATGAAATGGGTGTACTGGTAACCTCCCCCCACATAACCGTACTCTCCGGTTTCGAGAGAGCAAATGCAAGCGAGCTTTTGACTAATGAAGCTTTCTTGGTTGTGAATCGCATGGAGAGCTCCAGAGGTGAGGGGCGAAGGGCGTCTTCAGTCAGAGCAGCTCAGGGAATGGCCAGCAGAGCGTCGGAGCCTTTCGGTAGAACCCCGGTGGGTCCTCGGCAGGGACATGCTCCAGGCTGAGCCCGGGGAGGGACAGTGGGATGGCAGGGGGGGAGGAGGAAGGAGGAGGGTCTCAGGGAGGGAGCAGCCCGAGAGGTGGAGCTGGGTCTCTGATTTGGAGCTTCAGTTCTCCAAGTTTTTTAAAAAGTTCTTAATTTATCACAATATTACTGCTCTAACAACCCATACCACTGCTTTTTTTGTTTGTTTGTTTGTCGAGGGCACGTTTTTCCTATTGCTCGTAATTCCCATTAGGACTTATAGAATAGAATCATATCATAGAATCATTTAGGTTGGAAAAGACCCTTGGGATCATCGAGTCCAACCATCAACTCCACTCTACAAAGTTCTCCCTTACACCATATCCCTTAACACCACATCTAAACGAGTCTTAAACACACCCAGGGATGGTGACTCCACCACCTCCCTGGGCAGCCTATTCCAAAGGCTTTGGAATAGCCTATTTTCCAAAGGCAGCCTATTCCAAGACTTCCTACATCTTCTGTTAAAACTTCCGCATCTTCCACGATGGCTCTGCTTTTCATTACGGTTCTGTTTCCCGGCTGGTCCGTTACAGGTCTGGGCGCTGTAGGAGCAGCCTCCTGGGGGATGCTGAGCCCAGGCCTTTGGTCCTGCCCACGCCTCCGGCCAACCGAAGCCATTGGGGTCCCCCTTCGCTGGCCACGTTTGTCCCTTTGTAGACTTCCTACAGCTCCTCCTAACATCTTCTCCACACGTTGTTCCTCCTCATAGTCCAAATTCATTTTAGTGTTTCATGTTAATGTTTCAAAAATGAAGACGTTTATGGTCTTTATTTTTTTCCTTAGGAAACCTTAATGTCAAAAATGTTTGTTGATGCTCTTTTAGTTAGCTTGTCCTCTTCTGTCTTTAATAATTAATCCCAAACATTATCCGTGGCACTTAGTCTCCTGCTATTCCGACCCTCCCCGTGTGTCTCAGATCAGCATTTGTCTGGCTTTTTTTCCTGGAAACCCCATCTGTGCAGGAGACTCTCGCGTACCTGTAGGAATATTTTTAAGGGCTCTTCATAGCCCTACCACGCTCTGCAGCAAGAGCAGTTACCGTAATTGCACTGTCCTTAGCCAGCCCGTGAAGACTCACGTTCGCTGGCGCTGGTCTCCACCCACCCTCCCTTCCCTTCCTTTTCGGGGCAACTTTTGTGTGGTTCTTTGTCTTTGCCTACCACGTGTACATGTAAATCCTTCAAAGGACACATCTTCTGTTCCACCAGCCGACTATTCCACGAGGATATACATATTTATGGGAGTGAAGCTGTGTTGTCTATCTTTTATACTTTGAAAGGAGTTTTGTTCGCTTTTGGCTTCAAAGACAGCGGTACCCTGGTGCTGGGAGCTGCAGCCCCCTCCTGCTCCGTGTCCGACAGCCCTTCCTCAGCCAGGGAACTGAGCCGCGGTTTTCTCACAGGCTCATCCCGTTCGTGCATCGGTGTTCGCTTTCTCCTTTTGTCGTTCCTTTGCATTCGGAAGGGGTCCTCCAGCTGCACTCTGGTTCCTAACCCTTCCTCCATGTCCGAGGCTGCCAGTCCGCGTCACAGGCTGTGGTTTGTTGCAAGCCCTGTGAAGTCCCTGCTGTCCCAGGGCTGCGTGTGTAACCTCTGCCGGGCCGTCACCCGCTGCCGGCTGGGATTCTCCCCGTCCAGCTCATGAGATGCTGCTGGTGTAGCTCCAGGCGTGGGACCAGGGAAGCCCACCCCACCGGGGTCTCACAGACCCTCGGAGATGTAGCACGCCCTGCAAAGCGGGATTGGGTCACCTCAAGTGTCTTTAAAACACTGAGTGTCGCGGGAGGGAATCTGCATTGCTGCCCGCGCGCAAATCCTCCCTCTCCCATGCGGGATCTGCTGCAGTGTCCCCAGGAGCTGGAAGGGGCTTGTTCCCTTGCAGCCTCCAGGGAGTTTTCGAGAAAAATCATCACGCTGTTGCTTTTCTGGTTAAATGAAGCCAGTTTTCTAGCAAGCTGTCGGGTTTGTCATCTTACCCGCTGCGTGAGCAGGCAGGGAGGGCGCAGGCGCTTGCTGCGGCCATGGGCTTCAGTGCCCGGAGTCAGGGCGAGCTGGAACAGAGAGACCCATGGTAAATCACTTGATTTTGAAGGTTCCCACCCTTTTCCTAGTGAAGTATTTTTCAGGGGTATTTCCCTAACTGTGACTTTTTAAGAAGGAGGAAGAACTTTGAAATGGCCTTAGATTTTCCCAGTTTTGAATAGTTTTGGATGGGTTTGCTCTTCCCAGCCTGGAGTTGCATGTGCTGGAGATGCTGGCATCCGAGCTGATCCGTCGGATGTCCTTTCTCATTGGAGGAGAGAGAGGTGCTGCTGAAGCACAGTTCGCCCTACTCCTTTTCGATGTCTCACGTCAGGAGACTGGTCCTTTATTTATGATTTCTGCTGCTCGCCGCTAAAAATTTGGGAAGCCCAAACGCTTTGTGCAGCTGTAGAGGGTATGTTATGACTGCCCAAGTCCGGTTACTTCATTCCCACCCTTCCCCCCTGCTAGCGCGGGTCAAAATTGAAATAAAAATTTCATTTCAGTCTATGGAAAACATTTGGTTTGGCCAAACCTGCGGCTTCGCTCTGGTCTCAGGCACGCTGTCCCTGCACACTGTTGCAGGGAGGGCTTTCGGCATCGCTGCCGTGGCCGCCTGCGCTTTCTGCCACAATGACCCGAAAGGATGATAAATTTAGCCAACCCCAATGAAAACAAAGAGCTGCAGAAAGCGTCAGAAAGGCCTCAGAGTCCCCAGTGCTCAGCCAAGTCTGACGACCCCTCTCTGAGCTGTGAACGGGCGCTTGGCCGGGGCTCGGGGCCGCCCTCCTGAAGAGGTGGGCAGGGGACAGGTGGCCGGCGGGGACCAGCCCCGCAGCCGTGGCCGCGCCGAGGCCGGCGATGGCTCTGGGGGGTGCTCGGGTCCGGAGCCACTAGTGCGGCGTGGGAGGGACAGAAACCCGAAAGGACTGCGGGCCGAAGAACGAGGGCTGAAGGAGCAGGTGGACATCTACGGTGTCTTCTTTCTTTTTTTGTCCCCTCCTCAGTTTTCGTGGTTTTGTAAGTGCGGCAAAAGAGAATAGTTGTTAACGGCGTATTTTTCCAAGAGCTGGGGTTTCTCAGTGAAGCAGGGATGCAGGCGGTGCACAGCTCCCGTGGGCACAGCAGAGCTGGTTCCAGAGCTGCTCCCGAGATGAGCCCTGGGGATGTCTGGGGCTGGCGTGGGTGGCCCGTGGCTGGCAGGACAGCGGGGGCCACCGCCAGCCCCGGCTCCCACAGCGGGTCTGAGATGGGGACGGTGGGGAGGTTCGTTCCCTTCCACCCCCTGGGACCTGCAGCTGCCCGTGGCACCTCCAGCAGAGTGTCGGAAACCAGCCTGGCCAGACCTCTGGTACTGGTTTGGAAGAAGGCACGAATTACTCCCTAGAGGAAAATTCCTGGAAAAGGCATTCCTCGGAGCAGTGGAAATCTTTTCCTTTCGCTCTGTCTTTTGAAAGGAATAAATAAAAGTAGTGGAAGAGAAACAAATAGGCCCGGGATTCACCGTAGCTTGGGAATTTTTACATCAAATGTAGGAAATTTAATAAGATGTCTGAAAATCACATTCTTTTAAGCTGGAAAGCACGCAGCCTGAACCAGGGAGTGCTGTCTCAGAGTATTTAAATAGGACAGCTCAAACAAGCAGATAATGGTTAGATGGCTTCAGGAGTAAAAACTGGCTTGTCACAGTCAGGATGAATTTAATAAAATATTTAAACAATTTTCAACACCGCTGCAATGATACAGAAAACCGTGGTAATATCCAATAGTGGAAGAATTGCTCTGAAAAGATTAAAGGATGTAAACACTGAAGGACCTAAATAAGCCGTGTGCATTTCTGCCGTAGTTTTGCAGAAGTGTTCGTTGGGCGAGCTCTGTGGTGCCTCGTTAGCTCCTTGTTGTATCTGGGAGGTTTTAGGCTGGAATATGGTCCAACCTGGAATGTAACCTGCGCTCTCGGACCTTGCTGGGCACTGGGGTCCCTTGGGTCACCTTGTCCTCCAGGCTCCTCTCCGTGGTCGGGGTCCCAGGAGCAGAGGCTACCGCGGGTGCGGGGGCCGGACTGGCTGCGCCGGGGCCAAAGGTCTGGCTGTTCCTCGGGTTTCTCTGGTCCTCCAGGCTGGGGGGTCCCCGGAGCACACCCCGGACACAGAGCCATGCGCGCTGCTGGGGGCTTGCTGCTGCCCCGGCATTGTGTCCAGCCCGCGCCCCAGCCGCTCCTCCCTTCATAGCTGATGTGGAAGTGAAAAGCTTTTTGGTATCGCCCATAACTGTCTGCTGATTTCTTGGTTTATTTGTAACTAACTTGTGAATGTTTTGGGGGTCTGTCACACTGCCGAGCTCGGGTGGCCGGGGAGGAGCCCGGTCTGAGCTGAGATCACCCCCCAAGGGCAGCATCCTGCCAGGACCCCCTTATTGTCCGGAGAGAGGAGCAAGTGCTCCAGGGCGGCTCCGCTGCCCTCTGCCAGCTGTGAACCTCGGGGACAAGCCGCGTCTTCTGGGCATCGTTTCTGGTGAGCGCAGGGGGAACTGGGCGACCAGCACAGACGCAGATGGACCTTTGGGTAGGTGAACGCTGCTCTGCATCCTCTGCCCGTCCTACCCACCCAGGCAGACGTAGCGGAGGGCTGGCTGCGGAAGCAGGTTGCCATTGTGTCTTCCTTGGCTGTCTAATCTCCTGCAGGCCCTGTGTCCCTCTGGCCGGCAGGCAGCAGTTATCCCACCACGGGGTCAGCCTTGGGCAGCCGGGTAACGGAGAGATGCTGTGGTGCTTCCACATCCATCGGGCAGCCATGTGCCTCGGTGTGTGCCCGCTGACAGACGGAGGACTTGGAGTCTTGGAGGTGAGCTGGCAGCCATCCCTGCCCCTACGTAGCCTGGAAGCAGATGTCATAACAAGATCTGTCCCAAGATCATAGAATCATAAAATAGTTTGGGTTGGAAGGGACCTTTAAAGGCCATCTAGTCCAACCCCCTGCCCTGGGCAGGGACATCTTCAACTCAATCAGGTTGCTCAGAGCCCCGTCCAACCTGGCCTTGAACCCCTCCAGGGATGGGGCAGCCACAGCTTCTCTGGGCAACCTGGGCCAGGGGCTCACCCCCCTCACAGCCAAGAGTTTCTTCCCAATATCTCACCTCAATCTCCCCTCTGTCAGTGGAAAACCCTTCCCCCTCGTCCCATGGCTCCCCTCCCTGCTCCAGAGTCCCTCCCCAGCTTTCCTGGAGCCCCTTTAGGGACTGGCAGGGGCTGGAAGGTCTCCGCGGAGCCTTCTCTTCTCCAGGCTGAACCCCCCCAGCTCTCTCAGCCTGTCCCCACAGCAGAGGGGCTCCAGCCCTCCCAGCAGCTCCGGGGGCTTCTCCGGCCCCACTCCAACAAGTCCCTGTCTTTCCTGTGCTGAGGCCCCAGCACTGGGTGCCGTACTCGGATGTGTCAGTCAGTGATGAAGGATGCGGAAGAGACACCACCCAAAAAGCTGCTGTGCTGTGCCCTGCGCTGACTTGTCGCTGGGAGGAAGGGAACCAGCCTCTGCTGGAGGTTTATTTCGTGGAAGCTGAGCTCTCCTTTGGGCAGCTCCTGGTTTTCTCCTCCAGCTCCCAGGACGTGGCACAGGCAAGCCCAGGAGCTGCGGGAGCGTGCTGTGCTTCGGCCGGCTTTCCCCTCCCTGCGCTGCGGTCGGGTGGAATTACTGCTGGAGCCCTCGCACCCTGTGATCCGCTGTGGCTTGGGATGACTTAGGAGCAGGTCTAGTCACCCTGTAACAAGAGGGGGGGGATCAGCTGGCTGGTTCTCGTCCTTTTTCTTGTTTTACGCAGGAAAACAGAACAAGGTGGCTTGCCAGGGAACAGCTCGTTCCTTGAGCGCTGCGCTTGTGTGGATGAGCTCCAGCAGCAAAGGTTGTCCGTCACCAGTGAGCCGTTCCTCCTCGGCGGCGAGGAGGACGACTCGTGCCAAGGACTTGCATGTGTTAGGGCTCTTACAGGGTCTTTGCCTGAAGGAATATTTTCGGAAGCAAAGCCCCTGTTTATGTGAAGTAGCGCAGTTACAGAAAAAGCAAACAGGGGAAGTGTAAGTCCTCGAGATGCACGCTAAGCAACCAGACGGCACAACTTGCCAAAACAATGCTTCAGACCGAATCTGCAACTAATCAGCAGCTTTGGAGAAACGACAACATTAAACTATTTCATGTGATTATTTTCCCTCCTTGGAACTGTGTGGGACAGCTTTGATTTATAAGAGGATTAGTGCATTCTCCCCACCCCATTCCTCAGGTTGCCTGTCTGTAGAGCAGAAACATTTTGTCATTTTTGGGGGGAAATTGGGCCGAAGAACGAGTTTCTGGGAAGAGGTGAGTGTGACCCTGGGTTGCTCCCACTGACGGGCAGTGAGTTTTATCCATGGCCATTTTTTACCTCTCATTTCTTTAGTTGAGAAACCAGATGTACCTTAAGAAGACAAAAGCTCTGCGTGTGTTCGTGTGTGTTGGTGGAAGTTGAAGTCTCCACTGTGGTTGAGGATGTGCTTTGGTTGTGTCCCCGTGGTACGCGAGGGTGTGTGCGGGGATGGAGAGATGCTCACGAGCGGTTCCAGAGCCGGCAGCAGTAAAATCATGCAGAGGTCCAGCAGTTCGCCACGTTTGGAGGAATGAGCTCTAGGAGAAGTGTGGTGGGCTTCAGAAAGATGTGTAGGTGCCATTACGTTAGGTGGATGTTCATGGGAGGTGCTGTCCCCCTTGGTGGACAAGGACTGTCACCGGCAGAGGGAGGAAAGGGGCCCTGACAAAGCCACAGCGCCTTGGAGGAAAGGTCCAGGAGGTGCTTTGGAGCCTGCAAACCTTTGTAGCAGGATATCCTGGGTCATGGCAGTGTTAAGGTTGCTTTTCCAGGAAGTTCCAGCCCCAAAAGCTGTGAAAGGTGGCTGCGATCCTGCCAGCGGACGTGTCCCACCCCCTGGGGGGAGGTCGGTGGGGAGAGGGTACGGTGGGTGCCTTGCCACCGGGGAAGGCAGGGAGGAGGACGGCGGAGCCAGGTGAGAGCAGCTCGCTCATGCCTTGGCAGCCCTGGCCCCGTCCCGAGCACGTCTGCTCTGCACCTCGGTACGGTGCCTGGGGGCAGGTCCTGAGCAGGAGACCCGGCGCCAGGGTTGTGCTGGATGCGTTACCCCCTGCGGCCCCGGGTCACCTCGCATGGGGAGTGGGGGTGCTGTAGCCCTGCCAGGCTGCGGGGCTGGGTTAACAACAGGCAAGGAAAATGCTCCTTTAATTCATGACGGGTCTTTCACCGTGAGCACGCACCCCCTGGCAGCACCAGCTGGGGACGGGGCAAGTGCTGGCCGTCGCCGGCAACCCCCTGAAAATCAAAGGTGCCTTTTGTAGCATCAGCCCCCCAGCCGGCAGCGCGTGGCCTTGCCGGGAGGATGAGATGGGCTTGCGGAAGCAGGGGCTGTTATAACCTTGGAGGAGGTGAGGTGCCGGGCGGCTGCGCAGGGCAGTGGCCGCAGGACGGGGCTTTCCCTGCGCGTTGTCGCGCTGTCGGGGCACCGGGGCTGCTCCAGCGGCACCAACGAACCTCCTCACACAAAGCTGACCCAGGGGAGCGAAAATACGACATGTCCTTTCATTTTAAGGGCCTCTTCACACCGACTGTGGGGTTTTCCACCGTCTCGGTGGTCATGAGCTGCGTCTGTGCAAATGGAGTGGGTCTGCTCCGGCCCCCCCTCGCTAGCGATGCCGGTCCGGTTCCCATCCTCCCGCCCATCCTGCCAAAAAGCAGAGCTCATCTGAAGCCGCGGGAGGAGAGGAATTTCCTGAGGAGGATAAACAAGCCATTCTCATTGCCATGTCTTTGCTGCTGCAGGGAAGGCACTCCCTACCTAGGAGCCCCTAAGGAGGGCTCTGTCGTTAGTGGCCATGGGCCAGCGACGGGGCAGCGGGGGCACCTGGGCAGAGCATGGGGAGGAGCCCTGGCCGCTCCTCTTGCTTTCCTCCAGTCCCTTGGCATGAGGAGAGATGGCTCCTGCCGTCATGTCTTCATTATCAACTCCGTCGCCCTTCGGCGTCGAATCTCTCACCCTAACGAAGCAATCTGCTCTTCGTGCTTCGCAGTCTCCGGGTAACTCAGGCTGCTGTGCCCGCGCCGCTGGACCCTTCCTTTCACCTCCAGGCGAGGCACCTGCAGGGGGGCAGAAGCTGGTGGGGCAGGTACAGGGGGTGACGCCGGGGCACGTGGAGCTCGGCAGGGCCTGCCCTGGGCTCCTGCCTGCCGCAGGGCAGGGACAGGGTGGCAGCGGGTGGGGAGCATCCGCAGATATTGCGGCTGCGGCGCTTTGGGGTCGACGGCCTGAGGTGTCTGCAGCCTGGCACCCACCGCAGGGGGACACAGGCTCTCGGCCAGGCCAGGGGAGCCTCGGAGATGCTCGTCTCCCGTAGGCTGAGGGCTCCCTGCAGCCAGGCACTGGGCACTGAGTGGAAGAGCTTGGTCAGTCGCGACAGATGTTTTTCCCGTATCCTTTCTATTAGGGAAGCACGACAAGTCGGAAACATGTTGCTTTTTGGATAAGCACATCCGTGGGCAGAAAACTCTCCTCCCTGCCCAGGAGCACCGCGTTGCTCTGCTCAGCCCCTTCCTGCGGGCTGCGCACCCTTCCCACCCCTCCAGCTGCTGGTGCCCGGCGCGGGGCTGGTCGCAGGGGCTGCAGTCTCCGGACCGGCCGAGCTGCTGATGCTGCTCTGAGGCTCCGCCAGGCGTGCGGCCGCGTGCCTGCTGCACGTGTTGGGCACGGAGCGCTTCCCTTCCTACCAGCGGGGCGAGGGAATTTGGGCTCTAATGAAGGCTTGTGCCTTGATGTGGAGCCAGGTCCTGGGGGAGCTGCCGAGAAAATCACCTGAGCAGTAAAAACCGCAGCAATTATGTGAAGGGTAAAAAAATCTTACTGTCTCCTTAGGTGATGGGTTTGGAGGAGTCTGGGTGCCTCCCCTTGGAGGAAATGCGTTTCTCATGTAGAGAGCCCCCTGGCAGGCTTGTGTGAGGAAGCCATGGCTTGAGAGGGGCAGGAGCGTCCCGGGGGGTCCCTGCCAGCGCAGGCTCCAGCCCCATGTGCCCGGGAGATCCCCTGTGGCTGCGCAGCACCGGTGTGAGCAGGCGGAGGGCCGCCCCTTTGCTTGCACACTCAATGGGTTGTATTTAGCTGGTGGCCGGCTGGGACGTACCCTGCTCTGGAGACATCAGGACACACGACTGCCCGATGGGCGCTTTCCCCAGCGCACATCTGAGCTGCCATTCCCTGTCCCTCCTTCAGCCGTGGACTCGCATCCTCAGTGGCGAGAAGCTGTAGTTGTCACAAGCCAGCGGCCAAGGCAGGGCTTGTCACATGCTGCTGGAGACAACCCCCAGGGGCTGGCACAGCTGCCGGCAAGAGCCCAGCGCCGGGCACTGTCTGGCCAGGAGCTTTGGAGACCTGGTGGGGAAACAAGGCAACTCAAACCCTCATGGGCCAGCGTGTCGTTTCCTCGTCCTTTGCAGGGACGGAGGGATTGGGAGCCCCAGGGATGTGCCAGGGGATGCAGGAGCCACGCACGAGCCCTTCGGCAGAGCTGCCCTGGGAAGGAGCAGTAAATAGCATGTTGCTGGTTAAAGAGAGTTCTGCACAGGTTCTCATTAGGCTGGGTTTGGGACCTGCCAGTAACTAAGGGGTAGAGCTGCTGGGACCCTGTGATGGTGTTGCCGGGGGGTGGATGTGGGGGTCCGTGCAAAGCCGGCCAGTGTGGGGAGGGGCTGTGTTACCACCCCGGGGTGTTTTGTTATCTCTCATGAGGCGAGAGAGAAGAGAAGTTTGCTCCCCGTAACCAGACAAGTTCAAGCCGAGCTGGTTACCTTGGTCCAATAGAATGTGCTCCAGAAGAGCCAATAAGACGCAAATCCAGGATGTGCTCATTAAGCAGCGGCACAACAAACAGCTGCAAATTTTGCATTCAGTTAGCCCTGCTGACTGGGCGTTTCTCTTCTCCTCTCCTATGAGGACAGACTGAGAGAGTTGGGCTTGTTCAGCCTGGAGAAAAGAAGGCTCTGAGGAGACCTTCTAGTGGCCTACCAGTATCTTAAGGGGGCCTACAAGAAAGCTGGGGAGGGACTTTTTAGGATGTCGGGTAATGGTAGGACTAGGGGGAATGGATCAAATGTAGAGATGGGTCCATTCAGACTGGACATTAGGAAGAAGTTCTTCACCATGAGGGTGGTGAGACACTGGAACAAGTTGCCCAGGGAGGTTGTGGAAGCCCCATCCCTGGAGGGGTTCAAGGCCAGGCTGGACGGGGCTCTGAGCAGCCTGGTCTATGGGAGATGTCCCTGCCCAGGGCAGGGTGGTTGGAACTAGATGATCTTTAAGGTCCCTTCCAACCCTGACAATTCTACGATTCTATGATTCCATGATTCTTTTATTTTCCTCTCCTAAATTTGAATTCCCGAGGAGACACTAGGTACAGGGTGTGCTAACGCCGGCCGTGGTAAGGCCATGTGGAGGAGCACACGTGGCTGGTCCTGCACCCATGTCCCCGCACAGCCCCGCTGGGCTCCGGGCCCGTTCCCTCCTCCTTTATCTGACTGCGCCTGGGGACGAGGGGGTCTGGGGACACGGGGGTCTGGGGACGTGGGGGTCTGGAGGTGGCCGACTGGTGGGAGAGCTGTCAGCACTGCTTTGCCTGGTCAGGGTTCCTGCTCTGGACTCTCTTCAGCACAATTAGAAACAGCATCAGAACCTCGCCGTAACAAATCGCTTGATTTTCTAGGTCAGCTCTGCCGGTTAGGGTGACAGCAGGCACCAAAAGCTGGCAGTTTATTTCAGCCTTTACTCAGTGTGTTTTGCTCCAAAGCGACTTAAAATGCATTAGTGTCAGAAGGCGGGAGCTGCTCAGCAGCTCAGTTGTGTCTTTCTGTCACTTGTCCTATTGTCTGGGGAAATTCTTGTCGCACAGGCAGGCAGCTGACTTGCTTCCCATATTTTCCCCCGGATTTTTTTTTTTTTTTGCTGGGGTCTGGGAATTGATTATGAACATCATCTCAGAGGGACGTGTGGGAAACAGCGGGTGGGCCCCGTGCTCAGTCCTGTGGCCACCCATGGGGGAGATGGGAGCAGGAGCATCCTCCGGCAGAGGAGCGGTGCCGGGGCTCTGGACCCGCGGTGCCCGTGGCCGGGAGCCTGGTCTGCGCGGTGCTCGCCAGCGCCTGGGCTTTCCGTTTGGCAGCGCGGAGACGGTTGTTGTAATGGAGCAGGGAGGATGCGGCACAGCCACCCTGTCACCCTCCCTCCCCAAAACGCGCCTCGGTGGGGCAGACGGGGTCGGGATGGATCCTGCTGGGAGCTGGCCACTGCTCCCGAGGAGACGCCGTGCCGGTGATCCCGGGACAAGTCGCGCCAGTGCCCCTCGTCCCCACGGAGCCAGTGGGTACCTGGGGCAGCAGCTCAGGGCAAAGCAGCATTTTGGCCAGGAGCAGGGGCAGCGGGTGGGTTTCCCATGGCTCCAGCAGCGTTGCAGCTACAGGATGCCATCAAGAACTTTGGTTTTTGGTTTTAAAATCTGACCAGCTGCCGCAGGAGCGATCGTGGAGACTCCGGATACCCTGGGAGAGGTACTGGTGGCATCTGGCTTTCCTGTGCTGCTCCAGATTGGGCAGAGAGCAGCCAGCCGCGACCCTTCCCCGTGCCGGGAGACCTGAGGGCACATCCCCAGCCGCGAGGGCTTGGCCCCGCATCCGCAGCCCGGCAGAAATCCCGCGGGTGCCCTTCCCTGCATCGCTCTGATGATGCTGGTGAAGGGTGGTGGGACACATTCCCCTGCCCCAGTGGTCGGGGCCGGCCATCGGGCGTGCGGGGAGGCATTTCGCAGCTGGTTTGACTTCGTCGCGTGTGTTTACGCGTGCACATGTGGTTTGTGTTTGTGGTACGTGGAGGGAGCAGGGCCGGGACCTGCGTCTTTTATTGAAAACAATTATAAATGAATGAGGGCAGTGAAAAACACCCTAAATAAATCACTGAAAATAAACACTCTCCAGTTTTGGCTGCCGTTGCATGAAGATGACTGTGGAAAGCCGGTCCTGTAGTACGGCAGAGCCACACGACACCCTCTGTGAGGATGGTGTGGGGCTGAGCCCCCGCACCCATCCCAGCAGCACCGCGGCAAGTGAGCATCGGCACAGAGCAGCAGCAGCAGCAGCCCCCCGTGCCACCGGCAGCCTCTGCACTCCCGTGTCTGAGGCTTTCCAGGGCACTCCAGAGGCTCCCACCCCACGCCCAGGGGGTCCCACTGGAGAAGACCCCAGGCTCGCGTGGCTCCAAGCCCATGGGGATCGGTCCCCCGTCGACTCGACAAGAGCCGGTCCGTGCGATGCTCCCGGCGGCTCGGTGGGGACCCTTCCCTGCTGGGGCCTCAAAGGCCGCTCTGCTCCCGTCTCCCAGCTGTTAAAGCCATGAGGCTGACGGTGTTTCCCAGTGCAGACCAGCTTCCAGGCCGGTGGGTGGGGACCCGCCATGGAGCGCGGTCCCAGCTGTGCCGGGAGCGCAGGATGTGGTCCTGCCGGCTGCGGGCAGGGCCGTGTTAGACAAAGCACAGCAGACCCGGAGGAAGCCTAATATTTATAATTCCTAAAGTTGTCTTGAACCCCCAACCCTGATGCTATCTTCAAACAGGAATAGAGAAATCCATATTTAGCTCAACTGCCTGTTTGACATTTGGAAAAAAAGGAGAATCGAGCAGTTGTTGCTCGTTGTGCACATAACTAAATAAAGCATGAGCATCAGTGCCTGCACATCCGTGCCGCCTTATTCAGCTCCCTCGGTTGGGTGCCAGTGTATTTATTGAGGATCTGGTGAGCTGCGGGTGAATGGGGTGCAGGCGCTGAGCTGCTGGGGGGGGTTGGTGCTGAGGGGGCACTTTGCGAACGGCGCGGCCGCAGCGGGCACAGGCTGGGAAGGGCTCGGCTGCTTTCCCACGGGGGCCGTGTCCCTGCACTCGCCCTCTCCGGTCCCGCCGTCCCGAGTTTCCATCCCCCGGGACCCGGCCCCTTCGTCTCACCGAGCGCCAGTGACTTTTGCTCAAGGACGTGGTGGTGGTTCCTTTTTATCTCTCTTCTCCTGTCTCTTGACAATTGTAGAGAAATCAAATATTCTGTGTTTCTGGCCAGAAGGGGAATGTTTGGGGAACTTATGAGCAGGTTATAATGCAATTAAAAAACAACCCCTATAATTGCTGTAATTTATGTATACCTACAAAATAACCAGCTGGTGTAATCAAAGCCTCTAGTATATTTTATTTGTTTCAGCAAATCAAACAGAAGGAAATGGTTCCATCTGCATTCTCACGAGCTGCACAAGGGCTTGCAGCAGCCGGAGGCGCCTCGCTGAGGAGCCCCACGACAGCAGGAGCAGCGAGGGAGGGTGCTGGCTGCTCGAGCCGGCATCAATTCCAGCAAACCACCGCCGGCTGCTCCAGCATCGCTGCCGTATCCCAGCTTAACGCAGGGATGAGGGCTCCGGGGCAGGTTTTGGGTACGTGGATGGGTGGGGGAAGAGCGATGCTGTCCCCTGGAAAACTCGGGATGCTGCAGATGTGCTTTGGACTCCTGGGCTTCAAAGCGAGTATCCCAAGCTCATCTCCCCCCCTTCCCTCCCTGCCCCCCGTCAACAGCCCTCCAACATTAAAGCAGATCGGCTGCAATTTCAAAGCTGCGACTTCAGCGCAGCCGAGTTGGTGATGAGGAAGGTAATTAGCAAGTTAAATGTTCAATGCTTTAGTCAAATTATATTTAATAATATTGAGCTATAAGGAAAGAAGGTGGCAGGAACTGTTAGCAGCTGGCTTTTTCATTATCGATAGAGTGTCGTCGTGCAAAGCGCTTTCCGCTTAATGAAGGCACCCTGGGTTTTATTTCATTTTTCAAGCCTGTTTCTGTGTTCTGCTTCCCCTGCCGTTGGCTAGCAATTTGCAGCATTGCAAACGAGCTCGGAGTATTTTAGGAGTCAGTGGTTTTCCAGGAATGAATGCTTTGCCTGTGCTTCATGACTATCATTCAAGTTCTCTTGGCTAACTAGCCCCCAAATTATCCGTGCGTGCAGCGAAAGGCCGTGTTTATGGGTCTGCTGGAGTCTTGATGAAAGCCTCGGACTGCAGTTCCTAGCCGAGGATGAATAAAACGCCACAGGGATCCTCTCCCAGCCCTGAAGTTTAAAATATTAATAGGATATCATTTTCCCGACAAGCGTTGCAACAGGTAGTGAGCACTTTGTTATAAAACATTTCCTCTTAGTGGAGCCACGTATTTTAATGGAAATGCAGTGTCACTTAAATTATTGATATCCAAAAAAATGCGAGTCCACTGTGTGGCCACAGATATCGAGATCTTTTCAGACGGGCTCTTCTGGCTCCCGTTCCGCTCCCTGCAGCCTGTGGGCGCCGGAGGGGGGAGAGCGGGGATGGAAAATAGCAGCGGGTCGTCCGGAGCGGGCAGGATTCCTGGCTGCCCGCCGGAGCAGAATGGCTCTTTGTACCCCCATAAGAAGGTGGGGGGTGGTGGGAGGTGTTGGCGGCGGTGGGCAGCCCGGCGGGAGCCCGGGAGGGCTTTGTCCCCACGCAGGGCAAGCTGTCCCCAGGGCTCGGTCTGGAGCTGCCGCCGTGCTCTGCCTCTTGTGCCTGCGATGCGGCAGCAGAGACGGATTGCGAAGGAGAGAAATCCCTCTCTGGTGGTGCAACAGGCTCTTGTTTGGATTCCTTGCCATGTGCAAACCAAAACCGATGATGAAAATAGCCTTGCTGGCTTCTTCCCTGGTGGAAACGTGGGGAGCAGCACATTTCTTCTCTCCCACCTTGTCTGAGGGTTCGGCAGCAGGGAGTGGTTTGAGGACAGTTTTGAGAAACTTTGATACTGCTGATGTTTCTCCGGCTGCCCGTAAAATTTTCCAGGGGACGCAGGAAAAACTCAGCTTTGCTGCAGGAACATGGCCCACCCCGGCTTCTCAAACCATCTCCAAAGGGGCAACGAAGGGCAGGCACCCACGCTGTCACCGCTGGCTGGTGACCTCCTCGGGGACACCGTGGTGCCAAGCTCGGTGGCTTCCCTGTCTTGGGCCGAGCACTCACAGAATCGCCGGCGTGGGCAGGAGCTGCCAGGAGCAGCCTTTCCCAAAGTTACTCAAGTTGTGGCTCCCTCAGGTGGCGTGTTGGGCGGCAGATGGCCTCGCTGGGGGAGCGGGGACAGTCCTCCGCCTTTGCTGATCTTTCTGTTTTTTCTCTTTCTCCTCCCCCATTTCTGGACTTGCAGCAAACCCTGGAGACGAATCTCACCAACCTGGTTAAACGCAACAGCGAACTGGAGAACCAGATGGCCAAGCTGATACAGATCTGCCAGCAAGTGGAGGTTGGTGAGAGCAATGGGGGGACAGGCGGGCGATGGGGAAGGCGGTTGGGAAGCTCCCGGCTCGAGTGACGGGATGTGTGGCATTGCTCCCAAGTCCTCTCCCCGGGGACTGCCCTGGGAGCAGAGATGAGCGTGGTGGGAAGCAGGGATGAGTGTGGTGGGAAGCAGGGATGAGCGAGATGGGAAGCATCGCTGGCGTCGAGGGGCTGGCGTGAGGCTGAATTGTTTCGCAGAGTTTAGCCCCCAATGACGGTGACGCAGGGACAGTTCCCAGGGGTCTGTAGGGTCTGGGGGAGAAGAGGACATGACTGGGAGGAGACCCAGACTGCTGGGCTGGCTCGGGGAGGCAGGACCCAGCTGCTCTGGGCACAGGGGACAAGGGGGTGCTTGTGGTTCAAGCGTGGGTGACACCGAGCCTGTGACCACTGCTCGGCCTGCAGGGAGCGGGGAGCGGAGTCATAGAATCACAGAAAGATTTGGGTCGGAAGACCCATTAAAGCCCACCCAGTGGCACCCCCTGCCCTGGGCAGGGACACCTCCCACCAGCCCAGGTTGCTCCAAGCCCCGTCCAACCTGGCCTTGAACCCCTCCAGGGATGGGGCAGCCACAGCTTCTCTGGGCAACCTGGGCCAGGGGCTCACCGCCCTCACAGCAGAGTTTCTTCCCCAGATCTCATCTCAGTCTCCCCCCTTTCAGTGGAAAACCCTTCCCCCTCGTCCCATGGCTCCCCTCCCTGCTCCAGAGTCCCTCCCCATCTCCCCCTCCCCTCGCTGCCGCCTGCACTCCGGTGCGGTTTTGCCGGCAGCTCCCGTTCCCTTTGGTGCCCGGGTGGGATCTGCTGGGGCCGATCCCCCCAAGCCCTGGCTGCAGCCGGGGGCATTAGGGAGCGTTTGCTGGGCACGCTGGGCGTGCTGCGGCCTGCGCCCGGCCTTCAAGGGCTGGGGATCTCCAGCTGCGCTCCCAGCAGCAACGAACCCTTTTGGCCGTGGTGCTCCGTGCTTCAAATTCCCTGTGAAACCCTCTTGCACCTCCTCTTTCTTGTCTGGGGGTGCCTAAAGCAAACTAGCTAATATTTGCCAAGCGCTTGGATCTCAAAGTGCCGAGCGCTCCGGGAAAGCCCGTCAGGACGTGGCTAGCTGTGCCAGAGCAGGACCGGCCGTCCTCGCCGCCGGCACGAGGGAGTCGTGGTCACGTCACCGCAGCTTGTGTCAAAACTGCGTCTGCCCAGGCCGGCGCGGGAGCTCTCACAGGGTCCTTCTCAGCCGCAGGGTGCTTGTGCTGTGTTCATTATCTTTTAAGCCTTTCCTCTTGGGAAGGAGAGGGTGAGATCCCACCGTGCTGGGGTGGGTCGAGCAAAAGTCCTCCCCGCAGCCCGACAGAGGGGATGGGGGGGAGCCACAGGTGTCTGCCAGGGCTGGCGAGGAACCAGTGTAACATCCCCGCGGCTGCGTGAGCACTTAGTGGGTGGGCTGTGCTCCCACCCGGGGGTGTTTGGGCTGTAGAGATCCCCATCCCAGGAGCTGGAGGTGAGGGGGGCCAGAGGCACGGGCAGCGATGCTGGGAACACCTGGGTGAGCAGTGGGTTTGCGGCAAGTCTTCGTGCTGGAGGAGGATGTGCCTGTGTCTTCTGCAGGGCTTGGGTGAACCAGGGCTGGTCATGAGGACTCTTCCCAAGGGAATAAAGGGGGGGTCAGGTGTGACTGGGGGAGGCCCGTTGGGGGTCAGGTCCTTTGCACGATAGGGCACCCAGAGCAATGCTGATGAGGCTGAGCCTGCTGATGAAGTCAAGGCTCATTTGAGTCTCTCTCTCCTCCTGAGCACTTTGGCATATCCTTACTTGTCCTATTAGCACAAAAGTGTTTTTCTGACCTTTGCTGTACAAGGAGGATTTCTAGGCATTGCCTCCAGCCTCTGTATTCCCATTTTGCTGTGTAATTTGCTGCTACCCAGGGCAGAAGCTCTGGGAGAGCCTCTCTCATCCTGTGCGGTTCCCCAGGTGGAGCCATGCTCTGCTCTTCTTCCAGTGCTCTGAGGAGAGAGGACAGGGTCGTTTTGGCTGTCTCTGGGCTATAATCCCACTTCTGTATCCCAGGGCCGTGGCTGCAGTTTTCACACGCGTGTCTCCCGTGTAGTCTTTGAGCCATCCCACCTCCGACCCCCCGGGCAGGCAGCTGCCGTTCCTCGGGACGGCACAGTGCCCTGCGCTGCTCCCCGCCGCTCCTCGCCCTGCTCCGTAAAGCTGTTTTCCTCATCTCTCTCATTCATTCTCACTTAGAGCCGGCCTCACCCTGCGGCAGGGTAGGCAGTGACTTGTCCCCAGCCCCTCGGTGCAGAGGGGACGTCGTCTCCATCCTCGCAGCTTCCCCTTGCAGGGCAAGGCTGGTCCCGGCCTTTCTCCCGGTCTGCAGAGGCTGGATTCTTCCTCGCTTTCCTTCCTCCTCCCAAACACCCGCACGCTGCCTCCCTGCATCCTTCCTGCTGTCGGAGATGGCGATTGCGATCTCCCCGCCCGAGCCCCTCTGTCTGCAGAACGGCAGCGCTGGGGCTTAAGCCAGCAGCAAGTGGGAAGGGCTTTGTAGAGGGATTACAGAAAGCGCGGGAGGAAGAGATCACCTTTAATCCTGCTGCAGAAAGGCACTCTGCTGACCTTGCTGCTTTGACCACTTGATCTATAAAACTCTTTGTGTTCCCGGTGCGCAATCAGGCGTCTTTTGTTTGCGTGGCGAGGGCAGTGTTTGTGCGAGCGGTGCCAGCAGCCTGACGCTGCCTCTTGGCCGCGGCTCCGGAGTCAGGAGTTCAGCGGCGACGCACTCCCTGGAAAACATGCAAGAGGAAGAAGGCAGTTAATGCCTTACTGTTGTTTCAGAGTGCACATACCAATTAATAGCAAATTAATTTGCGGCTTTGTTTACCGAAGTGATACATGGTGAGAAACTGTCACAATTAGTTTCTTCTTAATGGGCTATTGATTTTTTTGGTTGCTAAATTGAGCAGTGGTTCCTTGAACCAACACCTTCCCAGAGAATAAAACCAGCCGGCTGCTGTGGGGGTCGCTGCCGTGGGTTCGGGGGCTTTGCCAGTGCCTGAGCAAACACGGCGGCTCTCTGCTTCGCCTCGACTTGCTCCAGCCCTTGCAGGGGGACGCGAGCCCTGCGGCTGCCTCGTGCTGCTCCGTGGCCGAGCAGCCGGCAGGGATGCAGGGATGCTGCCCGAGCCGTTCCCCATAGCGGGCACACAGGGATGTGTTTGCACAGGGACCTGCAGCTTGTTCGTCCCCATCCCCAGCTCAGAGAGCGGCCGGGGCTCAGGCCAGGAACCTCCTAACCCCACTGTTTCCCGCAGGCAGCGTCAGCATTTCGTTCTTTGCTCACTAAATAAGGTCCTTGTTGCTGCTCTGATGGTCTGGAGAGAGGAAAAGAGTGCCAGCCCCCTTTCTGAGAGTGCCAGCAGTGCCGCCAGCAGCTCGGGCCACTGTTGGATGCAGCGCAGTGTGCGAGGAGGGGGGAGCAGAGACACCCCCTGAGTTTTCATGCCGAAATAAGGAGCAGAAACCCCCACCTGGGTTTTTCAGCGTTGCTGGCCTTCCTGAGCAGGGCTGCGCCGATGCTCCCCTCTCGCTCATCCTGCTTCTCCGGCTGCCGGTGTGTGCTGGTGGGCAGAGGGACTTCTGGCTCTGGGGTAGGAATGGCTTTTGTCGGAGGTGTCTGTCCTGGGCTGCGTCTTCCCAGAGGGCTAAGCAGGTTTGGAGTGACTATGGCAAAATAGAGAGCAAATGGATGTCCCGCAGGCAGAGAAGGAGCCGGAACGTCCTTGCAGAGCCCTGGTGACAGTCACCGGCACTCACTGCTCTTACAGGTCACGCTTTGACTCCAAGACCCCACTGGGGATGGAGCAGGGATGCATATGGATGTCCTACCAAACCTCCTCCTCCTCCTCTGAGTCCTGCTCCAGCATCTTAACGAACTGATCTGGGATGAATCGAAAGCTATTTGGTATTTCTTTCTGATTCTGGAAGTTTCAGACCTCTAAACTGTCATTTTCTTCATAGTTTAGGAGTTTTCAGCTTTGTCAGTCATTCTGCTTAAAATAACAGTTGAAATGCATTTCTCAGCCTTACTAAATATGCAGTCCTGCCCTTCAAAGACACCTTTTCAGAGAGTACCTCAAAGTGTGAAGTAGAAAATATCTCTGCCCCTCTGCACTTCCCCGTGAGCCTGAATGCAGGGGGCTTTGCTTTGGGGCTATTTGTGGACATTGCATACAGGTGGACACACGCGATCCCAGCGTTCCCTGCCCGTCCAGTCCTGTCCAGCGTGAGTCCCGCGTTATGCCCGGCAAACTGTGCCACCAGCGCCCCGAGGTGCGAAGGGAGGCGCTCCGGAGAAGGGGGCCGAGGTGTTCCCAAGCCACCCAGCCTCCGCTGGCCCTGCGAGGGGTGACTCCCAGTGCAGTGGGTACGTGGGAGGCTGCTGCTGAGAGAGGGCGAGGGGACCCAATCCTGCAACCATGACCGAAATGTGGACCAAAGAGAGCAGGTAGCGACCCTACAAAGAAGCTGAGTCTGTAGAACAGCAGGGTGGGCAGCAGAGGTGGCACCCACCCCGATGTCCGCAGCAGGGAGGGCAGTAGGAGATGCTGCCCGTGTGGATGCGCTGGCAGGGTGGGCTGGTGGCCCTCTGCCACGCGGGGCTGGCCATGGTGGAAGGCAGTGCATGTCCCCTGGGGCACGGCTGCCTCGCTGCGTACTCAGGAGCCTGTTGGTGGTTTTGGGGTGAGAGCGGTGGGGGTGGGATTGGGTGCTCTGCTCCGTCTCAGAGCTGGGTTCCTGCCGCCTGGGAGCGGAGGAGGAGGTTTGTCTGAGCATGAATCACGCCTCAGGCTGAGAGGATGTTCCTCGTCCCTCCGCGAGCTGCAGCACAAGCTCTTTCCAGGTCTGAGTTTTACCATTTGCTTTTTATTGTAGGGCTGCATTGTCCCTAGCACATTTCCCCCCAAAAGGGGAAGCGTCAAGTATTTTCCCTCCACCCCCTTCTTATGGCTAAAAGCGTCCCCCACGCCCAGCTCTCCTACCCTTGTAGCTGAGTCTTCACCCCCAAATTCACCTCCTCTTTGGGGAGGAAGAATGCTAAGCACCAGTATAGGTTAGGGGTGGACCTGCTGGGAAGTGGTTCTGAGGAGAAGGATCTAGGGGTCCTGGTAGATAGCAAATTATCCATGAGCCAACAATGTGCCCTTGTTGCCAAAAAGGCCAATGGCATCCTGGGCTGCACAGGGAAGAGTGCGGCCAGTAGGTCGAGGGAGGTAATTCTCCCCCTCTACTCTGCACTGGTGAGGCCACAACTGGAACACTGCGTCCAGTTTTGGGCTCCCCAGTTCAAGAGGGACAGGGAACTGCTGGAGCGGGTCCATCGTAGGGCAACCAAGATGATTATGGGACTGGAGCACCTCCCTTATGAGGAAAGGCTGAAAGAGCTGGGACTCTTTAGCCTGGAGAAGAGAAGGCTGAGGGGAGACCTTATGAATGTTGACAAGTATCTAAAGGGTGGGTTGAAGGAGGATGGTGCCAGACTCTTTTCAATGGTTCCCAGTGACAGGACGAGGGGCAAGGGCACAAGTTGGAACATAGGAAGTTCCGTTCAAATACACGGAAAAACGTCTTTACGGTGAGGGTGACAGAGCACTGGAACAGGCTGCCCAGGGAGGGTGTGGAGTCCCCTTCTCTGGAGACTTTCAAGACCCGCCTGGACGCAGCCCTGAGGGATGTGCTCTGGGCAATCCTGCTCTAGCAGGGGAGTGGGACTGGATGATCTCTAGAGGTCCCTTCCAACTCTGAAGATTCTGTGATTCTGTGAAATGCAGCATTTACCTGGGAACTAGTTCATCCAAATAACTGTGTCTGAGCCAGGGCTTTTGCCAGCAGAGCCGTTTCGGTCTGAAATCCCACTGCCGTGCTCTGCTGGCGCTTTGGGGTGCTGGCGCTTTGGGGTCACCTCTGCTGCCACCGGCACAGATCGCTGCCGGCTCCAAACCCTGTGGCTGCTTCCCCCCTCTGCTGCCTTGAGCAGACTTGGACGATTATCGACTGTTTTTCCCCAGCAGCGTTATCTTCGCAGGCCATCGGCTGTCTCCCACTTCAGCGTTGCGTAATCTGCCGGCTGGCTTTAAAAAAAGATCTTGTCTCAAATGCGTTTAACTCTGGGCTGCCTTCAGACGTCCCCGCTGTTTCACAGAGCTTTGGGAGTGCCAAATGAAGGAAACTGCTTACGTCCTCCAGTCCACTGTTTGACTGAAGAGACCGGGCACAGTTCCCCGCCTGCAGAGTGTGTCCCCCTTTCCTGTCCGTCCCCCAGGGACGCTGGTCTTGCCTGGAGACAGAGGACGGGAACCTCTGCCCGTGCTTTCGCTGCGCTCTTTGCATGCCTTTCCTTCCAGCTTTGAAACAACAAAACCAACTGTGTATTTGAAGCCTGAAAAGTGGGTCCAGCAGGGATTAATTAGCCTAAATTAAGCAGGACACGCGCAGCATTTTTTGGAGAAAGAAGGACCGTTTCCTTCTGCCTCCTGGGGCTGACACCGTGTCACCTCCTCCCGTCCAGATGTGCTCTGGAAGAGGCCTGGTCGTCTCCAAGGCGTTTGCAATAGCCCATGAGACCTGAGGGTGACTTTTGGGATGCTCTGGCCAGTCTGATTGTGTCGTCTTCAGTCCTGCCCTGGGACTCACTCGGGTGCCCGGGTCTACGCGAGGTCTCATCTCCCGGCCCAGGTCCCTCCCCTCGGCGCAGCGGTGCTGGGGGGCAGGGGGGAGGAACTGGTGGTGTGGTGGGCTGTGTGTCTTTGCCACTGAACCGTAAATACCGGGAATGAGGTCGGGGAGGGAGGAATATCAGCAGCAGGCTGGAAAGGGCCGTGATGATGAAAGTGCTGTTTGATGCTCGCTCCCTTACTCCGCCGGGGCCGGTCCAGCTGAAGCTGCGTGTCTCGCCTTGGGACCCGCGGCGGGGAGGGGATGGTGTAGGGAGGAGACTGTGGGTCTGAGCATCACCAGGCTCCCCTCGTCGTGAGCCCAGAGCAAAATCCATTAGGGGATGCTGCCCCAGTTTAGGAATTGAACTGCAACCGCAGTAAGAAACTTGTCTTGAGCTGGAGAAAGCTTAAAGATTTATTACGGTCTGGGCTCGCAACCTGCCAAACCCTTGCACTATGAAGAAATGTGGCAGCAGCATCTGGTACTTTGTTGTTTTTTCGAGGGGGAAGATGGCTATTTGTAAAAGGCTTTGCTCAAAGAGAGGGTCCCGAGGGGTGCTCGGTGACAGCAGGCGCTGGAAGCTGTGCGGGGGCTGAGAACACGGGTCACGGGGGTGTCCGTGGAGCCTGGGGCTGCCTGCCGGCTGGCATGGCGTGCCTGGCTTCCCTGCTCTGGGGGCTGAGAGCCGCCTCCCAGGAGGTGCTGGAGCCCCTGGAGCCCTGGAGCAGCCTCCAGCACCGGGAGGGGGAGATTTTTCCTCCCCGGGGCCCTGGTGCTGCAGAGCTCGGGGCGGGCTGTGGCCAGTACAGAGGCGAGGCGGCTACCACAGCCCAAGTTGCCCGTGGTTGTTGCTGCCTTGGCCTGGCTCAGCCCTTCCATGGAGACCCCACACGGCGCTTCCCGACGGCCCTTCACAGCCGCTGCGGGCTCTGCCTGCGCTCCCTCCCGCTGCCCGCGCCGCGCGCTTCCGCTCGCTCTTGCAGATGCTTTGAAGTCGCGGCCACCCTGGCTCTCCCAGGCAGGGCGCCCTCATTCATTTTTAAACCTCTTTTTGCTTTAATTAGCACACGGGCACTGCCCCGGTGTAGGTGCCAGGGGGAGCCGTGAGTTTTGCTGGAAGCTGGGGCTGGGGCTGGGCGACCTCCCGCTGCCCCCCAGCCCAGGGCAGGATGGGGGTCCCCTGGGAGCAGCCGCAGCTGTGGCTGTGCAGAGCACCCCAAAACACACAGCCTGCCCCAGGAAGGGGGTGGCGAGATCCCTGGGCGTCCCTGCGTGGTGTCGGCGCTGGCACCTGCTGTGGTTTGAGGAACCCACAACAATTTATTGTCCTTTAGACAATTATTCTCTCACCCGATGACCCCTCCCCACCTGGGAAGGGGAATCGGGGAAAAAACATAAAGAAACCCGAGGGCTGAAATATAAAGAGATTTAATAGAATCAATAGGGTACCTGTGAAGGAGTGTGTGCCCCACAAGCCACCCCGGACGTGCAGCAGGGAGGAATTCACACCTCTCTATGGCCTTTTTCCTTCCTGCAGCTGCAATGGCAGTGGCCGCAGGCGAGTCAGCCCACTGCTCTCTGTGCTGCGGGGCTGGTGTTTCTGCCCGGCTCAGCCCCGGCAGCCGGCAGAGCCAGGCCCAGCATGGAGGATGTGTACTGCATCTCCCCCGGTGTGACCAGGAGAGCCGCGGGGCTGGCGGGTGCGGGGGCCAGCGTGTCCCTCCTAACGGGGTGTCCTGCTGTTCCTGCCAGGTGAACACGGCCATGCACGAGGCCAAGCTGATGGAGGAGTGCGACGAGCTCATGGAGATCATCCGCCAGCGCAAGCAGGTCATTGCCGTCAAGATCAAGGAGACGAAGGTAAGGGGGGCCGGCTCCTGCCCCTGGGGTGGCCGCGACAGGGCCTGCCCTCCCTCTGCGGGCACAGCCCAGCCGCTCGGCAGCCCGCGATGCTGGGATGGCCCAGCCACACGCGGAGGGGCTGCTAGCCACGCACGTTGCCTTGCCCGTGAAGGAATTGCTCTGGGCAGCCACCGGTGCCCACAGCTTCATCTCCGTCACCCCAAACGGCGTGCCAGTCCCGCTGTCCCTCGCTGCTGCTGTCCCCAGGGCTCTTCTGCTGAGGACAAGGCGTGGGCTTGACATGGCCGGAGGAGGGATGGCGTGTTGATCAGCGTGACAAATTGGTGCAGTTGCTTGGATCAGTCCAGACAGCTTCCTCAGGGCTTTCCTAACTCTGCGGTTCTAATATAATAACGTAGAATTAATACTGTAGGGCCGTCCGAGCCCTGCACTGCAGATAAAGGAGAGGCTCCGCGTTCTGCATTGCAGCGGAGCCATAGGTGAGCTGGTTTCTCGCCCTTTTCTTTGGGGGCGTGTTTGGACCCCTCCTCCAGCGGTTCCAGGTGTTCTGGCCTTTCCCGGTGTTTCCGTGGCATGGGGAGAGGCTGGAGGCATCGGCTGTCGCTCTGCGCAGTGCCCACGGGAGTTTGCAGCGTGTGCGCACGAGCCCTTTGCCGTTCTTTCAGAGCCTGAGCGCGCCTCAGGGCCCAGCTCCGCGCCCGTCACCGTGCCGATAGCTAAGCCGGGCAGCGGCATCGCCCCACATACAGATTATTTTTGCAGGCAAAGGTTTGGGAGTGGGTTGCGCTGCGTGCGTGTGTGCGTGCGTGCATACGCAAGAGAGCCTGGCAGCACGACTCTCGGACACCCTCGGCGAGAGCAAAGCTTTAAAACGCCTGCTTTTATCCCAGCCACTTCAGGGAACATATTTTATGTAACGGTGCCTTCTGCTGGTCCATCTGTCTGTCTGCCTCTCACTTCCCACCCTCTCCCCTAACGTCTTTTGACCATGTTGTCCAGTTTCAGCCGTACTTGGCAGGGAGCTGGAAGGCTCAGAGATGTTATTTTCCTACAAATTGGCAGCTGGGTAGAGGAGAGAGGCCCCAATTAGTGCCCAAAACCGTCAGCAGCAGCAGCGCTCAGCTGCTTGGGAACCGCCAGGGTAGGAGCGGCAGGCTTGTGCCCGCGGAGCTGCAAACCCAGCACCACACCAGCGGGAGATGGGAGTGGGGATGGCGGTACTGGCGGTACCGGGCAGGGGACTGGGTTTGGTTCCCAAAGTCACCTGGACACTGGAATAAGCCTCTTTGCCGGTGAAATGGGGCTGGAGACGGAAATGTGTGGGTTTGCAGCACTGCAGTGCCCCCCTGTAGCCCCCGATGCTGACTGGGCAGGTTTCCTCCGCTACTTTCGACACCTCTGAGCAATGATTTCCAGTGGGAATGGGAAGCAGCCATTCCGGGGAGCCCTGGCTGCAAACACTGGAGAGTTTAAAAAGCCCCAAACACAAAAGAAAGGAGGAAGCGCCGGAGACTGCGGCTGGTTTGAAGCGCTCCGACTGCAGGGTGAGAAATACTGCTTTCCTGCTGAATTGACATTTGGTTTTCCATTTGTTCTGGGCTGCTTTTCCTGACAAATGGCCCGGCGGATGCGTGGAGCAGCCTGATTGCACAGCGTTGGAAAGAGTGACAGCCCTGGGCCTGAGAAGGACAATCCATGGAGGCAAAAATGCCGAGGCGGCAGTTTGTCTCCAGCCAGAGTGTGGTCCTGGGAGGAACGGGCTGCTCCGTCGCAGGAGCGCTTTGGTAGCTGAGATGGAGATGTGATACCCGTGCCCATGGGACTGGGCAGCACCCCGTGGCGACTGTGGCACCGAGGCAATGCCGATATATGGGAAGGACCCAGGAGGCAGCGAAAATCATGAGGGCGGATGGGAACGGAGGAGCGGGGAGAGGAGAGGCAGCTGGGCTGCCCTGAAGAGCTCTCTGCAGGGCGCGGATCCGGACGGCGGCTGCCAGCGCCACGTCACCTGCCCGGGACACTGCAGGAGCCGGTGTCACAGCCCGGCCGGCTGGCCCCAGGCCAGGGCATCTGCACCTCCTTCTCCCATGGCCACGGTGGAGACTGCTGGGGACCAGCGCCGCAGGCTGCGTCCTCGCAGAGACATGGCCGAGGAGAGCCAGGGCCGGGCACGCCAGCAGCCCGGCGTGGTGTCCAACTGGGATGCTGTTGCTGCCCCATCCCTGGAGGGGTTCAAGGCCAGGTTGGACGGGGCTTGGAGCAACCTGGGCTGGTGGGAGGTGTCCCTGCCCAGGGCAGGGGGTGCCACTGGGTGGCCTTTAAGGTCCCTTCCCACCCAAACCATTTGGTGTTTCTGTGCTGCTCCGTGGCGGCACTGGAGTGGCTGCAGTTGGGTGGGTGCCGTGCTGGTCCCACGGGGCTCCGTCAGCGGGCAGCCAGCCATGTCACAGGGTGCAATGGAAACCCTTAGGTGTTGGGGGCGATGGAAAGTCATGGCTTTTTCTTGGCTTGATGTCCTTGGAGCTCACCTGTTGGCTTTTCACCCTTGGTCTTGTCTATTTTGAGCTCCCTCAGAGGTGCGGGGGCTGCGGCAGGGCGCCCACAGCCGTGCGCGGGGAGCAGGGCCCTGCTGTCAGCCGGGGGATTAGCACGCTGCTTGATTGTAAGTGCAGTGACAGTGCTGACACCTCGGAAGAGCAGCTCGAGCAGCCTCCCGTCACCTCCGGGAGCTCCTGCTCTTGCTCCCGATGGATTTTCAAACCGCGGATGGTGGGGGAGACTGACGACGTGCTGCGGGGCAGCGAGAGAGGAGCTGCCACGTGCGGGGCTCCGGGAGCCGCTGTCACCGCAGCTTCACCAGGCTCGCGAAGTGCCCCGCTCCCTCGTTAAAAAGAGGAGACAAGGCAATAATCTGAAGGCTGCAGACGAGCTGTACGACTTCGGAAGTGGGCTGGGAGCAGAGAGGACGCGGCTAAATCTCTAAATGCCCTTGCATTCTCCCAGGGTGAGTCCGGCACGATGCTTGGTTGCAAACGTCTGCAAAATAAGGTAGAGGAGATGGTGTTCCTCTGGTTGGTGCCGCGGGCGCGCGCCTGGAGAACCCCTCGTTCCGTTGTAAGGTCCGTTTGTGCGATGCCGTTCAGGAGAGCCCCGTGTGGGACGTGGCTGCAGAGCACAGGGCAGGGAGCCGAGGTGGGATTTATCATTTCAGAATCTGCTGTTTCAGGCATTCCCAGTCCACCTCCATCTGCTGAAATTTGCGTTCCCCTCCCCTGGGTGTCTGTGGAGCCCTCCGCTGCAGATGCATGCAGGAACAGGGCAGTGGGAATTTATATTTCATTAGCAAGTGCCTTGTTGCCCCTCTCAAGATGCTTTTTCAGATACAGAGTTACTTCCAGCTTGGCTGTCAGTGCAATTCCCTGCGTGCTGCTTCACCTCCTTTCTTCTGTGTCTCTGCTGGTGCCGATGGAGGACCCCAGTCTGCTCCTCCTGAAGCAAAATATTGTCTCTGGCACCAGCAAGGCGTCAGGCAGAGCAACGGTACAGCGGGCTTTAAACACAGGGTATTGACCTCAGCCATCTCCAGCGCCAGGCTTTCCTGAGCTCCCCTGGGCTCCCAGCTGGGCATGAAAAATACCCCAAAAATCTCTCATCTCCTCTGTCACCTCCTTTTTCCCTCCGACGTGCTCTGCTCCTGGCTGACAGCCCGGTTCCCCCATGTCCAGCATGAAGCTGCCTGGTCTGTGAGGGGCCCCCGTCGCTTCTGGGTTCCCAGCCCTCTCTGTCCCGCATGGTGCCATCCCTGCTCCGTCCCTGCTCCGTCCCTGCTCCGTCCCTGCTCCCTGGGTGCTGCCGGCATCAGCCCCAGGTACAGGTTTACCTGGGTGATGCGGGGGGTGGCTGCACACGCGTGTGTGTGTGTGTGTTCGTGTAGAGACAGAAGGGAAAGAAGGGGGTCACATCTCGTGATGATTTTGTTGTCTAATTCAGTAGACCTACAAAAACATGACCGTTGCAATCCATGAGCAGCTTCAGGGATGACCTGCTTGTGCCTGCCTTTCCATGAGCTTCGCCCTGGCTGCATGGAGGAGGTGGAAGTTTCAAAGGGGCTTTTCCTAGTGCTCCAGCACAGCGTTCCCCTGAGACACAGAGATTTTGCCTAAGAACTAGCGTTTCTTCTGGTGTCTTTGCCCCCTCACTGCTGCTGAGCACCGGTACTTTGCAGAAGAGAGCAGAGATGCCACCAAACCTGTTCTATTCCTTTATGGCGTGTTCAGTGCTGCCTTGAGCCATCGGTAAATGCGGGGGAAAGGGCCCAAGTGTCAGAGGGGCTTTTCCCTGGAGTCACCTCATGTCCCCTTTGGACGGTGGCTGGGCCAGGTCTGTTTCCACCGGCCACGGCAGAGCCCTGCGCCCTGGCGCCCCACAGGGGCTGTGGGGGACCCGCGGACCCTGGTGTGGATGAACCAGAGCCCCTTCAAGCCACGTGCCCTATTTTTGGGTGCAAGCCGGTGCGTGAGCTGGCGTTTCAGCTCCCGCTTCTCTGTGTTGTGGGTTGCTCTCCTGTCCTGCCTCACTGCAGCCCCTCACCTCTCATTGCCGAACGATTCGTGGCTGCAAACGTGATGTTTTCCAGCAGCTCTGCGGGGGCTGAGCCCGATGAGGTTTCCTTGCCCCGTGCTGGGTTGCTCTGCAGGAGCGCTCCTCCCCCGGGAGATCCCCTGGGAGCCGGCACCGGGGATGGCGTTGGTTTGCACGGGAGGAGCGGGGAGAGGATGCGTCGCTCTCCTGCGCCGATCGCGCGTGGGACCCCTTGAGCAGCGCGGGGGCTTTTCCCTGGGGCTTTCCCACCTGCAAGCAAAATTTAACATGGAAAGTGCATTGCTGCTCTCCCTCCCCAGAGCTTACCGGGCATTTATGTGCCATTTCACCGCTCCTTCCTTCCCCTGAGCAGCCCCTGGCTTAGGATGGGGATTCCTCTGTACTTTTTCAGGCTACGTGCTTGTTCCTGAGCACCTTTGCTTCCCTCTGCTCCTCTCGCAGGTGATGAAGCTGCGGAAGCTGGCCCAGCAGGTCGCCAACTGCCGGCAGTGCCTCGAGCGCTCGACGGTGCTCATCAACCAGGCGGAGCACATCCTGAAGGAGAACGACCACGCGCGGTTCCTGCAGACAGCCAGGAACGTGGCCGAGAGGTGGGCTGGCGTGCTCGGCCCGGGACGCCGATGGGATGTCGCTGGAGCGGTGCCCTGGTCGTGGCTCCCTGCCCAGGGACTCCCCGTCCTCCCCCTTGCAGCGAGCTGCCCTCCCATGAACCCCGGGCTCAGGGGTGGCCCCGGTTCAGTCCCTCACCAGACAGGAGTTGCGTGGCAGGTCCTAACGAAGCTGAACATCTACTGTGGGGGCAAACGTCCTTCCCTGCGGGGGGAGTGGTGGAAATGCCAATGCAAAGGGAGCTCTGGGGCAGTAGGGGCTGGGACTCCCTGGGATGGAGCCCCCCCACCTCCCTGGGGGACTTGTCCCCCGGCCGGGCCACCCTCCTGTGGCAGCAGCAGTGGTTAGTCGTGCAAGCCGGTTTCCCAGCGGCATGTAATGTCACCGCTGCTTGCACCCTTTTCATCCCCCACTCACCACTGCTGGGTGTCGGGAGCGACACGCGCCCTGGTGTGTATTGATGCTCTCTTCTGTTCTTTCAGGGTCGCCATGGCAACCGCATCCTCTCAAGTTCTGATACCAGATATCAATTTTAATGACGCCTTTGAAAACTTCGCTTTAGATTTTTCCAGAGAAAAGAAGCTGCTGGAGGGGCTGGACTACCTGACCGGTGAGTGTCGGGTTGTGCTCCCCCTCTGCGCCCCATGTCTTCCCCGCAGCCCCTTCCCCTGCGCCCGAGGAGGGTTTTAAAGCCACCCAGGTTCCTGCTCATTCTCACCGGTAAAAAGTGCCCTGTTGGCTGGGGCTGAGCAGAGGCCCCGCTGTCACCAGGACAGTGACACGTCCCTGTCCTCCTGCTTGCACTCTGCCTCTCCTGGGGGGCAGGTGGGAAAGTGAGAAAGCAGGTCAAAAATGATGGTCTTCGGACCCAGGGAGGAGGCTGACGCCCAAAAGGATCCGAGAGGGCAAATTGCAGGGAGGGAACGGTAAATTAACCAATTTTTGTACTTCTAATGCACTGCGTGCTTTAGCATTTCCTTTCTGCTGCCCTTTTTGTGGGTTTCTTGGTGCTAAATTATGAACTCCTGAGGGCAGAGACCTCGCAGGGCCCCTGGGGCTGTTGTGGTGGCCGGAGCTCAGGCTCGGCGCAGCTCTTGGCCGGGGCCATGGCGGGGTCCGGGAGCTGCCCCGTGGCGATGGGCGGCTGCTGGAAAACCAGGGGAGGGAGGAAAGCTCCAGAGATGTGGGGACATCGTTACTCACCCAAATCCGATCTTCTTCATCGCGAAGCAGATCAGCTTGCAATGAAAGATTAACAACAAACGTGTGTCCACAACAGTTATGGGACAAAATAACTTATTCCATAACCCGTGCTGAGAAATTTTGAAGTGGCCTCTTGGCTTGTTTGAGGGTGGGGGTGTCAGACCTGACGGGGCAGCAGTGGAAACCCCTCGTTCTGGCAGGCCTGAAAACGCACTGGCCCCTGAATATTTTGTTGTCACAGTAAAAAATTTAGTTAAGCAGGAAAAGCATTGACGATAAAATGAGACAGTTGTTTGTGTCCAGAGACTCTGCTCCCCACACGAGCCCGTCCCTGTCCTTAAGGGAGCAAACAAGCCCTAGGTATATTAAGAAAAGAAAGCACAAACTTATGGAAATGTGTTACCTGTGATCTCCCGCAGCGCCGAACCCGCCGTCTGTGCGGGAGGAGCTTTGCACGGCCTCCCACGATACCATCACCGTCCACTGGATCTCGGAGGACGAGTTCAGCGTCAGCTCCTACGAGCTGCAGTACACCATCTTCACCGGCCAAGCCAACTTCATCAGTAAGTCGCTGCGCGCCAGATGGGCTTGGGGGATCGTGCTCCGGTTCGGGAAGAAAAAGGCGCTGCTCTCTGGGCTGATAATTCATTTGTATACCCGCCATAACAATATTGAGGCACGTCTCCAGGTAATTTTTCCTGGAAATAACTGCCGTACCCAATTATTTTTACACTCCACCACAAATTTGCTTGGCAGGAATGGGATTAGAGGAGCGAGGAGGGCTCTGATGGGTCTGTGGTGGTACCGAATCCCTTGGGTACAGCAAGGAACCTGCAGCGCAGGTCGCAGCATCCAGCTCCTCTGGGAGAGCCTGGGCTTTGGGGACTGTGTGGTGCTCAGCGCATTTTCCGCGCCGTGATATCTTCTAGTGCAACGGGACAGCTTGAAAACAGTTTTAGAGGGCTGAACCTGCCTCCAGGGTTGTCACGAGGTCAGGACAGCAACCTCTTCGATGCAAAGCTCCCTCATGGATATTTGATATTTCATAGAATCACAGAAGGGTTTGGGTGGGAAGGGACCTTAAAGGCCACCCAGTGGCACCCCCTGCCCTGGGCAGGGACACCTCCCACCAGCCCAGGTTGCTCCAAGCCCCGTCCAACCTGGCCTTGAACCCCTCCAGGGATGGGACAGCCACAGCTTCTCTGGGCAGCCTGGGCCAGGGGCTCACGGCCCTCACAGCAAAGAATTTCTTCCTAATAAGAATAATAATTTGATGAAGACTATGGTAGTTATGGGGTTTTTAATATTACAAATATTTTAACGGTGTATTTAACAGCTGGCTCCAGCGTTTGGGGAGGTGGTGGGACCCAGAGACACCCATGCAATGGGTGGCTGGTTGTTTGCGAGGCGCCCTCGGAGCCGTGGTGTGTGTTCGACCGGAGCAAACAGGAGAAAGCGAGCTTGTGATTATGGTGACTTTGAAGGGATGCACTCTGCCCCCGGTCCTGCTGCTGCCTGCGAGGGAGAACAGCAGCAGTGAAGGCAACGAAGGGAGCAGAAGCGACGAGGGGAGAAAGGGGTGGTGGGAGAGACCTGCTGCAAGCTGGGGGGAGGTGGAGCAGCACTGGCAAAGCATCATTTGTCCCAGTGACCTCCTGCTGCTCTTCCAAAGATCAGAGCTTGAAACCCAGAGTTGTCCTCCAAGGGCGTCCCGTCCATGTACGGGGGCTCTGGTGTTCTGCTGCCCCGCGGCAGCTGCGTGAGTTGAGGGGTTTGTGCCTGGGAGATTCCGAAAGCCCCTCGCAGCCCCGGCCGAGGCCAAACGTGGCCGGAGGGTGCAAAACAGCTCGGTGCACGGCAGCGCTGAGGTGCCGCGGGCAGCTCCATGCCTGCAGCTGTGAGGAGAGTCGGGGGGCTGCACCCACCCCGCCTGACAGCAGGGCTGGAGTTTTGCTCTGATATTAGCCAGGCAGAGTTCATCAGACATCCTGAATGTATCATCAGCCGAAGGCTTGAAGATACAATGAGCCAGAAATTGCCTGGGGATTAAAACTAAGGGAATGCGCTAAATGTCTATTGAATTTCATAGAATAGAATCATAGAATCGTCTGGGTTGGAAGGGACCTTTCAGATCATCGAGTCCAACCATCAACCCAACACCGCCAAGTCCCCCACTACCCCATGTCCCTCAGCACCATGTCTGCCCGGCCTTTAAATCCCTTCAGGGATGGCGATTTCCTCCCCACCACCCATGAGTTGATGGAAAGAGACTCAGACCCAGCTCTTTAGCACCGTGGCTTATCATTAGGGAGAGCTGGCAAACTGCAGGTTGAAAAAGCCGTGGCTGGAAACCGTGACCCGCCCTGTGCCCCTGGGGACAGACATGTCACATCTGCAGGAGCCATGTAGTCTTCCTCGTTGTCAGGAAGGTTTATCTGAAAAAGAAAGAGCTGGTTTAGTTGTCCTGGCAGCAAAGGGCGTTGTCCAAGTTTCCACAGAGGTGCAGAGAGAAGAGCCGTTCAGCCACAAAGCCAAGGACTGTTTGCCAGTCTCGGCAGCAGGGATTTATTCCTTCGGGTGCCCGGCGTGTCCTCGAGGCATCAGAAATATGTACGTGTTATGACTTCTGGTAACACTGCCTTTTTCCTAAAATTGGAGGGCGTTTGCGTTCTGGAGGAAAGTTAATTTATGGGCTGGGTTGTAGGAAAGAGTCCAGGGAAACTGCTTGTTTCATACAAGAAAAAAATATGGACGTTTTAGTGGGAGAACAAAACTATAGCTCCCAGTTTGTCCGTCCTGAAGCAGCGCTTTGGAAGAGCACAGCATCCCCACAGCATGGCTCCTGCAAAGAAAGTTTTATTCCTGGTTTCCCTTAGTAGTGCTTGCGGCTGTAGGGAGTGCTGACAAAACGCGCCCAGGGAGTTTCTGGGCCGCTGTGGGTTTATCTCCCTGGTCAGCAGGACACGGGTGCTGGAAGCGCGGTGTCACGGCACGGGAAGGCTGTTAAGTGCACTTTAAAATACGCAGGAAGCTGCCAGGGAAAGTTACCGCTTGCGCCTCTCAAAGCTGATAAAAGCCGCAGCCCCGGCCTTTGCCCTCCTGGAAAACGGGGGGTTTCTTTCCTGGCGCTCCGAGGTTGGCTGCGGGTACTCGGAGCTACAGCAGCTCCATTTCCCTGCTCGGTCCTCTCCTCCCCCAGCCTCAACGTGTCCTCTCCAGCGTTTTGCTCGTCTCCGAGAGCCTGGGCAAGCTCAGCAACCTCTTTGGCACCGTTCTTAGATGGCCATCAGCCTCCATCTGCCCTGTGCTTGCCAGCTGAGGGGAGTGGGCCGTGCTGGTGTCCCCGAGGTGTTCCGGTGGGCAGGGACGCCTGAAGGGCTTCGCACCGGCCCTGCGTAAGCCGGGCTGGCTTCGACCTTGGGTGGGTTTCTCGGGGCACTGACCGCCTCCAAGGGTGGAGCGTGCCCAGCTCTCGGGACGCTGCTCCCGTGCTTCCCCACCCTCGGCTGGAAGGAGTTTTTCCTTCTCTAACCAGGATTTCCCCCGCTGCCCTCAGGGAAGGGTCTGGCTCCCCCCTCTCCACCAATGCCAGTCTGGGCACGTGGCTTGGACTCCAGTCCACGGCGGGGCTGGGAGCGAGTCCCCTGCCCGCCTTCAGGGGCCTTCGGGGACTTTTGGGGGCTGTTTGGGTCCGGTGGGGCGGGGGGAAGCCGCAGGGGTGAGGAACAGCAAGGGCAGCTCTGGAAGGACGCCCGGAGAGGCACGTTAGGAGCATCCTCCTTGGCCATCCTCAGTAGCTCTTCACAGAAGGAGTAAAGAAATCATCGGTTAACATCTCAGAGGAGAAAATGAATAATAGATTGTCACTTGAAACAACACAGTCAGGTCTGGGTGCTGGGAGCGTTTGAGTCCTGGCTGAACTCGTGCATGAGGAGACACTGGAAATCGCGGGCTGGGGCTCACGGGGCCTGCGGAGGCTTCCCGGGAAAGGAAATACCTTTGCAAAGAGCACACAGTTGGCCTGTGCAAACCATCTCTTCACGCTCCCTTTAAAGCCAAGAGCTCGGCAGGAGTCGGACATTTTTATGGATGTTGAAAGCTGCAATAAAAAGGATTTTTTTAAGCTTTGGCAAGGATAGAAGCTCTCAGTCTTCAAGGCCAACCCCTTCTTGTTTTGGGAAAGAAACCTGCTTGGGAGGCCAAATCACTCTCAGACCGTCAGCCATCTCTCAGCCACCTTGTCCTTGGGGCTGAAGGATCCAAAGCTGGTCCTTGTCTGCAAGGAGACAGCACTTACCGGAGCTGGGCTGGAAGCCGTGTGCTCCCATGAAAGCAGCTCTGCCTCTGGGACGCAGTCGGTATCACATCTGTTTTATTTTCTACTTCAAATAGCATTGCTCTGCTCCCCTAGGCCACTTCCACGTGTATTTTAAACCAAAACCAGGCTGACAATGGCTGCAACCTGCCCTTGTCCTCGGGCTGAGCGAGCCACCGGAGGTAAATAAACACCCCGATGTCAGCCCTGAAAGAGGAGGTTGGAGCGTGTTCGGGCTCCTGCCTCCAGCCCTGCACGTGTGTGCTGGCGATGAGGCTCAGGCCCTGCTGCCGCCACCCCCGCCACGCAGCCCGCTCCTCGCGTGTCCCCTTGCCACCCGCTGGATCCCAGTAGCCTCCGGCTGCTGCTTCTGAGCCTCCTCCATTCCCTTCTTTCGGCTTAGAACAGCAGCCCCGTGTGGCGACAGCTGTCCCGAGCCCTTTTCCGGGAGCCCAGAGCTGCTGTGCCGGGCCCTGGGCTGTCCCCGGCCCCTGGTGCCTGCACTGGAGGTGGCTCCCGAAACCCGCATCATCCTTTCCCTGGTGCTGGCTGCCCCCGGGACCTGTGCCATCTGCGGGCCATTCCCCCCTTAGCCATGCTGTGCCATCTGCGGGCCATTCCCATCCCAGCCATGCCGGTGGCCGTCGTGGCATCTGTGGCACCCCTTGGTGCTGCCCTCCTGCCCCGGGCGCTGTGTCGTCCCACTGCAGATACAACACCATGGGCCAGGCCCTGCCACTCTGGCAGCCCCAGGGCCTTGTGCCTCCGAGGTCTTTGAGCTCTTAATTCCTTTCCATTTACAGAAAGAGTTTAGGCCCCTGAATGTTCTCCAAGCGTCCGGATCCCTCTCCCTTTGCTGGGGGCTGTAATTTTCTCTGAAGCGCTTTGCAGACCAGTCTGCACAGGGAGCAGGAGCGTCAGCACGCCTTGGACATGGATTATTGCCTTCCCCCGGAGCACTGTGTGCAGGGCAGGGGCAGGATTAGGGCGCAGACGTGTCTGTCCTTCCACCGGTGTTGTGTATTGCAGCGCCCGGAGCAGCAGGGAGGGTGTCCCATAGGAGCAGAGAAACGAGGGAGGGTGACAGCGGCATCGCCGGCAGCTGCCTGTGCCGTCTGTGCCGTCTGCCCTAGCTGGGAGATGCCGCCGGTGGAATTCCCCTTTCTCTGCGCCCTTTCCCCATCACTTCCCACAGCGGCATCTTGAGATGCCAGCACCCCAGCCCCGACTTGTGCCTTGCCGAGCATTGCCTTCGCGTGAGAGTAAAGAAAGCTCTTTGAGTTGCTGGGGTTCATCGTCTGTGGAAATTCTCCTGCAGGTGCTCTTAACTCACAGGCAGGCGGTAAATCAGCCTGCGGGACGCGTGGTCGGTGAGCTCTGTGTGAGCAGCACGTGCTCTTTGTGTTCTGTCCCTTCCTCTGAATAAATCTGTCCCCCCTCTCCTGTCCCACAGGTCTCTACAACTCCATGGACAGCTGGATGATCGTCCCCAACATCAAGCAGAACCACTACACCGTCCACGGGCTCCAGAGCGGCACCCGCTACATCTTCCTCGTCAAGGCCATAAACCAGGCGGGCAGCCGGAACAGCGAGCCCGCCCGGCTCAAGACCAACAGTAGGTGCCCGCTGCTCACCGCGCGCTGATGGAGGGGGGAGAGCAGCTTCGTGGGCGCTCGGGTCTGGGGGGGTACGGCTGAGCCGCTCCCCGCGAGCCCACAGCTGCTGGCAGCGTGATGGAGACCCCCGGGTGGTTTAAATTATTTAACGTGCCCGTCTTACTCGGTGTCTCAGCTCCTTCCCCGCCTCCAGGGATGGTCTCCTGCCGCCACGCACCATGCCTGGGGCTCCCGTCAGCTCTCTGCTCCCCTCGGTGCCCGTCCCTGCGGGTCCCTGGGATGGCTGGGATTTTAGGAGATGGCGAAGATCCATCTTTCTGGTCGATTTACATCACTGGGCTTTTTGAGACCAGTGCGTGGAGTCCCGGGGCAATTGTGTGCTTGTGCCTGGCTTTGCCCACAGAGGGCTGCGGGCCTGGGGGGACCATAAGGAGCAAAGGTGTCTGTGTGGTGGTGATGGGCTCTGCAGCCACGCGCAGAGCAGAGAGGAGCTCGCGCTTCCCATTGCCCCAGGGATGGCCAAGGGGGGTTAAATGTGTTTCGGGAAATCAAAGTGAGAGTCCATCAAAAACCAGAGGGCAGCAGAGCCGACCTGGTCCTGGCAAGGAGGGAGGTTCTGGGTTTGCAGTGGGAGTGGGGAAGCCTTTTCCCCTCGAAGGGCAGCAAACACCGCGGGGCCGTTGGACACACTGCCGGGGGGACGTCAACGGGGAGACAGAGTGAAATGTTAAGGGAGAAAATCAGTCGTCTCTCAGGGTTCTGCCCGCAGCTGCCAGCTCCATGGCCGTGTCTCTGCGTCTCTCCGAGGCCATCCCTGCCCGTCCCCGCGAGCCCAGCCCTCCCTTCTCCTTCCTCTCCCGACGCCGCAGTCGCTCCTGCCTTGACGAGGCTTTCAAGGTGATTTATCGCCCCCACCTCCCCGTTTTCTTTGTGCGGCTCTAAACCAAATGAGATTACATACGGGCGGTGTAGCAGTGGGGCTGGCGGGGAGCTGCCGAGAAACAAACTCCAATCCAATTCTGCCTTGTTTATTAAAAACACGTCCCTCCTGCGGTTGCTGTTTTTAAGTGCTTCCCCGTGCTCCAGAGACGCGGGAGCCCAGGGCGCTGGCGTGGCACGGGGGGAGCGAGGGCGCTCGCCTGCGGCTGCAGCTCCCATGGGACAGGGATTACTCTCATATTCTCAATGGAGCGTCCGCCATCAGCGCCGCCGGCACGCCGCTGGGGGCTCCTCCCTGGGGATGAACTCGTTGAGTAGTGGAAATTAGAGCCCAAGTGGGTTTTGACCTCCCCCTGTTGCAGGGCTGTGCCTGCAGCAGCTCCCTGCACACCTCAGGTCTCACACTGCACAAACCACGGCGTGTGACGGCAGTTCTGCCTGGGCCGGGACCTCCTTTCCCAGGAGCCAGTGACCAAGGAGCCCATCCCGGTGTCCCTGCTCGGGCGGTGGGAGGGAGAGGGACATGGCGTCCCATGGGCACGCGTTCCTCTTGGCCACTGTCTCAGCACACATCTGCAGCCCATGGAAAGCATTTAGGGAAATTTCTGAATGTTCGATTTAGCAATATATGTGTATATAATGTATATTTCTATATGTTCTTTCCATGGCCAGCCTCGCTGTCCGAGGGCTCCTTTGGGGTGTTCATGCTCCTGGGTGGGGGGTGCCGGCTGAGGTGCTGCTGCATCATGCTGCTCCCCCAGCGCGTCCTCGCGGCCCCTTCTCCTGCCTGTTTGTCCCTACGTGCCGACAGGGCTTTCTCCTTCTCCGGTGGGCGATCAGAACATGGCACACGCCTTTCCGCTGCTGTAACCTTGGTGGAAATGTCAGCAGCTCGAGAAGGAGATGGGCCAATTAACATATTTCACAGCCCTCTTTCTTCAAAGAAGTGATGTTTGGAGAGGTTCCTTCATCGCCAGCAGGTCAGTGTCAGGACACGTATCAATTTCTGCGGCGTCAGTGCTGTCAGTGCTGGCACTAAATCTGTGCTCCCGGACTGCCCCAGGGGAAGAGCTTGGGAGAATAGTTTTGGTTTAGCGACAGAGAGAAACCTCCCTTTGCTGAGTCTGGGCCTCAGTGGGTCTTATTTATTTGCGAGTGTCCAAAAGTGGATAAAAGTGCCAGAATACAGGGACAGCCCCAGCTCTGGTAGTAAATAAAGTGCAGCGAAGGTGGTTTTTATGGTCCTTGCCTTGACCGTCGCAGACCGGGCTTATTCTCACTCATGGTTCTGTCTCTTCCTGATTTGTGCATCTCTCGTGAGACCTCCTGGGTTGTACGGGGTGTCTCACACCCGCCGCCGGATCTATCGGGGGGTGCTGCAGCACAGCGTTGCCGCCTGAGCGATGGTCTCCGAGGGCCCTGGTAACGTCAGGACCGGGTGTGTGCAGATGCTTTCTAAGGAGCAGGATGGTCCCTCAGCAGGCAGCCCAGCAGGACGTCTGTTGGAAGATTCATAGATTTAGATGGATTTATTGCTTTCCTGCGACTCGACAAGTCAGCGGTTCTGCAGCTTTGCTTCCTTGAGGTGATGTCTGATGGGAGGACAGTAGTCACTGCTGGGAAGCATGCTCTGGGAGGCGTCCCGTGCCCCACAGCCTTCTCCAGCTCGTCTCCTTCTGACCGCGGGGCAGCTGCCGGGGGGCTTATGGACCAGGCTGATGGTGCAGCTACAGGACCACAGGGCCAGCAGGTTTTGTACCTGGGAACTTCTGCATATGAGGCGCAGGTGGCATCTGAGATGGCTGGTCAGGGTAGGGACGTTGCTACTGCGGGCAGAGAGGAAGAAGAGAAAAGCAAGAAGGGCTGGCGGTGTGTCACTGCGGCCGGGTTTGCTCCTCTGCTGTGTGTGGTGGACATCTGCAACCAAGGACAGAGAGCATTCCTTGAGAGCAGGAGTGCGTTTCCATCCCTGCCTTTCCCTCAGCAGCGTGCTTCCAGCCAAATGCGGTCACCGTCCGTCTGCCCTGTCCCCTTGTCCTCGCAGGGCGCACGGGGAGCTGCCGCACCGTGCCGCCCGGCGGAGGGGTTTGCTGTTTGCTGCTCCTCATCCCGTCGGCTGGACTTGGAGGTTGTCTCTTGTGCCCGGGGGATCTCGGTCCAGTTGTTTCTGTAGCTCTCATGTAGACCAACAGGCAGCCCCGTCTTGGCTGTCCCTCTGGGTGGCTTTTGTGACAGGCCGGAGCTGGCACGGCTAGCAGGACCTGCTGAGCTTCACCAGAACTGATTCCTTCCATGAAGCAAGAAGAAAAGAAAATCTGACAGTGTATCTGCCCCATTAACAGCCCTCGTCTTGCAGACAAATTACTGCCGAGGTAGACAGAAAAGTACCCATTCCTGTCTGCTCCCAGGGTGCGGGAGCCTCGTGTGCTCCTGCCTCTGCGCCGCCCTCCCCCAGGCACCGGCAGCCAGGGGCGGATGGGGGCGTCCAGAGCCGGAGCGTCTGCTCGTCTCGGGGGTGGCAGGAGCCCGCTGAGGTCCGGGGAGCTGGGCAGACACCGGGAGTCCCGCAGACGAGGGGTGCGGGTCCCAGCAGCCAGCACCTCCCCCCTGCCCATCGCCGTTCCCGGCACACGCTCACCTGCCTAATTAACCTTCAGCATTTTCCCAGCGGCACCGTCACTGCCCCCTCCTCCCTCTTTGCTCCCGCATAGCCAAGGCCAGCCAGGATTTCCTCTGCTCCAACACTGCACGCTCGGGACGTCGCAGGGAAGGGAAGCGCAATTAAGCTGATAAACACCCTGGCGGGTGCAGCTTGCCATGTCCAGCCCTGCAGCTGGCCCGGTTCCCACGTCTCGCAAGCCCCGTGCAGGGATGAACCAGCAAAAGGCTGTAGGGAATATTCCAGCAAGCTGCATTTGCGAGATAGAAGTTATCTGAGTGACCGGCCCAGGATGGTTCTGTTAATGAAAACTGATGGGAGGAACCGCCGTAACTCGCCCACTGCCAGGCCGGGCTGGGGGGGCTGGAGAGGTGCAGAAACCCGGCAGCAAAGGGGAAGGTG
Organism: Rissa tridactyla; assembly: GCF_028500815.1. Taxonomy (NCBI): domain Eukaryota; kingdom Metazoa; phylum Chordata; class Aves; order Charadriiformes; family Laridae; genus Rissa; species Rissa tridactyla. Next base: position 49,043,848 of record NC_071474.1, on the reverse strand, counting down.
CGGGAGGCTTTGGGCAGGGAGTGCGTGACGGCTGCTCTGCCCACGCTCTGTCTCGTGCCGCCGAACCCCCCCAGGGACATTGCAGAGCAGCAATGGGGGGAGCCTGGCTGGCACTCCAGCATCTCCGTCCCACCCAGCAGCACACAGCAATTCTTCCCTCTTGCTTTGCCTTCCCTTGCCCGTGCAAGCCGCAGTGCTCTCCTCTCCCTTCTCCTCTGGTCTGTGCTGCCCGCACGCTGCGGGGGCTGCTGTGTGCTGGCAGCATCCCCCTGCCGTGGGGCAGCCCCCTTGCCTGGCTGGGCTCCTCCGCTGCCCCCCAAGTCAGGGCACCTCTGCTTCTCCAGCCATGCCGTCCCCAGGCCAGGAATCCTCCGGCATCCTCCCGTCACCTGCCTCGTGCAGCACAGCATCATCGGGGGTGTGTGGTGCAGGCAGCTGCGAAGGCAGCTGGGATGACGGGCTGGGGATCGGGACCATTGGGAGGCCGTGAAATCCTCGTTGTTTCCCAGCGCCAGGGTGGTATTTTGGGAAGGGGTCAGATGAGAGCGTCCTCTGAAATGCCCTCTGTCCCCAGCGAGATTTTGCAGCCCAGCCTGCGGGCTTTTAACGCCCGTCTTGCCCATCGCAGCACACCGTCCGCAGATGGTACCCGCGCCCCTGGGCCAGGATGTGCCAGCACAAACCAGCGACAAGGGCTGGATTCCAGTTGCTCACACTGACCTTAAAAAGGGGTCGTCTTCGTGGAAAGGGCTGTGACTGTCTCTCTGCTGACGGAGCCGAGTATTTTTATACCCCACTTCCTCAGAGCTTGTCTCCTCGCATTACGACCAGAAAAAGATAGCTACAGAAATATTAAAATAGCTGGAGGAAAGGGGCGGGGGTCACTCCCAATTTGCAGCTTTGCTTTCAGGCCTCTCAACTCAATTATCGAGCAAATTGGGCTCCGAGGAACACCAACACGTGCTACCACCGGGTCTCAGAGAGCGGCGCGGGTGAGCTGCGGCGGGGGGTTAAGCTCTCCGGCCGTGCCGGAGCTGATGCTGCGGCAGTTCCCGGCCCCGGTTGGAAACCACAGCACGGCAGAGCCCGGCGGCACTTCTCCTCGCCCAGCCCCGGCGTCCGTAGGAGAGCACAGCTCTGTGCAGCGCAGGGGCTGCCGGCAGCTCCTTCCCTCCAGCCAGGTACCAAAGCCTGGTTTTTAACTTGCAAGCACTTATTTAAGGTGTTTTGCTGCAGCTGCCCCTTCAGTTTGCTTTGTGCTGAGGTGGACAAAACCCTATAGAAATCCTTTCTGGTCCCTCTGTGCTGTTTACTGTATCTTGCGGGAAAACTCACAGCAACAAAAACCCACCAGAACTCAATTTGCTTCTTTACAACACCTTGGGGTCTTGGCTGGGCATCACCTGGGCATCGCTGGCAGAGCTTCCCCCGAGCAGCCCCAGCAGAAGGTGCACCCAGCCCCCCGACCCTCCAGGCGGAATAAGTCCGTGTTTGCAAGTATTTTCCTGACCCCGTCCCCACCCGTGTCCCTGCTCGCACAGGGAGCCGGTGAGGGTTAGTTGGGCGGCGAGGCTGCGTGGCACCAAAAATTGGAGCCTTCCAGGGAAATCCTTAGCGCTCAGCTTAGCTGGCAGCTGGTGCCCGAAAGAGAGGGGTTATTGGGGGGGGGGGGCAGATGCTCCCTGCCCTTGCAGATCTTCAGGAGGGCTCTATCAAAGCCAGCAGGACAGCCAGCCTGTGTCAGTTAGGAAGCAGCTTGGCTTTCTGCGTGCTGGTAATGTTACAAAGGAATTGCAGTTGGGTTTCAAGCCAGCATTAAGGATCTGCAAAATCCATCAAACCCGGTTCTGTTAATTGCGGAGGAAGCCCCGGGGCGTGCGCTCGCTGGCTGGCCCCATGCTCACACCTCCCTCCAGCCTCCCCGAAACACCGGCTGGACCCGACGACTTGCATTTGCTTCCACCGCCGTGTGCCCGGCCCAGACTGTCTTCTCCAAGCGCTGAGACCTTGTTTGGCAGTGGAGAAGCGCTGGAAAACCTCGGGCGTGCTTCCCACAACATGTAATAGCTGCCTGTGGGCGACGGGGAGCAGTCTGCTCGGCTGCTGATGGGGATGCGGGGACGCGCTCGGTGCTGCAGCGCTGCTTCTGTGATTCAGAGCTGTTAAACCAGCACTTAAGGGGCTGTTCTCCCTTCCCTGCGCTCATATAACTCTCATCACAGCTAATAGAGTATGGATCCGTTCAGGAATTCAGGCTACATGCCCTGCCTGGGTTTGGTTTGTGTGCATCTCCATGGCGTCTTCAGTGTCATTTCCATCACCTGGAGACATTCCCCTGTTTCTGCCACATTTTGCATCATAAACAGAGGGCGAGAGGGAGCTGCTCTCATGGGGAATGAGGCATCCGAAGGGGGTAATGCACAATGAGGAGACCCCGGGGGTTCCCCAGCCGGGATGACCCAGCCCCTGACGCGCCGTGCTGCCCAGCCCGGCCGTGCTGGGGTCCGCATCCTGCCGGGGGGCAGAGCCCACTCTCCTCTGGCATTTATCTCTGCATTTTTGAGTTTCGCCTCCTTTCCTCTGTTTGGTCCAGGAACGTGGGTGATTCCCGCGCTGGGGAATGAGCCCAGGGTGCGGGTGCTGCTCTGGCCCCTGCTCCCCGCTGACGGGGTGGTGGGTGCCCCCCAGGCACTGGCAGCGGTGACTGCTTCCTCCTTCCAGCGGGACTGGGGAAGCCGCTGCACAGACAGGGCACGGGAGCAGCCCAGGGGCTGATGGCGTACGGATCAGCCCGTGACAGTAGATGTACAAGGCACGGGGATGTGCCTCAGTGTCCTGCTGGGCATCTGTAATCCAGTGTCCCTGGCTGGTGAGGGAGTCTTTGGCTCACGGAGGATGTCCAGAGAGCCTGGGGCAGACATTTCCTACACAATGATGGTAACAAACATAAATCCTAACCCGCGTGTCCTGTTCTAACAGGTCAGCCTTTTAAGCTCGACCCCAAGATGGCTCACAAGAAGTTGAAGATCTCCAACGACGGGCTGCAGATGGAGAAGGACGAGAGCTCCTTGAAGAAGAGCCACACGCCCGAGAGGTTCAGTGGGACAGGCTGCTACGGCGCGGCGGGCAACGTCTTCATCGACAGCGGCTGCCACTACTGGGAGGTGGTGGTGGGATCCTCGACCTGGTAGGCAGCACCTTTGTCTTCCCTCTCTCTCCTAGAAGCCCTCCAATTTCCCCAAAGATGTTGTGGGACACGCCAGGGTCAAGGGCCAGGGTTTTGGCAGAGCTGCTCATGGGCGGGGAGGTGGTCGAGACCTTAAATCTGGGTGTCTGGGGCTTTCAAGAGGTTTAGGAGTTTCTCTTCTCTGCGAGAAGCTTTTGGGTCCAATCCAGTCAGGCTGCAAGGTGAAGCTTCCCCTCACCTGCTGATGCCTGCCAGGGCTCAAATGTCACCCCAGCGGCAGGGCAGAGGTGCCAGGGAGCTTTAAACCTGCTGGTTTTCCCGTGCACGGTGTCCCCCCCCGTGCCCTCTTGTGCGAGGTCCCACTGAGCTGGGCCAGACGTGGCTGTGAAGCCTGAGCTGGAAGGCTACGCCGAGGGGGACCGTGGCTAAGTGAGGAGACGGGGATGTCTCCAGGGGAGGTTTGCAAAGGCCTGGCGAGCTACTGAAATACCCTTGTGAGGGTCGGCAGCTTGGGGGGAGCCTGTCCCCCGCCTGCTTCACTCTGTGTCACCCTGTATTCATACCCCAACATTCCAGGCTGGCAGGAGAAACCATCCCAAGCGTGGGTCGCCCTGCTCGTAGGGACATACATGTCTGCCCTGTGGTGGCAGAGGGACAGCGGGGCAAAGCAGAGGGTGATGCTTCACTCTCCGCTTGCCCTCCCTCACCCTGTGCTGCTGCCGGCTGGCTCTGCCTCGGGAGCTGCTGCCTTCATTGCCACGAGCTGCTTCTCTTCAGGGAGGGCGAGTCCATGTCTCCCTCCCACCGGCAGGAACGCAGAGCTTTGTCCCCACCTTGGGCCACCCTGGCATCTGCTGAAGGCCACCAGGCTCGGTGGAGCGCCAGGAGCAGTCACAGCCCAGGACGCAGCGGCTCCTCTGCCGGGATTGCTCTCAGCAGAGGCTTCGTGGCTGTTCCCTGGTCCAGGCTCCACGGGTGGAGGCTGCCAGAGCAGGAGGTGAGAGCCAGGCCTCCCTGTGCTCCGTGGGAGACGGAGGCAGCATTCCATGGGGCTCGAATGGAGGGTTCCTGCTGGAAGTGCCCAGCTGTGTCACCTCTGCCTCTTGCCCTGTGGGGCAGCGGGAGGTTGTGTGGGGAGGGAGTGATGCTTTTCCCCAGCTGAGCCTCTGCAAGTGGCTCACGTAAAGCTGCTGCCGTGCTGCTTCCGCACTCAGGGGGACTTTCAAAGCACGGGGTGCCCGCAGCCGTGGGGCTGGGCTTTGTCTGTGCCAAGGCTGGAGGTCACTGAGCGGAGCTTCTCTTCTGCAGGTACGCCATCGGCGTGGCTTACAAGTCGGCCCCCAAGAACGAGTGGATTGGGAAGAACTCCTCCTCTTGGGTCTTCTCCCGCTGCAACAACAACTTTGTGGTGAGGCACAACAACAAGGAGATGCTGGTAGAGGTCCACCCGCAGATGAAGCGCCTCGGCGTCCTCCTGGATTACGACAACAATGCGCTCTCCTTCTACGACCCAGCCAACTCCCTCCACCTCCACACCTTCGAAGTCTCCTTCATCCTACCGGTGTGTCCCACCTTCACCATCTGGAACAAATCCTTGATGATCCTCTCGGGTCTGCCCGCCCCGGACTTCATAGATTACCCAGAGCAGCAGGAGTGTAACTGCAGGCCCCAGGAGTCCCCGTATGTATCAGGGATGAAAGCCTGTCACTAGGCTGCCCTCGCCCTGCCGTGCCCCGTGGGGGCACCAGCCATGCTGGCAGGTGTCGGAGTCGGCCACCGGGAGCCTACAGAGCCGAGCCCGAAGCCACCCCGCAGCCGTAACGCTCCAACCAGCGAGCACCTTCCCACACACAGCTCAGTTATTTTTTTTAAGGGGAGAGAGGAGGAACCTCTAACCACGGCTGAGAATAAACTCCTGCTGGCGAGCTCCGCTTGTGTGCGAGTGCGGCTTGTGCAACTCCTTGCTGGTGTGCTCCCATCTCTCCCGAAGCAGGTTGTCCCTGGATGGTTCTGTCTTCCCCTGGGGGCTGGAAAGGCTGGGGCGGGTTTTCAGGTGACCTTCTGAGGCGCTGCTGTGGTCAGGGGACGTGTCGCGCATCCCCATGAGGCGCAGGTGGCAGCAGGAGGGGTTGGCTTTCTGGAGCCCATTGGTAGCTTGTCTGGAGAGCCAGGTGGGACCCGAGCATTGCTTCCTGGGGAGGGCGCTCGCTTTGGCTGAAGTTCAGCAGCTTCTCTGATGCAGCAGATAATCGCATGGACCCCTTGCACTTGGCGAGCGCTGGCGGTGGTTGTGTGGTGGGTGATGGTTGTGCGGTGGGTGGTGGTTGGGTGGATGGTCTGTGAGAGCGCAGGCGGTGCTGAGAAGGCTGGTGTCACTGCCTGTCCCAGCCGTGTGCCGCTGCTGGCCGTGTTCCCTCTGCTCGGCGGGGGTTGCAGTCCCACCATGGAGGGCAGCCAGCCGCAGACCCTGACCCACTGCGTCTCCTGACCCCACCGTGTCTCCTGCTTCAGGAGCTCACCAGGAGTCTGGGAGCCCCCCATCCTTCAGGACCAAGCCAAGGAGCGTCTCGCCCCTGGCCCAGAGGTTGGCAGATGCTCCTGCCCAAGGCAGGGTCCAGCCGGCTGTGCCCCACCACGTGCGGCTCTGTGTAGGCCTCCATTAGTTCCATGCCTGGTGTCCCTGCAGAAAAAGCATGTCTTCCCATGCTGAGCAGATGATCAAGTCCTGCCCAAAGACTCATCTCTGTGCTTTATGACCCCGAATCTCAATTTGTGACCCCAAATCTTGGCTCTTGGTTTCTTCTCCCCCACGGTGGTGTGAGCGTGGAGCCGTCTTGTTTGCTCTGTGGCAAAGGACTGACTTCATCCCAGGGGCTCCAGCCCCTGATTACTGGGAGCTCTTTGGCTGCCACCAGTGCTCCCAGTAAACACGAGCACCAAGTCCCCCGGCCAAGCTTCAGTTTCCACATTTGCTTAAGAGCCAGGAGGAGCCAGGCCAGGCACATCGGTCCCTGTGTCACAAGGAGCAAAGACCCAGTGCGGGCACCTGCAGCCAGGGTCAGTGGCATAATTCGGGGCAGGTGGGCACGTGGACATCCACGTCGCACCCGTGGCTGGTGGCACGGCGTGGCGGGGGTGCCGGGGGCAGCGAGGGGGTCAGGCAGCACGGTGGCCAGGACAGGTTGGTGCTGAGCTTTGGTCCATGGTGTTTGAAGCCCCCTGTTTCTCCCCTGGCTGTGGTGCTGTCAGATGCCTCGGTGGCATTGCACAGGGACCATCGGGCTGAGACCTCCTCGCTCTGCAGCCTTTTCCTTCCTTTTTTTGGACCTTGCTGATAGGGAACTACCTCAAAGCCCAGCAGCCTCAGAGGGGCAGGTGATTCAGAGGGGGTGACAGCACGGCGAGGCTTGTCCCACAAGGGCTGTGGGAGAGGCTGGTTGGGCTCGGCTGGAGGCAGTTGGCCCTGTCCAAAAGTGGGTGCTCCCCACCAGAGACCCAGCCTGGAGGACACTCGTCATTGTGTCTGGCAGTGGCAGCTGCCAGCGATAGCTTTGTCCAGGGAGAGCGTGTATAAAAGGACCCTGTTGCTCAGCACAGCGTCCCTCCGCTTTGCCTGGGTGGCATTTTCGGTGGCTGGCTGCCTGACGCTGCGGGAAGGGAGGCGGGTGTCACCCGCGGGGAAGGGATCTGCCACCTGCGCTGCCAGGCCGAGGGGGATTTGCCTCGGACCCCGGCTGCTTTCCCGGGAGCGTGGCAGGGGCTTGTGGCACATCCCTCCTGAGGGACAGAGCGGGTTTATTTGCTGCTTCTGGCCCCAGTGAGTGGGAGCGCCGGGTGGGGATGCAGCAGGGTCGCGTCCGCCATTCCCCACAGCTAAGCACACAAACACAGCTCATTTTAAGAGGCTAAGCTGCCCTTTTTTTAGTTGGATGTTTTTTCAAAGCCGCATGAGGCTATCGTGAAAGTGTTTTCCCCGTGTGCCGGTCCCAGCCGGGGCTGCTCGTAATGTGTCGGCCTCAAACGAATGCCCAAGCACTGGAGATGGATTGTAGGGTTCGCAATCCAGGTGCCGAGCTTTCTGCCGGCGCCGCCACCGCTTTGCCTGACTCATTTTCAGAGGACTCGGCACACCCGTTAACTCAGAGCACACGAGCCATTAACGTGACATTTGCACCTGATGAAATTGCACTAATCGCGGTGGGATCCCCCTCCCGCCGCACGCGGCCCGGGCCCGGCCGGGCAGGGGAGGAAGCGGGGAGCCCCCCGCGGGCCGTGCTAGGGGGGGAGCCCCATTTTCGTCTCCTGGCGTCGGCAAAGCCCCCCGAGGTTGGGAGGAGCGGCGCCCCCCACAGCCCACCGCCCCTGCCATTGACGCTCCCTGCAGCCCTCGCCCCCGGCCCGCGAGCGAGCGAGCGATCCCATTGGTTGTACCCGCCTGGCGTATGATGACACAGCGGCAGCTCCAGCCAATCCGCGCCCTGCAGGCCCTGCGGCCCCGGGGGATGAATGGGCGCGTTTCCCACGGGGCAGCACGCGGGGGCGGGGGCTGCTGCCGGCTCCCTTGTATAGAGCGGGGCGCGGTGGGTCCCGGCCGCCCGCGGGCCCTCGCACGCTCCTCTTCCACCCGTGACATGTTTGTTCCCGCTTGGTTTGGGGGAGGGTTGTTCTTCCTGTTATGTTTTTTCCCTTTTTTGTTGGGTTTTTTTTTTTGCAACTTCTTTGTTAATGTGTATATATATATATATAAAAAAATATAATATAATATAATATATATACGTTACTGGATGTGTGTGTGTGTGGCAGAGATTGTGCAGTGTGTGACGTCCTTGGCCATCACGGTTGGCGTTCTCCAAACCTCTGACGAAACGCAGACCCTGAACCTCAGGGTTACCAAGTCACGGGTGCAGCAGTAAATGAACAACACAACAGAAAAGGCCTTTACTTGAGGTAACGCAGGGTGGGGACAAGCAGCCAGCCCAGCTGGGTCCTGGCAAAGCCCCTGGGAGCACAGCAGGCCCGTGGGGCAGCTCAGCAGGAGGCAGTGGGAGGGGGTTCCTCTTCCCAGGGGTGACGTTATGTGTCATGGTCGCTCAGGGGGACCTGCCAAACGTGTGGCTGTGCATCTGCAGGAGTGGGGGGTATGTGGTACCATCCATCGGCAGCAGTTCTCGCCCCGGACGGCGACTCAGGCTTCAGAGGCCCTGGGGGTGGCAGGTCACGCGGGATGCTGCAGCCCTGTGCAAAAAGGTCCGCACACGTAAATATTCTGCGCCCTACTGTCAGCCCCCAGAGGGTGTCATGCGACGGCTGACATCCCCAGGTCGTCAGGACACCGAGTGCTCCGGCCTTCCCTTTCACGAGCCTTTGATGGCCACAAGGACTGCTGGAATCTCGGAGTGCCAGCCCAGTACTGCTGGAGCCTGGTTTCTGCTGCTCCTGAGCCCAGATCCTGCTTGCACACACGCCCCGGTGCCCCAGGAGCTGTGGGAGGGCAGGGATGGAGGCCGACCCCATCCTTCATGGTGCTGGACTGAGCTCATGGGGGGGCTGAGCATCGGCCGTAGCATCTCTCTCCTCTGCAGCAGAGCCCCTGCAACAGCGCCGTGTGTCTGCAGCCAGCTCGTCTCCCTCCTTGCGTACCAGTTTCCCTCTCTGCTGGCCGTGCCTCCGTCGCAGGAGGGCCCCGCCGGCACTCCCCGTGTCCCCCTGCCCCAGCACAGCCCCTCACGCTGCCCGCCCAAGCCTTGGAGCTGGGCTCTGGCTGGGAACCCCCCCCATCCCCACCCCCATCTCCACTGCTCGTGAGGCTGTGGCCGCGCGTGGGGCTGTGTTTGGGTAAAACAAGCTGGGGCTGCGGGGTCTGACACTGCAGCTGCCCCAGAGAGGTGCTTCAGGAGGTAGGAGTCCATCAAGGAGAAGCGTGAGGGGGTCCTTTGTTCAGCCCCGGCACTGAGCTCCCAGCAGTGCTGAGCGCCCCCCCGGCTCGAGTCCCTGGGAGAAGGTCCTCGGGGTCCCCCCTGGACCCCACCAAACAGCCCTGGCCCCCGGCCGGGCTGGGACCCCTGTGCTGCCCCGTCCTCTCCTGGTTGAGACGAAGCTGGACCTTGTGCAGGGGCTGAGACGGGGCCACCGGCAGGAATCTCCCCCCAGTGCCTGGAGAAGAGGCACCGACAGAGGGTGGGGAGCCCAGGACTTGCCTCGGGGAAGCAAAGACGCGCAAAGACACACAAGCCCACGGAAGACAGACCCCGTCTTTGTTGAGCATAGGTGCCTAAAATATTTATTAAGTGGAAAACATATGGTGCAAAAGAACACTGTAGAATTAAATATTTCTTACTTTATTCCTTTGCTCTAGGCTTTTTCCCATTAAACTTTAACCACCAACACATGGAAACTGTCCTCAAGATTGAGTAGCTGCTTTCAGTATGGGAAAAATCTGTGGCATTTGCGTTACCTCAGACCTCTGCTCTCGCCGCGTGGTGTTGCTGACAAACACAACTTTAATGAGCCACTGGCCGGGGCCTGACGGTAATGCTCCGGCGTCTTCCACGCAGCACCATCAGCTTGGAGACCCCGCTAATTCCCAGCCCCACACCAAGCTCTCGCCGCAGCCCCAGGGATCCCAGCCTGCGTTTCCAGCCCTGGCCTTCCCTGACCCAGAGCCTGGCAGGGTGAGACAGCCCCAGATTGTCTGCAGCGGGCCAGGAGGTTGTCCCATCCCCAAACCCTTCACCGTCTTCTTGTCGCTCTGCTCCGGCCAGCCTGCTTTGCTGTGACAGAGGGCGGGGGGGGTCTCGGTAGGGACATGCAGGTGGCTCCTGAGCTCCAGCCACTTGTCAAAACGGGGACACACTCTGAAAATAACACTTGGCCCTCGATGGACACCTTGACACCTGGACTTGAATTCATGTACCTCCATCCAGTGCCTCCTTGGAGACCTGCGTGGGGCTCTGAGGGCCTCGCAGCAGCCCAGGCACAAACACCCCCCAGACGGCAGTGCTGGCTCCGCCAGTCTTGCCTCAGGGTAAAGGAGTTGCAGTTCAGAAGCAGAGAGTTGGACCGCAACCAAACCCTCGCTTTTGGAGCAAATACCCCAAAGCCTGCCCATGTGGTGCTAAGTCAACGAGGCTGCTAATTGCACGTCCCTTCTCTTTGGATGGTGACGCCCGGTCAGGGCAGAAGCTGAGGGTGAGAGTTCCTCTCTGCATGGCAGCACGTGTCTGAAATACCAAGAGAAGAGCTCAGCTGGCATCAAGGACAGACAGCATAGCACGAGGATGGCGCCGCTCCTGCCTGGGGACCACCCGGAGAACCTGCTCTCCAGCCCAGCTAACGGTCACCTCCCTCTGCTCGCCTTGCAGCCCTGGAAGCTCTTGTCTGTGAATTCCTGGGTAATAAGCAAACCCTGCAGCGAGCCGCCATCTCCTAACTTGGCGACCAGAGCAGTTCTGCAGCAATGGCTCAGCCCTCGCAGTCAGCTCGGGCCCTGCACGGGGAGGGCTGGGCCACCACTGGCCGTGGGCTGGAGGGGGAGGTCAGGCTTGCCGAAGGCTGCCCTGGTTTTCTGGCTCCCTTTCAGAGGGGTCCCAAGGGTGCTGGCACTCCCCCCGGGTGGTGTTAGCGGCTCCAGCCCCGTTGGTGTCACTGTGAGTGTGCCCGCCCAGCCCGGGGACCCCCCAGCACTGGGCGCGCAGGGGCTGGGTGCCCCCAGCACGCGGGGATGGGAAGCCTGTGGGAGCCGCTCGTTCGTCTGAGGCAGGTCTGGAGGGCAGAGGGCAGGTGGTCCCGATGGACCCCCAGCCTGGATCACCTGGCCAAAACCCTGCCCTTGCAACAGCAAAGGGAGAGGAGATGCCCTCGGGCTTGAGGGTGAGACGGCGAAGAAGAAGCGAGAGAGGGACCCAATGTGTGTGGAGTGCTCAAACCCGCCTCAGCCCACCCTTTGCAGGCTCTGACGGTCTGGTCGGGTCCCGGGCTCACAGACCCCCCGTCCCCCAGCAAAGGATGAGGATGCTGCGCTGCTGCCGAGATGCTGGGACGTGGGGACACTTGGGGATGCGGCTCCGGGCAGCCTTCCCGAACACAGCCTACGTGGGAAACGAGCCCAGGGCTGCTGCACTCCCATCCCCGGCAGCGGGGCTGCTGACATCAGCAGGGCTGGAAATAAGCCTCAGCTTTGGAAAAAATATCCCTGTCTTCATATTCAATGTTTCCTCAGTCTTTCAAGTTCAAGCAAATGCTTCTCCGCGCTCGTGGAGGTGTCAGCGAGGGAAATCACGTGTTTCGGTGCATCTTCAATCTCCCTTCTCGCATGGGTAATTCAAATGAACGGTGGGCACGGGCCAGCAAAGCCGCATTCAGCAAACCCTTCCAGCAATCCTCCCCCAAAAACGCTGATAAAAGGCAAGCCCCGTACGTCGGTAAAAACTGTGAGTGGATTTTCCCTTAATCTAAAAATTTCCCAAACTTTCTTCCAAGGCTAACAAACCAGAGGCCATTTTCCCACTTGGCCCTAACGCAGCTCCTAACACACATGGAGATCGCCAGCGGTGACACCGGCACGGGCGACCGGCCCCTGCGGCGGGGGAGACGCCGAGCCGTGGAGCCCAGCCCGGGGAGCAGCGAGGACGCGAGAAGAGCAAGGTGTGATTATTCCTGCACAAGGGGACACAGCTCCTGCCCACAAATCAAGGACAAATCACGCACACACTCGCCAGGAATACTGCTCTGCTCTCGGCTGCCTCCTAAATCAGTGCCGGCGACTCTGCTCCCTGAGCGTGAGTCACGCTCGCTTTCATTTATTCCCTCCCAATTTTCCAGCGCTCTGGCTGTACCGACTGGCGCAGAGAGGAGAGAGAGGGCAGAAAATGCTTTGAAAACACTGGTGGCACGGCGCGGTTGAAATTCGGGCCTGCCCCGGAGACCTGGGTGTCCCCTCCTGTGCGTAAGCCGGCGCTGCCCGGGCTGCGTGCTGGCTGGCTCGCTCCGCGCCGGCAGAGGATGGTCTTCCTCGGGAAGCGGCTGCTCGCTGACCCGCAGCCGCTGCTAAACCTCCGCGCCCTCCGCGCGCCCGCGCGGCGCAGAAGGCAGACTTCATCTTTTCCACACCGGCGTCTCTGTGGCGCTGGGCACCACCGCAGCGGAGCGGTTCACAAAAACACTCGTTTATTCCCCGAGCCCCGTGAGAGGCAGCAGGGTTATCTCCGCTCCACAAAGGGCTGGCACCCAGGCACCGCCGCGCAGGGGGCTGCGTTCCTCCGAGCTGTTAACGCTTTCAGAAGATGGTGCTTAAAGCTCACCCCGGTGATTGCTGAGCTCCACTGAGCGTGAGGACCTTTTTCTTTTTTTTTTAAATCGAAAAAGAAAATCCTCCAAAGCAGAAACGTTCCCCGAACGACTGCAGCTCGGCCAGCAGACAGCAGAGAGCAGAGCCTCAGCCTGGGGACACCCGGCACTGCTCTCGGCTCTGCCTGTTTTCCCACCCAGTGAAAACCCCAAAACTGCAAAAAAATACATCTGTCCAGCCCTGCCTGCACGTCAGCGGAGCCCCCAGACCCTCCAGGAGGTGGTTCTGCAGGGGCTCGCACCCAGCTCTCGCGACAGCTGAGCAGCACGGACCGTCCACCCGTCGCAACCAGCGCACGCCGCTCCCTCCCAGAGCGGCAGTGGGGACAGGGGGAGGACAAGCAACCCGGGCCTTGGCTCGGGGCCACCCGTCAGGGCTCGCTCCTTTCGAGAGCTCTAGAGGCCTCGTCACGCCAACTTTGGCTGGGATCTCCGCAGAAAGCAGCTCCCCAGATGGACGATCCAACCAGCGCGTGCACATACCGTCTTCCGCACGCACCGGGGTGCCTGCAGACCCCCCAGGGTAGGGGGCACGGGACTGTGTCCCCCTTGGCCCTCCTGATGCCTCCTGGTGCCAGCTGTTTCTAGCGCACACGTGCCAGTCCTGCGTGCTCCGGAGGGTCTGGGGGAGGTGACCTGGGTGGTGTCTAAGCGCCGTCACGGCCACCACGTACGCGAGCGCTGCAGAAACCTCCCGAGGGGCTGGGGGTGCCTGTGGCCAGCCAGTTTCCATTCCTTCTGACCAGCCGGCAGGTTTCCTTCATGGGACAGGGAGCATCGCCAGCCAGAGGGAGCTCAGCGGGTCAGCAGACGTGGCAGCCGCGAGCAAGACACCCCTTCGATGGACGGAGGGAGTCAGGGGCACCAGCCAGCCCTTGCTGTGGGTCCTTGGCGCAGATGAGCACAACAAGCCACAAGCGACGGCTGATGAACCACGCACTAATGAGCCACTGAAGCTCATCTGGCATTAAATGAGCACCGAAGTGCAGCCTCACAGAGCGTCAGAAGAGCCTGTGGAACCCACTTTCACCTGTGGCAACCACACGCGGCTCCTGGGCTGTCGTGGGCAACCTTGGTCCCTCCCTGCTCTGGGGGGAGGATTGACGTGTCCCCCCTGGAGCGAGGGTCTCTGAGGGGTTGTGGAGAGCCGTACACGTGGGCCCACCCTCCTCTGCCCCGGGGAGGAGGAGGAAGGTGTGGGGCGCAGCCTGTGCTCAGCGCGGGGCTGACCCCCACGGCTCTGCCCCCACCTGCTGCCAGCGGAGCAGCAGCCATTGCCCGCCGCCCAGCCAACCTTCTCCAGGACGGGTTCTGCGGCAGCGCCCTGCGGTTCGTTCATGTGCACTGAGCGTGTCCTGCCGGGCTCTGGCAGCGCAGAGACGTTTTTGAGCTGGAAGCCCTGTTTGCATTGCTTTGGGCTGACCCTGCGTGGCGATTTCCACCCCCAAATAACTCCTCTTCTGCACGCATCCTGCAGCAGTGGGGGCCACGAACGCTGAAGCAGCATCAGGAAAAACACAAATCATTTCATACTTGTTTCAAAACCTGCCTCCCGATAATTTCAGGGTCTGAGCAAAGACCTCCTGGTTTGCCTCCTTTGTCAGGCACAGTAACAGCTTTAAAATGTTGAAAAGGGGGAATTCTTCAAACTGTGAACAATTTGTGACCTCCAGCGCATGAGGCAACACAGGGACCAGGAGACCCAGAGGGAACGTGCAGCGGGGGAAAGCCGGGGTCCTGCTGTGCATGCCGGTGGTCTGGGACACGCGGCCCACGCTGCTGGTCGGGACCACGGCTCCGGGGTCAGGCTGGGACTGGGTGTCGCCGGGAATAGACAGGGCACCTGCGCTCCCGCGGCACGAGCCCCGGCGCTGCGAAGGGGGAGCGTTAATCCGGATGTCTGAAGAGCTGGCAGGGCCGGGAGCTGCTGGAAGCGCGAGCCTTCGGAAGCGAGGGTCTCGGGGGCGCTGTGAATTGCGCCCTCCCCATCCTTCCACCGGGGGGGAAACTCCACACCACTGCTCCGGAGATGGCTTTATTGTCCATGGAATGACTGCGTTAATCAGGGAAATGAGACGTGCCGGAGAGGCGGGCAGGAGGCGCACGTTGTCCCCTGAGGCTTTTCGTCGCTGAGCTTCTTTAGCCCGACCCTGGGCCCGCGTCCCCAGCACAAGCCACAAGAGCAGCAGCGGGTCCCGGCGGGGTGAAGAGCTCCGGGGCAGGGGGCGGCAGAGCTGGGGGCTCCTTCTTGCGGAGGTTGTGTTGGGTGGCTCCGGACACAGCTCACGGGGTGCCAGAGAGGGGTACGGGGAAAGGCTGGGGGGGAAACGGGGCAAAGGGGGAGTCAAAGGTAAGGGGTGAGCCCATACTGAGATGGCTGCCCTGGACAGAAACGTGGCGGTGTCTCCGCTGGCTGTGCCCAGAGCCTCTGGAGAGCCATCGGCGTGGTGGGACCCTCCTTTCTCCTGCTGTCCCCTCCAGCCAGGGCACACGGGGGAGCGCAGCCAGCCCAATGGGTGCTCCTCCGGCCCCCCGCGCGCTGGGATGGTCCCGGGCTCTGCCCGCATCTCCTGGAAGCCAAAGGAAGCTCTGCTCTGTGAAAGGATGCACTTGCTGGTCATCTTTATTTTTACGGAGCAGCTGGTGCTCGCCAGAGAGCAGGAAGGAGCTCGCTCTTCTTGCTTTATTTGCTGCCTTTCTCCATTAACCTCTGGTTTCTAGGAAACAATAGCTCTTGTTGATGGGCACCTGTGAAAGTCAATTTAAAACCATTACTGACACGGCAGATGGCTTCATAGAAAGAAAAAGGCTTCGCCGAGAAGATGAAATGAGCTTTGCCACTGCTTTCCAGGAACGCGCTTTTAAGTACATGAGGCTTCAATGTCACAAGCGCCACAAATCAAACCAGAAATTGCTTCCTCGAGTCAGCCGGGAGGGGAGAAATCAGCCTGCAAAGGGTTGGCTGATGAAGGCAGCAACGGCGGTGCCCGGGCGGGGGTCTCCCGGCCCAGGCGTGCGCGGGACGCGCAGAGGGGGCCGCCACAGCAAGAACGGGGGCTGTGGGACGGTGCCCGGGGCAGGGACGGGGCTCGGGGGCTCCAGGCTCCCCTCCGGAGACCCCAAGCTCTGAGACGGGGGGATGCAGGAGAAGGACGGTTTCTCAGGTGTAGTGTGGGTTTGGGGGGGTAGCGGCACACTGTGGGGCAGGCTGAAGGGAAGGTTGGTGTTGGCTTTTTATTTTTTTTATTTCCTCTGATGTACATGAAACAGGGAAATAAAAAAAAAACCTCCCTTGCCAAAGCTCAAAATCCCGCTGACTTCACGGGAGCCCTGGGGCTTCACCCCTGCTCTGGGAAGCTGCAAAGCAAAAAGACAGGACAAATCACTATTTTTATACAGCAAGTGACATCAAGAGACTGCCTCATCTGTTCCTGTCGACTGACAACAATGGCTTGCGCTGAGACGCGGTAATCCGAGCCAGGGATACAAAGCTGCAGTCCCTCCATCCATGAATGAAAAGTCCTTTAACTGGTGAATTCACTCCAGGTTGAAAAAAAAACCCCAACAGTTTAATAAATGGACAGAACAGAAAATTACAGCCCTGAGCCGCTTATAGACCGCATGGGGTAAATGATTTATGGTGTCTGTGCTACATTCTCTGAACTGGCCGCAAATTAGTCCTCCTTAATAGAACTCTAATTGAGATTTTAAATACTCATCTGAAGCATCAGCCCCTAAAATTGACTGTTCTTGATCATTAGACACGCCAAAGCATCTCTTAACGTGTTGCAGAGATATTCTCTTGGTCTGGCTGTGGAATGACGGAAAATACCTGCGATAAGACCAGAACGCCTGTACTGAAGTATTGCTGGACTTAAAGGGTGTGTTGAAATGGGGACTTACAGAGACTGTCACACAAAGTCTATTGGCGTTTGGGCCAAGTGGGGCCGGGGAAGCAGGGGGTGGTGGGGTGTGAGGGTGCCCAGCAGGGAGTGGGGCACGAAGCCCTGCCCTGAGCACCCCGTGGTGGCCGGTCCCCTCTGCCAGCACCGCGCGGGCGAGGGCAGCAGAGATCACAGAATCACAGAAGGTTTGGGTGGGAAGGGACCTTAAAGGCCACCCAGTACCACCCCCTGCCCTGGGCAGGGACACCTCCCACCAGCCCAAGTTGCTCCAAGCCCCGTCCAACCTGGCCTTGAACCCCTCCAGGGATGGGGCAGCCACAGCTTCTCTGGGCAACCTGGGCCAGGGGCTCACCATCCCTCCCAGCTGCGGGGTGTGGGGGTGAGGAACCCCCAGCACTTCGTGTCTCCGACTGAAAATGGCAGGGACCTGCCAAGGGGAGGGGACACGGAGGAGCGTTTGGGCGACGGCGTTCCTGTT
This sequence comes from Rissa tridactyla, assembly GCF_028500815.1. Lineage (NCBI taxonomy): Eukaryota > Metazoa > Chordata > Aves > Charadriiformes > Laridae > Rissa > Rissa tridactyla. The sequence goes on along the minus strand of NC_071474.1, from coordinate 49,026,933 downwards.
TCTACAGACCGGCGTATCTCAGCCACCCCCAGTGGCACCAGTGCCTGGGCGTGAGGCTGGCACAGGACTGGTGGTGATGCCTCCGTGCAGACAACGCCGCGGGAGCTGGGCACGGCGCTCACAAGGCACAGCTGAGCCGCTGACCAGTGCAGCGGCTGATCCAACACACAGGGCCACTACCTGCTTATTTTTCCTCTTGGGGCCCCAGGGGAGCACAAACAAAATGCCGAGCGTCCCCCAGAAGCCCCAGGCCAGCAGAGATCGGCTGTGCAGGCTCCGCGGTATCCGCACGCAGGACGGGCGGGCGGCAGAAGCTGGATCACGGGAGCACTGGAGCGATGACCGAGGTGACAGCTCGCTGCAGGAACACGTGCTGACCCACTGGAGACAGGCAGCCAGGAGCCGTCTTCCAGCTGCTGGGTGGTATTCGCAAAGCTGACCCGGCCCCTCTCCCGGGAATACCACGGCTCGGCTCAGCACATCTCCCTGCTCCAGAGCCGGGCCGCGGCCAGGGCTGGAGCAGCAGGAAGATGTTAAATGGAAAGGAGTCCAGTTCTCCATGGCAACGAGCAAGAACTGGGTCAGCCGCAGGATGCGAGGAGGCGAAGCGCTCCCAGGAGTTTTAAACGCAAACACCCGGGCGGAAAGGCAGATAGAGCCACCGGGACGGGGCGGGCAACAAGGGGAGCCCGAGCCCTGTCCCCCCGCCCCGAGCGCAATCGCGGCTCCCACCAAGTGTCCCCCCATCGCAGAGGGGTCCCCCAGCCCTGCCCTGGCTCTGGGGATGGCAGAGCCCCGGGCACAGGGACAGGAGCCATGGGAAAGCTGGAGGCACTTCGGTGCCAGCTCCTGTGGGTGCTCCGCGTGGAACAGCACGCCCGGGGCTGCGCCGAGCACAGACATCCCTCCGCCGCCACCGTCTTCTGCCTGGCTGCTCCGCAACCCAGGAACGCGCCCTTCCCTCTGTTTCCCAGCCTCGCTGAGCCAAGAGCCTTCTCTTCGCACAGCCCCTGCTTTCCTGCCTCTCCGGCCTCGAATTTGGCCCTGTTTTATTTACAGAGCTAAGCAGGCTGGCACACACTGCCGGGGAGGCTCCTCGCAGAGGGGTCCGTGTGAGCCCCCGTTAGGGTGGGTGGTGGGGCCGTGCTGCCCCCGCTCCTGCCTCTGCTCAGGCGGGTGCCGCGGTGCCGAGCCCGGACCCCGGCCGCGCAGCCCCTGCCTGCTCGAGACCCTGGCGGAGGAGGCGTCATCGTTGCCCCGCGTCTGACGTCCAGGTCCCCTTGCTGTGACATCCTCCACTGATTGCCAGCAGAGAGCTGTCGGGGCAAAGCGACCGGTGGGGCCACCTGGAGGGACACAGCCCTGGGATGCTGGGACTGGGAGGGCACAGCACCCATCGCCCCGTGTTGCCCGTGGCCACCCCGTGGGCCGGGAGCACCGGCCGCCCTTGTGCAGCCCACGGCAACGTCCTGTGCAGCTTCGGTTCCTTTTTAATGGGCACACAGACAAATTAAACATCAGCTGCAAGGTTTGAGAACGGCGACAAAAACTACCTGCAGATTTCCTACAAGTCCCATCAGAGGTGGGAACTCAGCCGCCGGGTTTACCAGCGAGGTAAGCATCACCACTTTCGGCCAATTCAACGTTTCAGATGAGACTTGGGCGCTGATATTTTACGTACCAAAAATGTGGCAGTCGTTTGTCAGACCTTTGTCCTTCACTTGTCATTGAAAGCCCTCCGTTCTGTTCCCAGCTGTCGCAGTTCGTGACCTTGATGTGAATAACTTCTCTCGAGTAGTGTCTTCATTTGTAAAATGGGCTTCTTAATCCTGCTCTACCTGATAATGAATTAAACACACTCTTAACATTTACCCAGCACCTTGAGCAGGGAGGGGAAGTGCTGTTGACGGCAAAATTACAGTTATTTCAGCTCGGCAGCGCACGGCGACTGCACGAATGCTCAGCAGCATCCTCTGAGAGGACTGGGACACCCCCGTGCCTCCATCCTCAGGCCCGAGCCCCCTCCCCTCCGCCCCGCACACCCCGGGAACACGCCTGCCCCCGCAGCAACAAACCCCTGGGGGAAAGGCTGTCCCTGCAGGTCTGTTCCTCTCCAGGCTTTGCCGTGTTTTGTGTCCCTGATCAGGGGATCAGAGATCCGCCCCAGCTCTGCCCCGCTGTGCTCCGCACGGCTGAGCCCCAGCATCGCTGCTCACAGTCACCGGTGCTTCCCGACTTAGTCACCCCCACAAAGGTCCAGGAAAGCAGGCATGGAAATCATGGAATGCTTTGGGTGGGAAGGGACCTTAAAGGCCACCCAGTGGCACCCCCTGCCCTGGGCAGGGACACCTCCCACCAGCCCAGGTTGCTCCAAGCCCCGGCCAACCTGGCCTTGAACCCCTCCAGGGATGGGGCAGCCACAGCTTCTCTGGGCAACCTGGGCCAGCTGGCCGGGGAGGTGGGCAAGGCCGGGGTGCTGCGGTGCATCCCTGCGCCTGCCCAGGAGAGGAGCAATTTGCGGTTGGTTAATGGGACAGGAGCCTTTTCCCCAAGTATCCCTGGTGACAGGGCACATCGGATGCCTCTTGCGTGATGGTGGGGAACACCTACGTCCTCAAGGGCTCCTTAGCCAGGTGGGATTCTCCCCCTGGGCTGGGGTTCCATGAAGACCTGCAAATCCCCCCGCCACACGCAGTCCCATGGGGGCTGGGCTCTGCTTGCCCACATCCTCTGCATGGCCCCCCCGAAGGAGCCCCCGGCCCATTCAGCGCAGGCTGCAGCATCATCTTTAGCCTGGGTTTCACCTTAATCCCCTTAAAATGGGAGCCCCTGCTGGCTACACCGTCCTCCCTTTCTCTTCACGACCACTCGCTGCCAGTTAAAGGGGAGCTGCTGCTTCAAGAAAGGCTTTAAGGAGCAAAGGATGCCTGTTTTTTTCCCGACAGCAATGCCGAGATGCCACTGGGGCAGGGGCAGCTCCTCAAGAGGAACAGTGGTGGCCCCGGGGCTGCACCGCTCGGAGCAGACCCGGTTGAAGGACTTTCCTGCTGGAGCTTTGCCCCTTGTGGCCCCTGGCTCGGGGCTGTCACGGCGGGACAGAGCCGTGGTGGCACCGTTTGGGAGGACCATGCGCTGGCTCGGGAGCTTTGTGACTTCCAGATCCCAGCTCGGCTCAGGCGGGGGTCGGTCTGGGAAGGCACAGGCTGTCCTGGGGCTGTGCCGGCTCTCGGCAGGCAGGTTTGCACTTCAGGGTAAAGTCACGGAGAGTAAAGGGCGTTCAGGAGCTAAAAACGGGGTCACAGGAAGAAAGCGGCCGGCAGAAGGGAGGGCTTGACCAGCCCTCGCTGGGACCTGGGCACAGCGTGAGGGACTCGGGAGTTCAAGGGTCAGCACTGCACAAAAGAGACCAGATAACTCTCTGAAAGGAAGAAGAAATAAAGGGAGCCTTCACCGAAATAGAAAGCTTTCAGAGCCAGACCTCCCGCCTGTTTTGCTGCGCCTGCAAACCAGCCTTTCAGCGGGATGCTTCTCGCATCGCGTTTTCACCGGGGTAAGTCCGCGCCGGTCCCGGTGGCGGGGGCTGCCCTGTGCTCCAGCCCTGCCCTCGCTGTGCTCGCTGCCGCGCCAGCCGGGACCCCTCCAAAAGCGGCTCCTGGGGCTCTTTGAGCTCAGCCCTCCGAGGAACATTACCGTGACAGGCCTCTGCCCCTCCGGACGGGCGCTTGCCCGGCCCAGCCGCGGCCAGGGACCAGCTTCTTGGACCTCCTTTCCTGAACCCCTTCTTCACCTGGGCTTCTCCATCCGCAGCTCCAGACCAACGACGGCGGGGAGCGTTGCACTCGGACCCCAGAGCTGCCCAGTCAGGCCCTGGACTTGAGCGATCGGAAACAAAGGTAGTGAAGGAATTTGTAATTAAATTGCCATTAGATGGGTAACAGATTGTCTGGCAGCTGACAGTGAGTGAAAACGCTCTATTCTGTCATGTTTTATCAGCATGAAAACCATTTGCAAGTGCTCTAATTACATTCCTAATTGCCAATGTGATTAGGGACCTGCAGCTGTTCATTAAACGTGTGTCACCCTCAGCCAGCGATCCGTAGGAGAGAATATTTAATTAATTGAATAGTGCACTGGATGAGAAGAGGAGATGGACAGACCTGGAAGCTGAGTGAGGAGCGGAGGAGCCTGGCACCGCAAGGAGCCATTGGTGGCAGTCATCTTCTTCCAGCTCTGGGCACTGTGTCACACAACCTCTTTCAGAAACTTAATAAGCACCGTCATAAAAAGATCAGGTTTCTGTCTGTATTACTCCCACAGGAGCTCTCCTGCCCTCATGGGCAAGAACTAACTTCTAATTTCCAGCCAAATTTTCATCTTCTGGCAGGTTGTGCTCTTTGTCGGTGGGACAGTGTTCTCCGTCTCGCTCCTGTTTCCAAGGCAGCCTTTGCTCCCTCCTGGCTCTTCCCCCGGTGCGTGGACAGTGACCAGAGCTCACCCGGCTCGCACTTGGAGAGGGATGGAGGCGTCAAAGTGCCCCGCTCAGCTCCTTTTCCATAACACTACATCCCTCTTGGCAAGTCTTCCACCCTCTCTTCTTTCCCCAACATGCTGACAGCTCAGATGGGGTCCCAGCTCTGCTGAGATGGGCAGAGGGGCTGGTGGCCCTTCAAAGCCACTTGTTTTTCCAGAAGTTTGCCAGGAAGTTGCTTTCCAAGGAGGCAGGGGCAGAGGTAAAAGGAGGAACCACATCTCTCATTCCAGAAGTTGGAAAAAGAAGGGCTTGGAACAGACCACCCAATGGCCTTGGTTCACAGCGCACCACAGGGTGCCAGGCTGACCACAAACCCCTGGAAGTCCACCTGGAGCAGTCGGTTCCGCAGGATCGGCTGGGCACTGCCTGCTCTTGCAAAGCTGGGAGGTTTCTCCATGGCCTCAGGAGAAAACAGCCCTTTTGAATGCAACGGCAGAGGTGTGAAACCCTCCAAAGTGGCCCGGGGGGAGAGAGTCCTTCCTGCAGACCACCCCCAGGCAAGGAGCAGCAGGCTTCTGGAGAAGATTCAGCTGCCCATCGTTCTGCCGGTGGCTGAAATGTGTGTGACAAAAACACCCAGAGAGGAGCTGGTCGTGCCTGGTGCCCACTGGCAGCAGGAGCTGCCCTGGGGAGGAGGCGGTGGGGGATGAGCAGGTCCGTGTGCTGTCGCCGGGGTTCGGCTGCTGCGTGAGCGGAGCCCCCAGCCTGTCGCGGAGACGCTTTTCCCTCCATCGCCCGCCTGCCGTTACCTCCCAGACCACAGCAGCAGCGGGGAGCCCGTCCGACCGTTACCCACACCCACGGGCATGGCGGGGGTCTCCACTCACCGCCAGCTCCCACCCCGTGCTGCGGCCACTCCTCCGGCTCCCTGCACCCGCCCGTGCCAACGGCTGAGCCGCACCGGCACCGACAGCCCGCTGCCGGGTACCTGCCCCCACTGAGCTTCTGCTGCGCGGCCGTGCCCCGGGGAAGCAGCAGGCAGTACCACGGGTCTGAAATGAAGGTTCCGCTCCCAATTTACCTTCTGCTTTTGGCCACCTGTGGGTGCCTTCCTGCCTTGGCATCGCAGGTGTGGGGGGTTTAGCAGCTCCGTCCCCACCCCCCGGCTCTGGATCTGTGCTGGTTTCCCAGGGGGTGGGCGGCGAGTGAGGGCTCTTGAGCCCAAGAGCGCCGGGGAACCTCAGGGGAAAAGGCCTTTCTCATTTTATCCAGCCCTTCCTCTACAAGGCATCCCTGCTCCCCCCGGCAGGCGGTGCTTGCAGGCACAGGTGGGACAGCAGGGCTCGGAGGGGGCACAGGCTTTAAGAGCATCTCTGTTTAGCACCCGCTGCTTCCAGCTCCCTCTGCTTGCCTGAGCAGCGAGACAGAGGGAGGGAAAAACATAAAACCGCATACAGATCAGCTCATTTCTTCAAATTTAACATAGTCTGGGGCCTTAAAATATTCTTGGTCACAACAGGGAGAGTCTTAGGAGGCTTCACCTTAATCTCCGATTAATTTCCACTTAAGAAAATGGCACTGTGGATGTTTAATAAGAATTAATTCTGGGTTTTGTACAGTTACTTTCAATTAAGTAGTCCCAGTGTTTCCTTGCTCTTCAAACAGACGCTAAAGCACCTCGAATCCCGCTTCCCACCCATTAACTCCAGCCTGCGCTTGCCCCAGTCCCTGCGTTCCGCAGCCGAGCTGTGCCTGCGCGGTGCGCGGGGAGGGCTCGCGGCTCCTCTCTGGGCTCTGTGGGGCCAGTCGCCCATTTGGGCTGATGCCAGGCTCCGGCTCAGCCCCGAGATAATTTTAGCCAGAAGATCGGCGCCGGCTATGAAGGGCGCGGGGCTGCCTGCAGTCATCCGTGAAGATGATACGGTCTGTCTGTGAAATTGTTCCCGTGCTGTTCTCTGCTGGCTTACAGGGACACGGTCCGGGCTGTGGCGACATCTCCTTGTCGGGGAAAGAGGAAAAATGTCCTCTCTGCCCGCACTGCCGTGTGCCCCCGCCGCTGCAGCTCGCTTTAAACACTCCTTCCCTTCGCAGCTTCTGCGTAAGCCGTGCAGACCTTTGTCATGCTCCAAAGGAAGGGTGAAGCATAAAAATAAATTGTGTGTTACTTACACTCCTCTGAATTGTGTGTGAGCAGGAGCGCTGCAATTTTAAAGGCTTTTGAAATCGGTTAAAGATTTAGATTTCTCTGTTGGTGACATTTGCAAGTTGATGTTGCTAAACACTCGAGTACAGCTCATTTGCAGACATTAACAAACACATCAGAGGAGTCTGAAGCGTTAACAGAGTGCTGCTAATCTGCTATTATTTATAATACTTGGTCTCTGGATATCACCAAGCCAAAGCCGTTAGCCCGCAGCTGGAGAATGCATCTTCCGTAACGAGAGCGCCAGCCCCGCCGCCAGCCCCCGCTGCCGTGCGCGAGCCGCGGGGAGCAGCAGCCGTCCCTTGTGTCCCCCGGCACCCACGGCAAAGGGTGTAAATCCTCCTGGTGGGCAGGGTGCTTTCATTCTTCCTCGGCAGCAAGGTGCTGTAAGAGCATCCAGGTGGCTTTCAGGGATGCAGGAATTAAAAGCAGCCCGTGCCAGACCTTGCAGAAAGTGAGACCTGATCCCAAACCCGACCGTGGCGTACAGAGAGCAGCTGCCTGCTGCAGGCTTTGGTGAGAGCAGGACGGGAGCCCTGCGAACCCTGACGCACCTGGGTCGGGGACACCCCAACCACAAACCCAGGCTGGGCAGAGAAGGGATGGAGAGCAGCCCTGAGGGAGAGCATCCCCTTGGGGATGTTGGTGGGTGAGAAGCTCAACATTCACCGGCAATGTGCTCTCACAGCCCAGAAACCCCCCGCAGCCTGGGCTCATCCTCAGCAGCGTGGGCAGCAGGGCGAGGGGGGGATTCTGCCCCTCTGCTCCGCTCTGGGGGACCCCCCTGCAGTGCTGCCTCCAGCCCTGGGGCACCAACAGCAGAAGGACACGGAGCTGTTGGAGCGGGGCCGGAGGAGGCCCCGGAGCTGCTGGGAGGGCTGGAGCCCCTCTGCTGTGGGGACAGGCTGAGAGAGCTGGGGGGGTTCAGCCTGGAGAAGAGAAGGCTCCGCGGAGACCTTCCAGCCCCTGCCAGTCCCTAAAGGGGCTCCAGGAAAGCTGGGGAGGGACTCTGGAGCAGGGAGGGGAGCCATGGGACGAGGGGGAAGGGTTTTCCACTGGAAGAGGGGAGATTGAGATGAGATCTGAGGAAGAAACTCTTTGCTGTGAGGGGGGTGAGCCCCTGGCCCAGGTTGCCCAGAGAAGCTGTGGCTGCCCCATCCCTGGAGGGGTTCAAGGCCAGGTTGGCCGGGGCTTGGAGCAACCTGGGCTGGTGGGAGGTGTCCCTGCCCAGGGCAGGGGGTAGCACTGGGTGGGCTTTAAGGTCCCTTCCCACCCAAACCCTTCTGTGAGTCTATGAATCGGGGGATTGGTGCTGCTACTAAACCTGAGCAGGGGCATGAGGAGGCTCTTCTGCCTGGGAAAAGCAGGTTCCCGCTGGCGGCGGCTCCGGCCACACTGTTTCTCCAGGGTGGAAATGTGCTGCTTGTGGGGCAGGTGGGGAGTTCGGAACAGGGACCTGGCAGCGTGGGGAGGGCAGCAGGCAGGCACCCCGAATCCCCAGGGCTGGTGGCACAGTCTCCTGCTGAGATGAGGGAGAATTTTGCGTGTGCATTAGGGTCCTTTGCAGGCAGAGCCCACGTGCCGTTGTCCCCAGCACACACCCCGGTGGCACAGAGGGTTCCTTAAACCATTCGAGACCCCCGCGGATGCACGTTGGACACTTCCTTGGCACCCGCGGGCAGATTGCTCCGTTCACCATGGGGAAAAGGGGCTCTTCAGGGCTGATTCCCAGGGCGGCAGAGGCAGGGCATCACCACCCAGCCCACTCCTCTTGCTCGGCAGCGGCACTAATTTACGCCAGCCAAACCCCAGCTTTCATTAACGTGGATCGCCGGCCCCAGCTGCAGGGTGTGCCGAGGCGCTGCGTCAGCCGACAGATTCCTCCCCACCGGAGGGATGTGCCAAGCAGCCCCAAAGCCTCTGTGTCCATTCAGCCCCGTCCCCTCCAGGGTCGGGACCCAATTAGAGGTAAGTGCCGTGGGCGTCTGACCAGCAACCGGCCCAAAACGACGGGTTCCCTTCACATTCGAGAGGCTGAAGAGATGTGGAGCCGCAATTACTTCCTCTAATTAATGGCCTAGGTTTTACCCAGTAATTCGAAAATGAGAGACTCCATAACCATCCCTAACGCATGAGAGAGTCATTCCCCCACAAAGAGCTTTAAATGAAGATCTTTGACCTACTAGTTACACGGGAGGCAATGAATTACTTGCTGTGTGTAAGACAGACACACCATTTACTGAACTCGGAGAATTAAGCCTTTCTAGTCTATTGGAGACGAGCCCAAGCAGACGCGATGCAGAGCCGGGCGTCACTGGCGGCGCTCAGCGTGGCACGCAGCCTGGGTAATTTACAGCTCTTTGTTGCTAGAGCGTAGTACATTATTAATCAGTCATATTTTAGGAGCTCCAAATTTATATTGGCTTTAATTAGACTGGTCTGTCTTTAATCTCCAAATGTGCACAGGTCTAATGGCAAATGGGAGCGTAACGCTGAGGGGTGTGTTCTGGAACACCATCGTCTTCTCCTTTCTCAGATCCACCTGAAGGTTTGCACGTTGCCATTAAGATTCGTGCCCAGGGGGACACTGCCGCGCACCGTCCCTCCTACTCCCCAAGTCATCAGCGAGATCTCTTTGGAACTATTTTGAAAAGTTAAAACCGAGGCTAGTAGAGAAAAGACCTTGAAGGGCCTGTGTTGGAGGCAGCCCCGGCGTGTTTGGTATGCAGCACAGGTGCAGGAGAGAGAATGTTCCTGCGCAAGAAGATGAGTGCTGAAGGGGAACGCGGCATTCGGAATGTGCGATCAGCCTCATCTGTTCTGTGTGGGGGAGGAGGGCTGCTGGCCGGTCCTTCTCCCATTGGGTCACCTGGGGCTGGCATGGCCAGGACCTGCAGAGCCTTTGGAGAGCAGGAGACCCTGGTGCAGCTGAGCCGAGAGCACGGTCCTGGGTCTGGGCACCCACAGACGTGGCTCCTTCCATGGCAGCCACCTTATCACATGGCTTCTTACTGTTGGGCTGCTCTCATGGCCTCCAGGGACCTTGTCTCCTCTCTTAACCTTCTCAGAGCCATTGGGGACCTTGTCTCCTTTCTTAATCTTCTCAGAGCCATTGGGACCTTGTCCCTTCTCTTGACCTTCTCAGAGCCATTGGGAACCTTGTCTCCTCTCTTAACCTTGTCAGAGCCCTTGGGGACCTCATCTCTTCTCTTGACCTTCTCAGAGCCATTGGGGACCTTGTCTCCTTTCTTAATCTTCTCAGAGCCATTGGGGACCTCATCTCTTCTCTTGACCTTCTCAGAGCCATTGAGGACCTTGTCTCCTTTCTCAATCTTCTCAGAGCCATTGGGATCTCATCTCTTCTCTTGGCCATCTCAGAGCCCTTGGGGACCTCATCTCTTCTCTTGACCTTCTCAGAGCCACTGGGACCTCGTCTCTCAACCTCCTCAGAGCCCTCGGCTCTGCCTCCAGCACCGCTGAGCCGTGCCCCGGGTGAGCCCAGCGGGAGGGGGCTTTGCTGGGGAGCAGGAGAGAAGAGTTCTCGGAGGCAGAGAGTTTGAAGCATGTTTAACACACCCACAGCTCCCGCTGGCTGAGAATTTAAATGAAATTATGCAAAAGGAAACAGAGGACAGTAAAATGGTTTAGAACGGCATTAGGATGGTAAATAGAGCAGGACTGTACAAATGGAGGCAGCCAGGGGAACGTCCATATTACGTTATTATCTCCTTCCCCATTTAAAAACCCAACATGAGGTTTTTAACAGCATGCCGTGCTGGCTTCCTAGGAAGAAATGTGCTTCAAATAGACACGAACCATCACAGTGTTGTTCTTCACGCAAAATCCCGAGCTTCAGACGAGGCTTGCAGAGAGCCAAAGTCCTGAAAATGAAGCAGAAACTGCTGTCTGGCCAAAAATTAATCCCCCGCTCCAGCCCCCGAAGCGCAGCCTTCGTCCTGATGTTCTGCCCCACAGGGCTCGGCCCGACGGCACACAGCGGGGCCAGCGTGGGAAAGCCCAGCCGAGCCCCGGGCACCGAAGCTGCTCAGGGGGTAACACGGGAACGGGGCCCGAGCCTGCCCATGGATGGTTTGCCATCCTGCCTCACACGGGAGGTCAGACCGGGCGATGATAGAAATCTGTTAAGATTAATGACGTGAAGAATTAGCCAGGAAGGAAATAACGCTGCAGCTAAAATTCCTCAGCCCTGTGCTGTAAAACACCCCCCTGACGGTGGCACTTGCCTGAGCCACGCATTCACACCGCCGTTGTGGGACCGTCCATTTCGGATACACTCATGGCGCACAAAGAGTTTCTTTTCTTCCGTAACAGATAAATACGAGCACAGGCACTTTCTGTCCTTGCCAGCTTTAGGGCACTTGGAGATCTTGTGCCAGTCTCCTTCCCCGCTCCCCCAGCCGCCGAAAAGTGGAGAAAGCTCTATCCTGATCCCAGAAACATCTTAAAAAAAAAAAAAAAAAAGTAAAGGCCTTATTACAAAACCAGATGAAAAGCTGAAATAAAATTAATGTACCTAAGGCAAAGAGAAAAAAAATCAAATCAGAACTCTCTCCCTTTTTTCTCTCTCTCTCTCTCTGTGCGTGTGTATATATATACACATATTTAGAGAACTTCAAACACTTTTGCTTCCATTTCAGCTGATCTTTTAACTCATTTTCGAGCACTTTTTAAAATGAAAAGACATTGGAACTCCTCCTCTCGAAAATGCCAAGACCCAGTTTTTGTATCAACCATTTCAAACGGTTTATCCACTCAGCAGCTTTTCGGCCAGAGGATTCACTGAAGCCGCACACGCGACTTCAGGCGTCTGTATTTTTAAATTAAGAAGAGGGGGAAAGCTTAATCCCAGGCTTCCCGGGTGTGCGGGGAAGAGCCCCGCTGGGGTGATGGCTCCGATGGGGCAGGTCCCCTCCTCTTGTGTCCTTCCCATGGCCCCAGCCCCCAGAGCCAGCCCTGGAGCCCTCAGCGTGCCCGAGCGTGGCTCCGACACACCTGCCCCGTCGTCCCGGTTTAATCCCTTCGGGCAGAGAGAGATCGCCCCCAGCCCCAGCCGCGCAGACCCCCTGCTCCCTACAGCCCCCTCGGCCCCCAGGAACGTGCTCGCTCCGGGCGGCTGGGAAACCTTCCCGGATCCGCTGTTTTCTGCCGAGCCCCGGCTGCGTGACGGCTCGGTGCTGCCCTTCGAATAAAGCCGTTTATCAGGGAACCCAAACCGCCCCATTGCGCCTGCCCCGAACGGCTCCCTGCGCCCCGCCAGGACCACCAGCCCCAGCTGCTTTACATCACCTGGCGCACCACCGATGGAAAGAGAGATCCGTCGGGATCTCTGTGGAGCGCCCGAATTCCTGTTTATTCCCTGCTGATTGCCCACTGGAGCTGCTGACAACCCCCTCCGGAGCCGCCCCGGCACCTCCCGCCGGCAGCAACGCGTCCGAGGGCGCCCGGCCCCAGCGCGGGTCCCGGCTGCCGCTCGCCCCCAGTGAGCCTCCAGCAAACGCGCTGGAATAGAAGGCTATGACTCGGATGCTTGTTTCATCCTTACCCAAAAGGGAATAAAAAAGAAAAATAGTGCTTTTTTATTTCCTCGTAGGAGAGGCAGCGCTGGGGCTTGGCGCTGTCTCGGGAATGTCCGTCCCCTGTGCTGCAACCCCCCCCGTACACACAGGGAATAAACACGGCACAGACAGAGAAAGGAAATCAGGGAGCTGTTATCGCGTGATTCCATTGCCCTGGCAAGCAGGACTTGGATGCATGTTAACCGCTCTGGCCTCTTCTGCTGACATTGCACTGGGGCGTCATATTTAAACCAAAAAAGTGCAGATCCGGAAGTTCTGTTTCTGCCCAGCAATAATTAGGAGACATTTTTTCCATATGAGCCATCGCTGTAACTTTCCTCATTAAAACATGCGGATATTCACAGAGTTCTGGGAACGTTCAGTTAATGTTTTCATCTTTTATGGCAAGGGTTTGTGCTTAAGAAAAATCTTCTTTCTTGTATTCCCGGACCTGCGGCAGCCCAGGCGCAGACACAGCCCTGGGTTTGCAACCCCCACCAGCCCCCGGGCTCCCCCATTCCCCCCCCAGGCTCAAACCTGCTCTGAAATGGGACAGTGCTCCCACCCTGCCAGCCAGAGCAAAGGCTTGGCTCTGGTCTGGGTGCTCGGACTGGGGTGCGTCTGTCCCAAACTCTGTCTGTCCTGAGCTCCATCCATCCGCCGGGTCCCAGCTGGGAGCTCTGGCCGGGGGAGACAGGGATGGAGCAGGAGGGGATGCACTGGGGGGGGCAGCGGTGCCCCACGGCTACCCAAGAAAAGTCTCCACTGCCACCCACACGTGGCCACTGGTCGGTCGGCACTACATAAGGTCCCGCTCCCATCCTCATTTTGGCCAGGAGGCAGAGCCCTTCCTCTCCTCAAGGAATTTAAATGCCCTCTGCGCCCCCGACAGCCTCTGAGAGCCGGGGTGGATCGTCCCCTGCTCACCTTGCTGCCCGTCGTGGCCGATCCCCCCCCTCCCCCGGGCTCACAACCCCCCCAAGGCCCCGTTCCAAAGGCTGCCCATCGCGGGGGTGTTCGGCGGAGCACGGCAGTGACCGCGGCGGAGCGGGAGCGCCCAGCCCCAGAGTGGAGAGATGGCTCCTGCGCTGAGCGACGGCTCCATCACCGACCTATTCGTAGAAATAATGGAATAATAACACGCCACGGGAAAAGCAGTTACCGTGACACTGAAGGGTCTGAAGCAGCTAACAATTATCCGATATAAATACTCCAGAGGCCTTAACAGGTGAGGTCTGAGAGGATTCAAGCAGGGGAGAGCCCTTCTGCCGTGTTTCACAGCAGAATCCTGCAGAAAGCAAATGCCGTTCCCCCAGCCAAGGAGGCAGCCTCGGAAAAATGCTGCATGTGGCGGGGGCGGCCCTGTCCCAGAGGGGACGTCTCTGGGTGAAAAGTGGCTCTGAGCAACAAGACAACGAAGATAAATGTCCCCAAACGTTCTGCCCTCAAGAGAGTCTGAAAGGAGCGATTGTTTCCTTCAGAGGGGAGACAGATGGGAAAGGGATGGAGAAGAGCCTGCGAACCCATGCATCGGCCGGCAAAGAAAGGTTAGGGCTTTATATTCTCTGACACAAGGTAAGAGACGCTTGCTGCGAGAAATCCCCAAGTACCACCAAACCGTCCCCTCCCGCCCAGCGGAGAACCGCGCGGTGGCAGCGCTGGCAGGAGGGACGCTCGCGTGCAGCGCCCACCCCGCGGCCCCTGCAGAGACCTGCTGTTAGACACTAATTTAGACACCATGCTTGAGGCTGGGCTGGGTCACAGGAGGCCAAAATGAGAGGGTTTTTGTCCTACTTTTGCATTATGCTGGTGGCCACCCCGTGCAGGGTGGCTCTGCCCAGGAACCCCGAGCCCTGCGGGGCGCAGTGGGGGGAGCAGGAGGGTTCTCCTGGGGAAGCAGCGGATCCGCTCCCGCTGGGGCTGCCCTTTCCTTGCTGCTTTAGGCAGAAGGTCAAGGAGAAGCGGAGAGCAGAGGGGGACCAGTCTCAGCAGGAGGGTTTTCTAGCTGGGTTGAGCCCAGCTCTGCTCAGCCGTCCCGCCGGCAGCACTCCCAGCTACACCAGTTCAGTCCTGGCCCTGTGATCTTGCCCCACTCGCAGACCCAGGCTGGTCCCTGGTGCGGGTGGGTCCTGATGCATTAAAGGATCTTGGGACCAGGCTTTAAACAGGCACCAGGATCTCACTTCCAAGCTGAGCGTCACTTGAGAATTGGGCTGGCTGTGGGCGAAGGGCTGGAGCAGAGATTTCCCCGTGTCCCTTCCCTCCATGGCTGTCGTGTGCCTGGGGGAGATGGATCAACCCCAAGACTCCTCCCTGGAGCGCGTCCTGCTCCTGGGATGGGTCACTTGGCTGCAACATTCATTTATCCCAAAGGATAACTCTTCAAAGTTGCTTGGGCGGTTTGTTTAACAGCAGCACCGAGGCGTTGCTCCCTAATGAAACATACAGCTCGTGTCCAGCCCCTCGGGCTAAATGAACCGCATTTGTCCTTATTTAGTTGGGTTGGGGTTTTTTTCCCCCAGCACCAGTTTGTAATTAAATAAATCAGGAGATAACGAAAGAGATTTTTGATGAGTGGGGGAAAAACCCCGACCCTGCCGCCATCCCTGGACAGCCAGGCCGGCACCAGAGCCCGAACGCCTCCCAGCTGCGTGGGGAGACACAGGGAGCAAGGCCCTGTTATGTCCTGTAGGAAGATCCCGCACCGCAGAAGGTCAAGCTCGTGACAAAGGTGTCACGATGGGGCAGCAGTGAGACATGACACCTTCATCGGGATCTGCTCTCCTGCGGGGTCAGCAGGGACTTGGACACCAGGCTGAGGGCATGGGGTCCAGGGAGAGAGGAGCACTTGTGGGGCCACGCTGCCATTGGAACGCAGCGCTAACGTAAATAAGACATAGTAAATACAGAAAGGAAGGAAAAGTTGCTAATTACCCACAAATAACAAGCTGTAACCATGTAACTCGCTTAATTAGAAAATAAATTAGTCACAACGTGGAAGGTATAGAAGCCCTTGCTCTCGTGTCTGTGCCTGGCAGCCCCAGTAGAAAATACATCTCTGCGCTCTGCGACATCCCTCGGGTCCCAGCTGTCCCCTGCTCCCCTCCGCTGAAGCCTTGGCCTTTCCTCTCGCGTCTCCCCATCTCCCACCTCCGGGGACGCCCCGCTGCAGCACTGCTCTCGGCCTCCCCTGGCCCTGCCATCAACTCCCCCCGGTCTGTGACACCCCCAGCCTCCCAGGTACCCCCGTCTCACGCCGGTGTCACCTTCTGGGGGATTCTCTTTGCCTCCTGTGACCAAGAGGCAGCGCGTCCCGTTCTCCTGCAGACCCTGCAAACCCGGACCAGGGTGCTGCTCCACACGCTGGTTTTCGGTGGGGTCTCTGGCGAGAGCTGCTGGTGCCCAGCCCGCCGGCACGCACGGCCGTTCACACCCGCTGCGTGCTGCCATGATTAGGAGAGATTACACACTCTCCTGAGTCTCTGCGCCAGCCTCTTTCCATAGGACCTGTGTACAGCATTCCCGTGGGAACGGCCGGCTCCCGGCGTGGATCCAGGCTTGGTTCTGGCAGAGGGCTGGGAGCCGTCTCCGCAGCATCCCCCGCCCCAGGGAGCACCAGCTGCCACCAACACATTCAGCAGGAGGGTGTTTCTGCTCTTCCCGTTTGCCAAAACCCACTGGGAAACAGAGTGAGTCTCAACAGAGCGGGAGGGACGTGTCACCTCCCCTGCGCTGCCTCTGCCGGGTTGGGGTTAATGAGATAATTACGCGCATGTTGCCAGTCTGTCAGGCACTAACAGCACAGCCACTGCCAACCGGGAAAGCTTTGGTTCCTATCGGCCATATTGCCGGGAACGTTCCCCCGACGCTCACGCAGACAACCTGCAGGCCAGCGAACAGCGACGCCCTGCTACAGGCCAGAATTACTGAGATTTTAATTTTTGTGGGGTTACTTTTTGCAATGCATCCGCTTAGTCGTGTGATTCAGTTAGGGCCTCATCTGCGGTTCACGGTGCTGCGCAGACAGGGTCCCCGCTCCGCGGAAACCTCTGCGAGCGCAGAGCCGGCTCTCCGGTCTGCTCCGGGGCGCGCGGGTGCCGCGTTTACCAGCAGGTAAAGCATTACCACCGCCTTCTAGGTCAATCGCAACCTCTTATCACACATTTCCTAGCACAAACACAGTATCATTTTCAAACCATCAGATTTTGAAGAATTACATTTCGACCGATGACATTCCACACCCGTGACATGGAGCAAGGCAGCACCTTATAAAATCACCCCGAATAATACGTTATGCCACGATGGAATGTCTCACAGAGTTCGCCTAACAGGGCAGGGCGTGACAATGACGTTGTTAAGCCAGCGCTTGTGTCGGGATTGCCAAGTGGAAAAGCTGCATAGGAAGCCTGAGAGCCGGTGCCCAGCACGCTCTGCAGCGCTGGGGAACTCAAATACTGGAGAACCCAGTGCTGTTCTCGCGCCTCCCGGTCCTCATCCCTCCTCCAGTGAGATCCAGGGATTACTGGTCATTTGGCACAGGTAACTCTCTCCTGCTACATCCTTCGCAGCCAGCGGTGACGAGCGGAATTAGAAATGCTGAAAATACCCACCCTACGAAACGCTTTGCCGCAGAAAGGGCCCCATTCCCAGCAGCAGGCTCAGACCCACCGAATACACCCAAAGCCATCCCAGCCCTGGGGGACTTCCCTGTTACTGTCCGTTATTAAGAAGTTTAGACGTTCACTTCTCCGGTGCGTGACCGGTGGCAGTGAACACCAGGGCTCGCACCGTGCCCTGACGGAGGGGTCTGTGAAGGATGGGGCCCGCACAGCAAGGCGAGTACCCTCACCACGGGGGACCGTGCCTTCTTCCCATCACTGCCGGCCGCATGGACGCCCACCCGTAGGGCAGGGAACGGAGCCTTCTCCGGCCTGCGGGCCTTCAGCGGGACCAAAGGTCCAGCCCAGGGCGCAAAACCTCCAGCTCCTGCTGGAATCGGGTAAACCCCACAGAGATTAAAGGTCTTTGGCAAAGGCACCAACCCAACCCCATCACCTTCCCCAACGAGACGTGCGCACAGCCGAATTCCCACAAGCCTCTTAACACAGACCCAGAGGAGAACCTGGCCTGTTTCCCGGGTCCTGTGGTAGCAGCTCATTCCTCTCACCGGCAAATTCCATGGATCTGACACCAAAACCGGTGGGAGGAGGAACGGTGCAGGCTGAAGGGAGCGGCAGGGCTGGTGCTCAGCAGACGGTCGGTGCTGCGCCATGCAACAGCCTCACGGCGGGAGTGGGGAAGCTTGGCAAGGGCTGAACATCAAAATATTTGATGCAAAGACTTTATGTGAGAATTGTGATGTTTTGCATTCAAATATGCAGAATTTCAAAGCGTCCAAGTACAGCAGGAGACAGTCGAGTGCCTTCTCCGAAAGCTCCCCGCCCCCGCGCCGTGACCCTGTCACAGAGGGCCGCGGGAGCCATCAGGACCGTGTCGGCACAGCCCGTCCCAAGGCAGGGCACGCCGAGCACTGCAGCGCTGACCCAGCGTCACACATCACCATCCCCGTAACGCCACCCCAACGCCCTCCCTAAGGACCGTAACGGTCCTGCCACAAGCCACGGCATCTTAGTGCAGCGCCTTCAACTCAGCTAATTACGTTTTGCCTCCGTAAGTTAACCCTGGGAGGGCTGATCCGCACTAGCTCTCCACTCCCCACCAGCGCAGGTTGGTACACGCCAGGCTGATGCCACGCCAGCCGAGCCACTCGCAGGGGCTGGCCGTGTCCGGCTGGTCTCTGCTTTGCACGTCCTGACCCACTGGCCACCAGACTGGCCACAGCTGGCTCGCAGGGGGACTTTCTGCTCGCCTCCCAGCACTCACCAAAGACTTCAGGAAATCTGATGAACCCGGTTGGCATGGCTTAAAACATTACCGGGAAGGAACAGATGGTGTGACTGGCTGAGCACGGCTGGATAACAGCATATATCGCTGTCTTTTACATTTATACAGTAATACAAAAAGTCAGTGTACAGAATCCGCTGGCCACACCAAGGCAGGACTGTCCTTGGGGCCTGCAGGCAGCCAGGGTCCAGAACCCCTCGAGAGCCATGCTGAAGAACTTCGTGGCCTATTTCAGGAGCGACACTGACCCTGTCGTCAGGCTGTCACACTGGTTCCATGGAGTGCTGCACACATCCCGGGGTACCGCCGTCTTCCTTGTTACTACTGCTTAGGTTTCTTCCCTTGCCTCCATCATAGACACGGCCCCTCGCTGGAATTGCTGGTCTCCGGAGACCGCGGTGCGCAGCAGAAAAGCAGCGTTGTGCCAAGGCCGTGAGCGTACGTGCACGGGGGGCTGAGGCACAGACAAGAGCTCCACAGGAGTCCGGGAGCCAGGATTTAACTAGAACCCCAGGTCTGAGTACCCAAAGCAGAAGGCTTTGCACCTTCGTGGCCAGTTACCAGATTGTCCACGTGCCTTTGGCTCACGGAAACGCGGCACACGCAGAGCTCCAGCCGCGGGAGCGGTGGTAGGTGCTGGGAAGGTGGGTGGGAGAGGGGGCTGCTCCGGGAGCAGGGTTTGTTCTCGGCACAGCGGAGGCTGCGAAAGCCCTTGGATGGGGCAAAGCAGAGCTGGGCTCACCCTGCCCCACCAGCTGCCGGCCCCCTGCAGCCCCCGTGCCACCGGTAGCGGTGTCCCGGAGCGTGCTGGAGCCAAGGCGGGTTTCTCACGGCTCCGGCGCTCGCCATGGTGGTGCGTGTGCCCTGGGGGTTTTGCTGAGGAGCAGCTCAGGGATGAATGACATTTATTCTTCTTCTGAACAAGAATAGTGACTTTGATTATGGACTCACTTACCCCACTCGCCTGGGCAGAGGCGCGATCCCCCCCCTCATGTCAGGCCCTCGTTCCCCCGTGGCGGGCAGGACAGTCTGTGCCGGGAAAGCAGACACTACCTGACCCGAAGGCACAACCAGCTGCAGGGCAGAATACTCATGCTTCAACTGCATCCCCTTGCAAAACACGGAGCAAATGTAGGTATTGAACCCGACTTCACACCGCAAAGTCTGAGTTGAACCTGAACAAGTCTGGCACCTCCAGGGCGGAAAACAAAGCGACTGCGGAATGCCGTTGGGCAGCACGTGTTAGACCCACTCCCAGAACACGTCCACTTGACACCAACCCCAAGTTGTGTGCGGGGAGCCTTAAGTGAGCCAGCCCCCTGAAATAAATTCCGTGGGGCCCTAGAGGCCACCCTGCTTCCAAACAAACACCAGGGACCAAAACGCAGGTGTCTCACGGCGTGGCAGAAGCCTCAGGATATGCATTTCCAGGGGCTTTATGGGAGACCCAAGGGCTCTGGGAAAGGCAGTGGATGCCAAGCGGGACACTCCAGGTCACATCAAACATCAGATCCGCGCGTTGTGGTGCCCAGCTCTGACCCTGGGTGTCTGCAGAGGGCGATGGGGTCTGGAAAGACCATCCGAGACGCCTGTTTGCAGGCATTGTTGCATGGTCAAGGCAAACTCCAATACCTTGAGAAATGACTGAGAGCCAGCCACCCGCATGGCACCTTCTGCGAGGGTTTGCGTGTCCTCTGCCTGCCCTGTCATGATTTAAGCTGCATCTTTTGCCAGTCTTTCAAAAAAAAAAAAAAAATCACCACAAGCGAACCCCAGTGCCCCGCTGCTCAGCACGGCTCCCCCTCACCCACGACAGCTTCCGAAACGCCGCGTCCGAGACGTCCGTCAGGCGGTGAGAGGGCGCACAAAGAGCAAAATGAAACAGAGAGACCCTCCCCTGGGGACCAGCTCACCATCTGGATGATTTTTTTTTTTCCACCCCTCTTAATTTTGAGGAAGGGGGATAAGCGTGGTGATGCACGATCATTTGAAATTAAATGCAAGGAAAATTGTACCCGTTGCCATGCAGACACAGACAATAGCAAACCCAACAACAATAAAAGTCAGCAGCTGTCAAGAAGCGCTGCTCATCGCGATGTCGATGCGGGTTCAAGGCAAAACATGGAAAAGAGCAGAAATAAAGGTCTAAAAAGCAAAGGGAGCCAGCAGCACCCTGAGCAAGGCTGACCCGAGTCCTGCCACTGCAAACCCTTCTGACCCAGGGCGTTACCACACGCGTTCTCTGAAGCTGTAGAGGTTTTGCCTTCCCGCTGCCCCGTCTCTCCTGTCGAGGCCGTTTCTGACACGCTTTGGCAGCTGGAATCTGCCCCATCTCCCTGTTCCCGGCTTGCACCATCCATGCAAATGTCTAGCCTGGATCCCGCTTCCTCCCCGGGGATTTTCCAGCTTCCTGAGCAGCCAGAGCTCGGCTGGGGGAGTGAGTTTTTTGAGGATGTGGCTGCGTGGCCAGGGATAGACACTTCGGGGCTCTTTCCACTCGCCCCAGGCCAGCACAAGCCACCGGCGATGGACAAGACATCCATGCTGGGCACCCGCCTTCCGCCAGCTGCTCAGAGAGACGGGACAGACCAAGTCCCCGGCCCTGCTCCCATCCTGCCCGAGCCCGGCGCCTCCTCTGGGAAAAACTGTGCAGAAATAACCTCATTTTAAAATGATTTGTGTTGGGTTTAAATGAGTTTTTCCTTTTCCCCCCACGCCTTCCAAGTGTTTAAATCAAGATGACTTAAGACGACCAGCTCATCCCCACCAGTCCGCGAGAGACCGACCGGCTGCAGCTAATGCGGAGGGGACACGGTTATTATTGATTTTCCAATGAAAAGCCTGACAGTACGGCCAGTGCCTGCAACAGCCACTGACAAATAACCTCTCATAAATTTCTTGACATATCTGTTTTCAACGTTTTCTCCCCGTCGGTACAGAAAGGCCTCGTGGACGCCGCAGGGAGCCCCAGCCCCCCCGCTCCCCGCTCCCCCAGCGCACGCAACAGAGCGCTGCGAGGTATTTATTTTTCACACTAGCGTTAAACCGAGACAATAAATAAAACCTACTCTGGATTCCTACAAAATGAAAATGGTACCATTTTCTTATTGAACTAAAAACCTTTTCTTTTTTTTTTTCTTTTATTTCATTTGGAGGGGTTTTATTTCATTTTAATCTGAAAAAACCAACCCACACCGCATTTCAGAACATTAATTTGAGAGGAAAAATAGTATTGTTCTCTTTAAAAATCTCCAGATGAAACATTGCAGCTTTCCCCTAAATGGTTACACTTTTCAATTTACCTTGGGTATTTGAATAACTTTACTCAAGCTCCATTTTTCAAGGAATAAGTCATTTTCTAGCAGCATGCCACCCAGCTCTTCTTACAAGCGAGAGAATCCAGTCTTTGCCAGGCCCCGCTCCAACCGTTCCTGCCCTTACAAAATTACAGTCAGAATCAATTGCAATGGCAACCCGTCCACCCTCTCCCTCCGCTTTACTTCCTCTCTGACCGGGTACAATCCTATTCATGCAGTATTTTGCAATAATCTTCTCTCTGAAAACGATTTCCCCCCCGACACCGAGATACCTGATTTCCAGATCCATTTTCCTCCCACCAGCTTTTCTCCTTTCATTTCTTTCTTTCTTTTTTTTTTTTTTTTTCTTGTTACCATGCAATTTTTACTGCTGGGGGTGAGGGGGAAGAGAGAAATCTCTTTAACCTCCTTGCCTTTTTCCAAATATGATCCGATTTATAGGCATTTCTGACCCCAGCCCATTCCTCCCCGCTCCCCGTGCTGTCCCGGGGCTGCAGCCCCAGCCGTGCCCCATGGAGAGGGGGCAGCTGCAGGAATCCAAAGTGGGTTTATTTGAGACGAGGGGATGGATCCCATCCCACGGTGGGGTCCGACAGCCCCGGGTGGACCAGACCCAGCTCAGCCCTTACACGGGGACACAGCAGGGTGTTACAGCTGCCCCGTCCCGTCCTGCCGGGACTGACCCACCAACGACGGAGACCTTCCAGCAGCTGCTTTAGGAGGGTTCATGCACGTCGCTGCCCGGGCTGCCTCCCCCCGAGCCAGGTCGCTCCCTCCTATTTCCCCCCACCTGCCTTCTCTCGTCCCCGCAGGCTCCCATGGGTGGGAGCCGCTGCCCACCAGCCCCGCTCTCACCCAGCGGCAAACGGCCATATCGACGGGGCGAGGAGCATCCCCAGGGCCCACGCTGGCCCCCAGCGCGCCGCAGACAGGGCACTGGAGAGCCCAGCGGTGCCCCCGGCCTCGGGGCTGCAGCCTTCCGAGGGCTTTCCCAGCTCCAAACACCCCCAGCCGGGCAGCGGGGGCGGCTCCTCTGCCGCGTTCAAGGCACGATATTAGACTGGCGTGAAAATCCAGGCTGGTGGGGCACCCTGGCTCAGCCTCACCTCTCGGGGCAGAGCCCACCCGCTGTCTCCCAGGCTGCACACCGCCAGCGGGGCTCAGGGCGTCCTGCTCCGGCCCCGGGCAGGACGGGGAAAATCCTGAGCCAGCCGCGATTCTCCCAAGCAGAATAACCCCGGAGTCCGCCCCGGGGGGCAGCGGCTCCTCTCCAGGGCTGGCAGGGAGAGCTCGGGCTTCACCCCGCCGCTGCTGGGGGAGATAACACGGCTTACACCAACAGAACTTCCCCAGGGCCAGACAACCAGCGGGACTGAAATTCCTGATACTTCAGGCCTTTTCAGTGCTGTTTTGCCCTGGTCCTCCCTGTAAGTCCCGTTGCTACAGATTTCTTATTCTTCTGCACACACACACCCCCCGCCCGGCTCTGGTTTAAGAGGCTCTTTAGGGAGCACGATCGTGCTTCTAGGGGACTGTCCCGGTGCCGGCGGGGGTAGGGTTAATTTTCCGCGGGCTCCGCAGGGACGGGGCATCCCACCCCGTGGAGCCATTCCCGCCCCGAGCCGCCGGGGGCGGGAAGTCGCCGCTTGGAGCGGGCGGGGGCGTCCCGGGTCCGGTCGGTGAGCTTGCATAACCGCGCTCGTATATTCCTCCATCCGTGTTATTGTCGTCGTTTTCCTGTTCCTTTTGCTGTTCTGGTAAATTGCCTTTGCCTCAACCCGCGAGTTTTGCCTTTTTCCGCCGATTCTTCCCCGCGTCGGGAGGCGCGGGCGGGCGGCGCGGGGCCCCTCGGTGCCGCCGGAGGCCGGAGCGCGGCGGGGACGGAGAGGGACCCGCGGCCAGGGCTCCGCAGCCACAGCGCTGCTCCCGCACCTGCGGCTTCGCGACTCCAGCCCTGAACTCCCAGGCAGCTCCGTGGCTCCCGGGGACACGCTCGCTGCCGGCCCGTGGCTGCTGCCAGCCCCCGGCACCGCTCCCCGTGCCCGGGACGGGCTTCTCGCCGGGAGCGCCCGGTCGCTCCAGTGTCCTCTCACCCTGCGCTTCCACACAGCCCTCACCACCTCCGGCACTTCTTGCTCTGAAGGAATTCGGGATCCTCTTTGGGCTTTGGTTGTTGTTTTGTGGGTTTAGTTTTTTTTTTCCCCCTCTTTCCATCGACGAAGGATGCTCGCATCTCTCCACGCAGTTGCAACCTCTGAAATAACTATTATTTACCTTCCTGGTTTTATATTGTTTTCACAGTTACTAACTGCAGTTTCCAGCCTCTCACCAAGCCTTTGGTGAAAAGGGGCCCCGGGGGGGGCCGAGGGTCACCGTCTGCTGGGGGAGCCTCAGGTGGGGCTGGAGGCAGCAGCTCCCTTTGTCCATCCAACATCACCATCAGCCAAAGGCACCCCCCAGGGACCGGGGACACCCAGACCAGGGAGTCGTGGCTGACATGGAAAAACAAAGTGGTAGTGTTGTGCAGGTTTGGGAGAGCTTCCCCGGCTATAGCAGGGAGGTTATGCCCACCAGTCCTGGAGGACACCATCCAGTGGTGGATGCCACCTGGGCAAGGCGCTGCGGGAGTCCCTGGGGACACCCCTGTGGCCACGACCTTCCCCCCCGCGAGACCCTCAGAGCCACTGCCGAGGCAGAGACACTGCATGAAGAAGCCCCCGGGGGCAGCGGGGAAAGCCATGGCAGGAGCCACCAGAGCTGGGGACTGGGGGTGGCCTGACCCCCAGGCAGAGAGGGTGCTGCTCTCTGTGCCACCAGCAGAGGAACATTGTCCCAGGTCCCGCTGTCCCCGGGTCCGCCTGCCCCTGGTTCAGCCTGGCAGCACCCACGGCCTTTCCCCAGCAGCAGCTGTGCTGAGCCGCCTCCGCCCGTGCTGCACCGCTGCCCCCACCCCAGGAAGAGCTGGACGTAGAGACAGACTGAGCAGCCCCTGTCCCAGCAGCACAGCCCAGCACGGGCCGGTACACACCAGTGCAGCACAGGCTTCCCTGCCGCCGGCTGGCCTCAAGCACGAAGAGGGGACCCCAGTAGATGAAGGTCCAGGTGCATCGCAACCCCTTCGGCCACCCACGACCCGAGCGCCGGGGTTTGTCACTGGGAGCTCGTGCCAGGTCCCACACCAAACCCTTTTTTTTTTAGGTCAGTGATGTTAATGACACCGCTCTTGTTTTCAAGTCTTTTTGCCAAGCAGAGGCACTTTCCCTCTTCTCTCAGTTGTTTTTGAGGCAGCTAATGAGCAGCAGAACCCCTTGCTGAGGGTTGGGGTTTTTTTCCCCACTATCATGTATAATGAATGTGGTTTTGATTAAATTTTTACACGTTGCTTAATGCATCAAACAGGAATATGATATTCCACCGGCAACACAACACAAACCCCTCCTCAGCAAAGCATTCATTTCCCAAACCGTTTCTGAAGCAAGTGCCACTTCCACACGAAGAAGAGACGGCTGTGACAGCTTCCTGGGGGATGCTGAGACAACATCTGCTGTAAGGTTTTCAATCAACATGACTTAATTTTTACAACTCCAGTGCAAACATATTTATGGTAAATAACCCATCTCAGATGGAGTGAAACCAGGTAACCTTTTCAATCTGTGCAAACATACATTTGTTTCTGGCAGAAACTTGGAATCTTATTCATTCTTAGCACTGTATAACTAAGTAAAACAAATGATCTGTTTAAACCAGCCTTATTCAAACTCAAGTCTCATTAAAGTACATGTCGGCCTTGGCCAGGGGACTGGGTTTAGGAACGTGGATGTTTTTCCGACAGGCCACGCATGTTCAGTAATGCCCCCGGGATCCTTACCACTGCCTGCTTTTGGGATGAGGAGAGGGACCTGCCTCTGCCAACGCCATGTCCTGCTGGGCTGGGCCTCCTGGGCAAATCCAACGGCGTCCTGGGCACGGCGGAGCTCCAGAGGCCAGAAGAGGTCCCGTACTGCTGCTCAGGCTCCAGGCTTGCCTGCTCTTCATCAGCCCTATTGGGCTCCTGCTCAGCCGTTGAGTTCCTCTTTGCCATCACCTCCCCGAGGAAGGGAGGACACCGTGGAAGGGGACAAGCCCCAGCAGGCTCCTGATGTCTGCAGATATCACAATGGTTCAGGTTAGAAGGGACCTTAAAGATCACCCAGTTCCAACCCCCTGCCCTGGGCAGGGATGTCTCCCACTAGACCAGGTAAGTGGCAGAGGGGGAATCGCCCCAGAAGCCAACCAAGCAAGAAACCAGCCTGAGTAGCCACATCACCCCAGGCCAGTGCTTATAACTCCTTCCCGATTCCCACCAAACGAGCTGCGGGAGCTCACGGGCACCGCTGCTCTGATGAGCTCCTCAGTGCCTGGGCATGGCAATTACAAGGGAGTGAGGAAAGGAGCAGGTAAAGAGCATCAGGAAGAAACACAATCCTTTTTTAGAGGCTATCAGCTGTTTCTTGAGGTGCCCAGACCCCTTTCTCAGGGTTTTCTCCTCCTCTGGCCAGCACAGAAGTCCTTTGGCTTCGGGGCAGGGGGGCTTTCATTGAGGGGCAACAGCCTGGGAGTGCAGGAGCCAAACACGCAAGTTTTCCAGGGTCCCTGGTGGGCTCCTGCTGTTACCAAAGCATACCCCTGAAATGTTGTCAGTAACTAGTGTTGAAAGGCCCTATGTGTATTCCCACGAATAATGAGGATTCTGTCCTTGAATTTATGAAGCATCAGCTAATGAAAAGAACTCCTAATCAAGGGAGGCGACTGTTGTGTCATTCTCGAGGATGGCACTAGTCTGCGCGTTTTGAGAAGTTCAGCCAACTTGGCAGGAAAGTGGGAATTCTTAGTGTCCCAGGCTGAAGTACCTTCATTGTAATAGTAAAAATCACCCCCACGGGTCAAGACGACCCTGGCCCAGGTGAAGACCCTTCCCCTGAGCACGCGCGGTAGCTGTAACTCCATGGTGTGACCGTATGTGAATTACTGACCCGTCAGATACAGGTAGGAGGTACTGATGTCATCATGACGTCGTAAAACGTGTACAAAAATCGCACGGAGAGTTCTGGTGGGTGCGTGACAGGAGGAGAGATCCCCCATGCACCCGGCGCTGTAAATAAACTAGGGCACCATAAAAAAACCCAAAAACTTTAATAAATAAAAAGGGGCACCATAAATAAACTAATGTCGGCTTTCTGAACTACAAACGTGGCTTAGAGAGTGAGAGTTTCGTTAGGTCTTTTGGTAACACTGCCAGAGTGTCACGAGGCGGGGAGCCCCCGGTGACGTCCCTCTCCCCGCGCCGCACGGACCGACCAGCTCCCGCCCGGATCCGCCTGGGCTTGGCCTGGAGGCGTCATCCCATTTCCCCGGCAGGAGTTATCCCTTTCCCAGCTCTCCCAACCTGCAAGGTATCTGCGAGCCGTAACAGTGTTTTATGAATTAAAGTCAGGGAACTGAAAGAAACAATGCCACGGAGAGTACAGCAAGCGCTTTCATTGGGAACAGGGGAGGGATTTCCATCAATGAATCACTTGACCGTCTTTTATTTCATTTAGGTTTTTATTACACAACTTTGTAGTAGCAGTTGTGATTAATCTGGATAACTCCCCCTGGCAATAAACACTAGGGCAGTAAATTACACGTCATTAGCTCGCGGGGTCCCAGCGGCGCGGCGTGGGGAAGGCTGTGCTGCCGGCGGGGAGGGGGAGCCGGGCACGGCGCGGTCCGGGGGGCTGCAGCCCGTCCCCCACGGCAGGAGCGTGTGGAGCCGAGGGGAGGGAGGGATTTGGAGCAGGGGGATGTTCAGCAGCGTCATATCTCCCGACAACCACCCTCTGCCTGGTTATCGGTGCAGGCGGATAGCTGGGTTGGAAGCTGTTACGCGGGATTTCCAGGAGCCCTGAGGCACTCCTGCCCCAGCTAAAGACCAGTATGAAACTGGGAACGAATCAGAGCATGATGGGCCAGGTTATCTCGGTCCATCGTGCAGTGAGAAAGGGGACACGCAGCATCCGAAAGCAAGAAGCGGTGCTCCTGCGCCACTGGGTCTCCGGCTGCCCGGACACGCAGCAGAGCCCCCTCGGAGAAGGTGCCCAGCTCTGTAAATGCCTCCAGTTTTGCCCTTTTTGCCCCCCGAAAGTGAGCAAAATTTACCTGCAAGGGCGGTACCTCAGCGGTGTGGGTTTGGGGATGGCTTTGCTTAGGGGCTGGACAGCCTGTGTCCAGCTGCGCCGACCCTGGTGCATTTACCACCGTCTCACACGCAGGAGAGCGGCATTTCGCTGATGCCGGAGCAGCCGCGAGCAGCGCTTGGGCTCCATTAACTAACCTGGAACCAACCCATCGAACCTGCGTGTGAGGACAGGCCCTGTGGAGAGGGCAGCTTGGGAAAAGAGTGGGAAGGCAAAAGGAGCCCAGAGAGTGACTCTGGTGCCTGCGCCCGAAGGCTCCGTCCCACCCAACCTGCCCTGGCTGGCTGGAGCTGTGCCCTGGCACCCCACCTTTGCCAAGTTTCACCCCATTGTTCCCACTGGTACCATTTCGCACAGTATCAAACTTCTCACCGTGTCTCACAGCAGACCCTGAGGTCCTGGGAAGGAGGTCCTGCCACCTTTTGCCCATCACTGCCTGAGCTGTGCCCGGGAAATACTGATCCCAAAGCTCCTGGGCTGGGCCGGGTGGGCTGGGTCTCTCTGGGAGAGACGGGGGGCTGCGCCCGTCCCACCCCGCTGCCCCCGGAGCGAGGGGGACGTGTTCCTCACTGCTCCACCCGCGCGTCCCACGACCCACCATCCGCCTGCCTGTGAAGCTGGGTGCGTTTGTGCTCAGCCTTGGGCTGAACCGTCGACACATGGAGAGCTTTGCATGTGTCTGGTTCGGCAGATGCTGCCTCTCCTCTCTGCCAGTGTTGGATTTCTGCCAAAAAACGAAAGAGGAAGAAAACTGGAGGAAACGGCTGATGCAAAGGCAGCAGGATGGAGAAGCGTCTCTTGCCCACGGCTCTCGCTGCGCAGCTCCGGTTCGCGGAGCTCTTTGTGCTCCCGTGGGCAGCGGTGCCATCGGGCATCCCTGGGGCCGTCCCGTGTCACACGGAGGGGTGTCCCGGCAGGAGGCGGGCGCAGGACTCACAGAGCCCCGCGGTGCCGGCCTGCGGGCAGCGTGGGGGGAGGTACCAGCATGGCTCAAATCCCCCCCCGAGCTTCAGAGGGGTGGGAGAGCCTCTGCACACACACTCACACTCACACTCACACACTCACACTCACACACACACTCACACTCACACACACACACACACACAGAGCCCCAGGCGCTTCCTCCTCCTTCGGGCTCGTCCCTCGGTTTCCCACAGCAGAGTCTCAGGCATCAGGCTTTATGAACTCATGAACTGACGTGGGAGGCACAGCCCGGGCTGGGTGCCTCCAAGGAGAGGGACCCCGAACAAAGGAACCCCTGGGCAATGTCACCTCTCCACCCGCCGTCCACGCGTCCTTTACTCCAACGGTGACTTTTGGTCTAACACCTCGTTGGATTCTCTTCCTGCGGCTCTTCCCTGGCTGACCTGCAGTTTCAGCCGAGGGCTGGAGCCGCCGCATCTCCTGGCTCACGCCCCTCGTGCGCCCACGCTCACCGGCAGACCACGGGGAACCGAAGAGCCCCAGACTTGGGGAAAACCCTACAAAAACGTCAGTGTGATATCAAAACACTTTCCCGTACCGAAAGACTAAACCCAGCACTGCACCAGCTGCTAGGAACATTACTGAGAAAAATAACTATCGCGGCCTAAAGGCGTCAGCAAATCCAGCTACTCCTGCTAAGCAAAGCCAGGCAAACAGCCCAAGTCACACCATATTATAATCCTAAGTAATTTATTCTAATTAAAACTTACTTATTTACACTAAACAACTAATATCCCTCAACACCGAAGGCCTGGAATGCCAGTTTGTGGTTTGGCTCTGCGCAAGGGGTGATCTCCCGGGGGTGCGGGGAGCGGGAGCTGCAGTGGAGCCGCGGGATGCGGGATGGTGGACACGGTGCATGCGAGGTGCCGAGCTGGCGCGGGGTGCGGGAGAGAGGGAGGGAGGCTCCGGCACCCTCTGCCCACCCTCGTCTGCCCCCCAAAGCCCTGCTCCCTGCCAGCCGCTCGCTCTCGCCAGCCGTTCCTCTCCGGAAAGCCCGGGGGCTGCCGGCACCGCAGGGGAAGCAATCTGATCCAAGTCACATTTTGAACCGGTTTTTATTTCCCTGGAGAGGCTGCAGCAGCAGTTCTGGAGGGAGAACAGTTAATGCTCGATTTAGCTCCACATGACCTAATTTGCCACCGCTTATTTCAACAAGGGAGAAGCGAGCGGAGAGAAACCCCCGCACACGGACCTCGAGAGCTGCTGAACCCGCGGGGGCACCCAGGGAAGGGATCTTCCCGCCGCGGCGCTGGTGTAGGTGGCTCGGCGATGAGCTGGAGACACGAACCCCGCTCCCTCGGCGGTGGATTCCCGGTCCGAGCCCCACTGAAGCTGAAGCTGGGCTCTGGTGCTCCGGCTCCTCCGGCAAGACCACAGCGAAGAGCGCCTGCCCTCGGGCCGTCTCCTGGATCCCTTTCCACAGGGAGCTCGGGGGTTACCTGCCCTCCACCCCACGCGTTGCTGTGCGTGTTGGGTGCTGACCTGACCCGGCAGGGAATTGCGTACGTTTTCCAAGCCAGGATCACAGCGCCTTTAAATCTAATTCTGCTGAGCTATTGCGCGGCCGTGCTGCCGCCTGCCCCTGCTCCTGCTCTCCCAACAGCCGTCTCCCCCCCTCCAGCACACCGCCCCTCACGGGCTGCAGCTCCTTCCCCCGCCCTCAGACCCCTGTCCCTGCATGCCTTGTCCCCTGCCGCCCTGCCCGTGTCACCTACACATGTCCACCCTTTTGAAGGGACAAGAGACGTGAAGGGTGAAAGCAACGGTACCATCAGACACACGCAGTCTGTCGGGGAATTTGACTCAATGCTACGCCCGTATTTTGGTACTAATATTTGCACCATGTGAAATTAGTCAGACAGTCACTAGATGTGTTTAGAACTAGCTTGTTGGTGGCTCTCCGGCAGAAAGGATCCCCCAGCAGCAGTCCTCGGGCGAGCGCACCTTCCCAGCTGCTCCAATGGCCTAAAAAGTTGTCACTGGTGGTTTGCAAATGGCAAAGCTCGGTGGGACACGGCTCAGGGTGGACAACTGCTCTTCTCGGGTGAGCCAAGGGATTGGTCACAATCCAGTGAAAGGGATTTATTCAGGCAAATGTTGCTGGGCTGGCACAGTCGGGTTTGGAAAGCGGGCGGCTGAGGGGAGGTGCTGGGAGCCCCCGGAGTCACCCATCAAGGCACGGCCAGAGGCATCACGTTTGGGCGCTGAGGGACGGAGCACAGTCCTGGCAGCTCAGGGTTTTACAGAACTGCATTTGGGGTTTTCCAGTGCTTCTGACCATTTTCCATCTCAGGAAACTAAACTTAGACGTGCTTTACCTTGGGAGAAGATGCCATTTGAGGCACTGGTGCTGCCTGACCCTCGATCAGATCATTGACAGAGACGATGGACCAGCCGTGGCATGGAGCTCACAAAGACAAGCTGTCTCCCTGAGCTTAACAAGTTCCTGGGAGAGATTTGAAAGTCCTGTTGACCATGGTGCCGGTGGTTCCCCCAGGCTCTGGGATCTGCTCTCCCGTCGGTCTCGCTGGTTGTTGTTGCCCTCTCCACTTCACGGCCACACGGTCCCTGAGCTCGCCCGTGCCCCTTGTAACAGCACGTCAGCGCTTCGCAGCACCTCTAGGGGTTTGGGAAGGGATCAGAAAAGGTTTTCTTTGATGGACTCCAGTGCGGAGGAGACAGGCTCGGCTAAGCTGAACCCGCGCTCAGTTTGCACAGAAAGCAGCCGGTGCCGGGACCTGCAGAGCGGGGTCACCGAAGGAGCCGGCAGCGGGCAAGCGTGGGGACGGCAGGAGGGTCTCGGGGCAGGGGACCCCGGGGTCCCCATCCGGGGTGCATTTGTGCTCCCTCGTTCCCACAGCCTCTGCAGCCGGGACACTGGCCTCGCACACATTTCAGGAGTCAAATGTTTATTGGGGAGGGATTTTCTGCCTCGGGACCGTGCTTGCTCCGGTGACGTTGCCGCCCGTCATGTTTTGTTGTTTGGGCTTGGGCATCTTCCTGCGCCATCTGCCCTCCTGCTGGGACCACAGGAAGAGAAATGACGAGTTGTCCCTTATTGCCACCTCCCTGTCGCTGGAGCCAAGGCTCTCCCTGGCAAAGGGCACGGAATGCGGCCCTGACGCGAGCCGCAGGCTTTGCAGTGCCTCTGGTTCCCCCGCGGCCTTGCCGTTAGCTGTCAGTCGTAGCCATCAACACGGCTCCCCCCGCTCCCTTTCCTGGTGCTGCTTCTGCTGCTCTCGCTCACCTGCGTTGCCATTTCCACTCCGTAACGCTCTTCACGGCTCTGCCGCAAATCCCTTCCCTGCCTCCTTTCCTCTCCCAAGCTAAACTTTCCTCCTAACAACTTGTGTCTTTTCGTTTAAAGTTGGGGAAGTGCATTTCTGCAGCGGGAGATCACGCTGTCCCGTTTCCCTTCCAAAGGGCCTGTTTCCAACGTGCTATTACTCTGACATGTAATATGCAATATTTTTATTTAAGAAAACAAGGATAAATGTTTACTGGTAAACATTTCAGGGAAGCGTGCCAATGAGCATATCCTCCTATTCCTTACAGAAATGTAAAACATCAGCACGCTGCCAACCACAAGGATTGTAATGTTTTCGCTTTCATACATAAAAATGTCTTACTAATTAATCATCCTCTTCGCAGTAGCCAAAACCGAGGCAACTCTGCCATATGCTAATGCACGCCGGGACGTCATGAGCTGTGAAATATTTAATACTAATCAGACACGGAGAATGTTGTTGCCTCTCTGCATAAGCAACCGCGCACCGTTGCCTCAAAATGAAAGGTCACGGGCGACCCTCCGCGGCTTGTCCCCTGCTGCCCCTCCATCTGCTCAGACGCCGCATCGCTCGTGGGGGGTGCTCCCGCCCCGCTCTGGCGCGGGATGCCCCGGCACCGCTTCACAGAAACCAGGAACAAGCGCGGGTGCCAACAGCAGGAGAGCTCAGGTGAGCTGGGGTGAGCGGCAGAAATACATGCCTGACCTCCGCCTGGCGATTGCTGCTGCCGCCCCCGAGTTCTCCCAGCGTACCGAGGGGATGGGTCCCGTCTTCTAGGAGGATTAGAGGCAGGTGAGACTTTCCAGCAGGTTTTGACATCACAAACGCAAGCTTGGCTCCAGAATAAATCACAGATTCCTGCTGGTCTCGCCAAATGGCTTATGTCGGAGCCCCTCCCAAAGAAATCCCCCGGAGTGAGTTCAAAAAATGCGCTAAAATATATTTAGAACATTAAGAAGTGGTTAAAAAAAGAGTTGAAAAATTTGGTTCTACGAGAAACCATTTCTTCCTTCAGAGTCTCAATCACCTGCTGAGAATCGCTTTTTCTGAAGCCTGTCCTGATCCTTTGTTTCCTTCAAAATAGAGAAAATCGCGCCCGTACCCCTGTGTGGGACACATCCGCTGCTCCCTCTGCGGCGTGACGGGAGGAGCTCTGGCGGTGCCTCGGTAAGAGCGGGCGGTGCAGGGCAGCCCCCCGCCGCCTCCCGCCCGGTGGCCTCGCTGGCGCTGGGCAGAGCCCGGAGGGGCAGCGCGGCCCCTGTGAAGTGGGTCCCCCCACCCCACCCCACCCCAGCACCAGCACCAGCGCTCCCTGCCTCACCCAGAGCTCAGCTCAGTGACTTAGAATCATAGAATCATAGAATCTTCATGGTTGGAAAGGACCTTTGAGATCATCGAGTCCAACCATACACACACACACACACAAAAAAAAAAACCAAAACAAAAAAAACCCAACCTGCAATCTCTGCCACTAGAGCATGCCCTGAAGTGCCACATCTACACGTTCCTTAAACACCTCTAGGGATGGTGACTCAACCCCCTCCCTGGGCAGGCTGCTCCAGTGCCCGACCACTCGTTCAGTAAAGGAATTCCTCCTAATACCTAATCTAAACCTCCCTTGCCGCAGCTTCAGACCATTTCCTCTGGTCCTGTCATTATTCCCCTGGGAGAAGAGCCCAACACCCCCCTCTCTGCACCCTCCTTTCAGGTGGCTGTAGAGGGCAGTGAGGTCTCCCCTCAGCCTCCTCTTCTCCAAACTAAACATGCCCAGCTCCCTCAGCCTCTCCTCACATGCCCTGGTCTCCAGACCCCTCACCAGCCTGGTCGCTCTCCTCTGGACACGCTCCAGCACCTCAATGTCCCTCTTGCGCAGAGGGGCCGCAGCAGCCTGGGGCTGGACTAGCCAAACCCGGTGTTCCAGAGACCCCAAACGAGCCGAACTGGGAGGCAGCCCTGCACCCTCCCAGGTCTCCACAGCCGACCTCAAACCAGAACAGCCTCCTGACAAGGCTGCCATCGCCTCTGCTCTACAAGAAACCTCACCTCCACACCTTGGCTGCCCGAGGCTGTGAAAATATCGGCCATAAAAAGAGTCCCTTTGGAAAAAAGAAACCAAGAGATTACGCAAAAAAAAAAAATAATCCACAAGATTCATCAGAAGACAGGGTGGGCTGCACGCCGGGGGAGCAGAAGCGTGAGGGGTGGATGGGGACAGACCCCACTCGGGGCCACAGCCCTCAGAGCCATTGCAGACTCCATGGCGGAGTACTGTTCGCCCACCCACGGGCATCCCAAGCGGACAGGACAAAAGCGTGTCCCGGTTGGGATGGCAAACGAAGAAGGAGATGAGATGTGCTGCCGGAGAGCCAGAACCAGCCGGAGGCATGCCGAGCGATGCTCGCCCCACACCGGGCAGCGCGGGGGCTCCCTGCGCAGCAGGAACAGCCCCAGCAGCAAATTACCCACCCACAGAGAGCACTGAAGTCAGCAGTGGCGTCCCCGACCTCCAGGGAGAAGGAAGCCAGAGGGAAGAGGCTTAACTCTAGCGGGGCGCTGCCTGTCCTACACGGTGCAGCCAGAGCCCTCCACCGCCATCTCCAGAATGAAACCCGCCGGTGACACAAACCCTGCACAAAACCTCGGGAGAGCTCGGCCCCAAATGGCCAGTGACACGCAGTAAGCTGGAGGTGACCTTCCTGCCAGGAGCTGGGGGAAGTTCTCCCAGACGAACCCGTTGAATTTAAATGTCCCCCTTGGACATGGAGACTGAAACGCCTCAGACACCAGCGAGGGCTGGTGGAGGCCGGGGAGACGAGGGGCCGCTGGGGGAGGGAGCGCGTCAGCACAAATCCAGCTTGGCAGCTTCTTGCTCCGAGGCTGCAGCTTCTGAATCTTAAGAGGTGAAGACATCTTGCAGCCACAGGATTTAAAGGGATGTGCGTATCAGTGCGCTTAGGAAACAGCTGGCGGGTGAGGTGTTTGTCACCTCTAACACGACTGCTCTTTCTGTGCCAGTGTCTCCAGGGGCATCCAAAAGTCAAACAAGCTCCAAGTCTGGTGTCGGGAGACGGTTCCCCTGTGATATCTGAAGCAGCAAGTGCGAGAACCTGGGGGTCAGCACACAGACCCAGTCCATCACTGCTGCCCACAGCAGCCTGTGCCCCCGCAAAACCCCAGACCCCCCCAGAACCTCTCCCACCACCCCCGAAGAGCTGCCCGTCTCCACCGCGGGTGCTCCGAGCGCTGCTGTGCGACAGGGACCTGGCACAGCCGGGGGCAGCGCCCAGGCGAAGGACACTCACGTCCCGGAGCTTTTTGTGCCTCTGACTGACCGAGGTCCCCGGAGGGAGGTGAGGAAGGTGCTGCCTCCTCGCCCGCGGCGCGCTCGGCTCCACAGCGCTGTGTGTCTCCCATGGACGCTCCCGCTGGTGGCTCCCCCTGCAACGTGCCTACGGATCACATCCCACTCCAGCAACCCGCTGTAAATCGCGCGGGAGGCTGTAATTGTGAGTGTGACATTTAATAGACAATGCGGATCATACGTACCCCCTGAGGTTCAGATCCTGGTGGGTGCTATTTGTGAGTAAATGCCTTAAAGTGCTTTCTTTTTAATTGCATTCATAAAGAACAGAGGTATATCAGTCACCGGCCTTCCACTACAGCTATAAAGAGCATCACAAACAAATCATTAAAACACATAAAAATGGCAGGTAATTAATTTCAATATTAGCATAAATACTAGCGTATGACTTTATTACCAGCTCAACCTTCAGGAGGGGAAATCAATAGTACTCATTCAATAACATCTTCCAAATCAGTTATTACCAGTGAGCAGGAGGCGGTTTTTGAGAGCTCCGGGCTGAACCGAGAGACCATGAGGGCTGGCAAAAGGGCTGTTAGAGAGCGGAGCGAGGATCTGCGTGGGTCACTGCTCCGGAGTTACACTGACCCGGTGTCCCTGGGGGGGTGGTTGGCACGAGCAGCCCCCAGCCACGTCTGCACCCTTGAAACCCCAGCAGTGTGGCAGAGAGGAGCCGGGGGGGACTCCGGTCCCCTGGGAGACACCAGGATTCAGCCCTGCCTCCGGCAAAATCCATCTGGCTCCGGCGGTGCCGGACCAGGCTTTAAAGTATGAGCCCTCACCCGCGGTGCCTGTCCCCGAGACGCGGCAGGGGGACATCCCGTACCACCAGGGCTCAGCCCCTTTGCTGTTCACGTGCCAGGACGCCCGGAGCTGGGCACGCAATTTACCACCTGGGCTAAAACCAGCCGCAGCCAGAGCAGCTCCTTCACCAGCCACCATGAGACGCTGCTCCAGGAAACCACCTCCCGCTCTCTGGACCGCAGGGATTCGGACTCCCCTGGAACCTGCTGAAAACCACAAGTAGAGAGTTCATTTTCATAACCTTGAGTCTCCTTCTACCGATGTGACCCACGGGCAGGGTGGTGTTTGCTTGGAAGAGGAGCCCATGGGCACAGAGGTATCCCATGGCCGTGAGTCCCCGTGTCCTGCTCTGCCCTGGTGGCCAGCCCCGTGCCAGTGGCTAGCCCCATGCTGGTGGCCAGCCCCGCTGGGGAAGCACCAGCCGCCTGCCCGGGGCCCGCACAGCCTGCGAAGGGGAGACAGCCTGCACGTCTGAGTGCTGCTCGCTGCCAGGGAGCAATCCCTTCCCTAAAGGCAAAATTGCCCCTATTCGGTTAATTGAGTGGGCACCACACACACACAAAAAAAATGGAAAGAAAAAAGCCCCCACGACACAGAGCCCGGTCAGAGAATGGGGAGAGCAAGAAATCCATTGTGCGTGTCAATTAACTCTGCAGACAAGGTGTTTGGGCACGCACCGAGGGAGAGAGGAGGCTCCACACCAGCGTGAAGAAATGGATAATTACTTCCCCTGCACCGGGGAGA
The DNA here is from genome assembly GCF_028500815.1 of Rissa tridactyla. NCBI lineage: Eukaryota > Metazoa > Chordata > Aves > Charadriiformes > Laridae > Rissa > Rissa tridactyla. Next base: position 48,990,064 of record NC_071474.1, on the reverse strand, counting down.
CACACAGACTAATGAGGGGAAGGACAAAGGGCCCTTTATTTGCTTTTTGGCTTCGCGTTGTGGATGGCGAGCGCTCTCTCTGTGCCTCTGCCGCCCGCTGAGCTGCGCCGGGCTCCACGCGAGCATCCCCGCCTGCCCTGGCTGGAGCCAGGGGTGGGACACGCTGCAGCCTGCAGGTCCCCGGCCCCGGGCAGGCGAGGTGGCTTCAAACACAGGGGCTGGTCCGGGGCACCAGCCCTCCCTGGTGGGGAGCAGCACCCACACCCCGTCCCGTAGGGCAGCACCGGGCACGTCCAGGCAACGGCCCACCGCACCCTTCCCAGCAGACGGCACCTCATCGCAGCCCGAAACAAGCCAGCAGAAGGGCTCTTCTGCGCCGCAGGCTGTCCTGCAAGGGTCGACAGAACCTCTGGGCCGGCTGGTATGAAGTCCCGCAGTCACACCAGCCAAACCCCACCGCAGCTCCCGTCCCCTCGGGTGGATGGAGCAGAGTCTCCGGGCTGGGATGCTCGCCAGCTCCCAGCCTACCACACCGGGTACCATCTAACCACGGACACGCGGGGCAGGACTCTAACCGCCCTCCTGCCCTGACCCGCAGGCTGCCTGCCCGGAGGCGACCTCGGCACCCCTGCTGCTCGCCGAGATGCTCAGACCATCTCTGAGGGTCCTGGTGCTCCAGCCCCACGGCTGGCACAGCACACAAGCGTCCACAGCAAGTTTGCAGCTGGGCGACAAGGTGCACCAGGTACACCATGGAAAACAGGAGAAACCATGGTGAGGAGCTCCACGGCTTAACTGCGGGCTGTGTGAAGAGCGCGGTGTCTCTGGGCTGTTCTAACTTGTGTCGGTGCCAGGTGACGTCCTCTTCCAAACCTCTTCCAAAGAGGTGCAGCCACCCAGGCCGTGCCCTTCCCTGCTCTCTCCTGCTCTGCACCATCAGTCGTCCCACCCACCTTCCACAGGCGGCTGCTTCCCTGTCCCCGGGGGGCTGGACGGGTCCCCCGGGTCCCAGGGGGGTGCAGACTGTGGGCTGGTGCTGCAGCACGATGGTGGTTTCTGGTTTGTTCCTTGTCCTCTTCGTAACACATCGTTTGCCCCGTGGCTGCTCTGGGGCACGGAGCTGAAGTGTCGTGGCTGCAGAGGTCTCGCTAGTGGGTGGTAAAAGCCACTCGGCTGCGGTGGCTGCCCCATGCGTGGGGACGCAGCAGCTTTCACAGCAAAGCCAACCCTCGTTGCTCGTGACGGCTCTGGCTTCTGACAAGCACCCACGTGCCCGGGGTGGCTTGTCCCCAGACATGGCGCTGCCTCTGCTCCCCTCCAGCCGCCGCAGCAGCCACCCCGGTGAAGCAGAGACTCATCTCCCACCGGCGGCCCTCTGCTTCTCCTCCAGAAGCCCGGCAGACATCTGCGTTTCACCACCCTCCTCCCCGGCACCAGCCTGGCAGCTCTCCCTGCCCCTCTCTGGTTTGGGCTGCCAGGGCACAGCTCGTTAGCGAGCTCGTTAGTCAGCCCCGCTCCGTGCTCCGTGCCCCAGCCCCTGGCAGTGCCCGCGCTGCCGGCAGAAGAGCCAACCCAGCCGCTCCTCGGGCGTCCCCACACAGCCAGGGCTTCCGCCGGGTCCGCGGGGGAATGGATTAAGGAATTATGATCCTGCTCGTGTGCGCAGCAGCCGCGGGACACGGGCTCTCGCTGCCTCCTGCCACCGCTCCAGATGTGCGCGCGCACGGCCCTCGTGTTTGTGTTCTCTCCTTAATGAACGTTGCGTTCACTCAGTCCTCAGCTAATACAAATAAATGACGGAAGATGAGCATCAATTTGTGAGTTAGAGTAAAAGGCAAAGAGAATGAAATAAAAGCAGTTCATAGGCAGGAAAACAGAAAATCGTACTTGTGAAGCCCTGAGCTTGCATAAATCATCGTGTGACTGAACGAACTGCCAGGAAGGCTGACAGAAGCTCAATCCAGAAGCAGTTATCCCGTGCTCAGGTATCAATTACAATTGCTAATTCATAAACCAAAACCAGCTAATGCTAACTGGGGACCAAGAATTAAACTGTCAAGAGTTAAACCATCAAATGCGTTTTCTGGTTGTTTTCACCAGGAAAGTTGAGTCTGAAATGACCAAAAACACTGGGCCATAAAAAATGTACAGCTGCCGCGAGATGAAAGAAGAAATCTCAAACATCAGCTTCCACCTCAGGTGGCTCTGCTTGTGAAGGGAAATGGAAGGCGTTTCCACCAAACCTTCGCCACCCGTGACTGCAGCACGCTGCCAGGCTGGCGTGGACGCCGGCTCCACGGGGGAAGAGCCGCTGCCCTACACCGTCCCCGGTGGGAGAGGTGGAATGACGGGGTGAGGAAAACACGAGACGCTGTCAGGGTCTCCCGCCTGTGAGATCCTGTGCCCTGGATGGCCCTGATTTGGGCTGGTGGGCTTGCCTTTCCCCAGCCAGGCTCCGGAGCGGGTCTCCCAAGGGCCAGGGGCCGGTGCCGCAGACGGAGCCTGCCCTCGAGGGAAGCCGAGCACCAGCCCTGGCTCTGCCGGGATCGCTGCCCAAAGCCCAGCGCTGCCTCCCAGCCCTCCTCACTAATGGTCCCACTGGGCAAGAGCAGACCTTCAGCTGGAGTCCGGGCTGGTCTCGTCTCCGCTTCTGGGGAGAAAGATGACTAACGAGGTCAGGGAAGGCCATCCAATTGCTATTTTTAAGTGTTTTCTGGCTTCTGACTTCAGCAAGCTGAGCTGTGCCGGTGTCTCGCTGCAGAGCCACCGGCTCCCTGCGCTGCCCGCCTCCCGGCTGGATTTCTAAGTGGGAGAGATGCCAAAAGGAGTGCAAGACCCACTGATTTATTGATTTCCCGACAAAAGGAATCACAGCTCCATCCGTTCCCTGCCATTGCTTTCTTTCCCCGCTATCCTCTGCTGCTCCGTTCCCACAGGAGCTGCTGCCAACAGCCCTGGGCTCAGCACGAGCATCTTTGCCTGTTCTCGCCCCGCTGTAGGGAGGGGGGCTCCGAGGGTCTGCCACCCCTCCCGGGCGGCTGCACCGCAGCGTCTGAGCGACAAGACTCATTCCTTCCCTGCAGGGTCTGTCACTGCAGAAACCCAGGGCTGACGCTGGCCATCCCAGTCGCTGCAGCCCCAGCACACCCCGGACCCCGCGGGAGGCTCTCTGAGCTCTCCTGGGAGGGTTTGTCCACAGCTGGCGGCGGAAGCGTTGCGCTTGCTGCCTGTCCGCTGTCAGTAGGAAAAACGCACCGTCGCAGCACCAGGGTCGGGAAGCTGCCCGTGGGCTGTAGGCGCATCCGTCTGGTCCAGTTGGCCAGCTGGAAGGCAGGGCTGGGAGCCAGGGTGGGAGTTCAGCAGTGACAGGCAGAAATAATCTGCAAGGTCCTCCCCATTTCCCTCCCATGATCCTGTGCCGACTTTTGTCACCCTGGGGAGTCCAAAGCTGCTGTGATCATTCTTTATGGCACTGTAGGCACCAAGATTTGGGCCACCTGGGCAGACATGGGATGGCTCCCCATCCCAAACCTGCAGCACAAGGATCCCTGACAGACCGTGCGGGGATGAAAGACAGGGGTGAGCTGCCCGGAGCCTGGGGCAGAGCTCAGACCAGGTCTCTGATTGCCCTTCGCAGCTCCTCCACTTCTTATGGGGACATAACAAACACCAGGGTGGTCCTTCTGTAGCCCAGAAGGTTAGAAACACATGTCTATTTTCTGCCTCCCGCGTGGCCAGTGGCCGGTGCTCCGGGGCTGTAGCAGCCACAGTGGACTCACCTGCCCCACGTCGCTCTGGGATGTGCAGTGCTGGATGCAGCAGGTCCAGGCTCATCTCCCCGCGGTGGAGGCATGTTCTCTCCTCCACACACACCAGCTGCATCGTCTTTCTGTGATCACTGGCGGTGCCAGACAGAAACCGGAGCTTTAGACCACTGTGCTGCCAGCTGGTGCTGAGGGCTGGAGCCAGCCCAGACTCCAGACGAGGGGATTTTTGGAATCTGTGCTGGGAACACTGGGAATTTGCCGAGAGGACATGTACTGCCAAGCTCAGATCTCCACATGGGTGAGAGCTGCGTTTCCTCCTCTTCACCCCACCAAGAATGAAGATGGAGAAGCCTGCAGACATCTTATTTAGCATTTTATGGATGCAAGCACCTTGCAAACACCACTGGAGATGGCCTTGGCTGCCCTGTAGGAGCGGAGACAAACGAGACCCACCATCAGGGAGGGTGCAAGTCCCCGCAGAGAGGGAGCGAAGAGGAGCAGGCCAGCGAGGAGGCCAGCGCCCCAGAGCGCAGGGCGTGCTGGTGTCGGTGCCACGCAGAGCCGGCGGCAGGAGAGGTGCCCAGCAGCCGGGAGGCCACGTGGGGTGCCGAGCTGCCTCCGCCTGTGGAATGGTTCGCAGACCATGCTGTGTTGAGCATGTCCCTCGCGGAGCCCTGTCCTGCCATCAGCCGCCAATCGTGACGAATGCCCCACGCGAGATCGTTAACCTGGATGAACCCATTTGATTGCGGCGCGGCAGAAACAGGAATGCCAAACTGCCCTGCAGCCCTGCTAATCAAATACCCGAGCACACCGTGAAATGCTGCGTGACCCCGCGGGTCAGCTCTTCGGAAAAGGTTCTCGACGGTTTGCTACAGCCACCGCCGCCGAGCTGCTTGCACGGAGCCGGGCACCCTGTTCCAGGGAACAGCCCTTTCCCCATGATTTCCCAAACCCTAGCAAACATTTCCTGGGTAACCTAACCCACGTTACGTTTAAAGCCTTCTCTTTCTGACCATGAGGGTGAGACACACTACAGGAGGGCTGCCACCACAACGCTCACCGTCCTCGTCATTGCCACGGTGCTGCACAAACACAGCCTGAAAAAACAACTCCTTCCCCAACGAGCTGCTGGTTTCAGGCAAAAAAAGAACATGAAGGGAAGGTGCCAGGATGCGGCAGGGTGTCCATGGCCCGGAGGGTGGGCAGGGGCTGGGGGGGCCAGCACGCTGCTGGGGCCAGGGGTCTGCACCTGCAGCGGGAGGGAGGGCGCCGGGCAGTGAGAGGCTTGAGGTGGCTTTGCCTGGATGCTTTCTGTACAATGAGCTCCTGCAAAAAGAGCTTTTTAAACTCAAAAGTGAAGTTTTACCTGAAGAGAAACTGGAACAAGTTGCTTTTGGAAGTAGGGGAACCTCAGCAGCAGCTGCGGAAGAAGAACGAGGGGTGACGACAGACAGAGCTGCCCCTGCCCTGCCCGCTCCCGGCGCCTCCTTTCCTCTGGCTTTTGCTTCCCAGCCCAGCTCTGCCACCCTCGGGAGTTTCAGCAGCTCTTCAAAGCCCCTCCATGGCCCGTCCTCGTCTCTCTCGCCCTCTCTCTGCAGGGTCCCCAGCCCCCTGCCTGTCCCCCCGCTCCCCCACAGCCACGGCAGCCGCAGAAGCTGTGGATTAGCCCCAGCACAAGTGTCCCTGTGCCCTCCGCCGGGCTGGGGACGGGCTCTCCCCCTCCCCATGCTCCCCCACATTTTGTGGCTGAGCTCCTTGCACGCACGGCCCCGGCTGCCCAGCGTCACCCACCCCTCGCCCCACAGCTGCGGGTCCAGCAGCCCCAGCCCCCTTCCTCCCCAGAGCCAGGGGTCTCCGTGTGGGTTTTGCTGCCAGCGCACAGCCCACGTGACAGGCACCATGTAAACAGGCATCTCCTCCTGCCATGATTGTCATCTGCTGCCGGGGCTTCTCCATTCCATGAGTCTCCTCCTCCCTTCCCCAGGAGACCCTAATCAGGTCCCATCCTGCTTAAGCAGCGGTGAGGACCTGTGCGGTGGAGGGAAGGGCTGGGTGGCTGCGACAGGACCCGGAGCTGGTGAGAGGGGACACCTCGGGGGCCGGAGGGACGAGGGCTGCCAGACCTCCTGCCTGTCTGGCTGATGCCGTAATTGGCCCTGCAGAGCCACCGACGGAGCGGCAATTGGAAGCTCCGTTCCCTGCAGAAGGCAGCTCTCCACGGCTGCCCACTCACAAGTCCTGAGGCTGCTGGGCCGCCCAGGCACACCGTAATTATCCCAGCGCACGGAGTGAAACGGGGGGGCAGCCAGCGGTGGAGAAGGCCATTATATCTGCAGAGCGCGCCTGGGCTTGCAGGGGAAGAGATGCTCCAGCACTGGCCCAGGGCTACCAGCATGCAGGTATCTGTGAGACGGGGCAGGGACAACCTCTCAAACCCTGCGAGGGAGGTGACCTCCCTCCCCAGCTGTCCCCGGGCTGGATGGTGGCCGCAGAGGTCTCAGTCCTTCTGATGCAGCCTGTCCGTGGCACCCTCCTCTGCTGGAGCTGAAAGCTGCACGTGCCCTGGCCGTCAGACACCAACAGCCCGTACTTTCGTTGCTCATTTCAAATGAAAGCATGGAAAAAAGGCTTCTGTCCCCGGCCTGAGGTCCCCACCTGTGCTGGGGAGTTACATCAGGGCTGCTGTGCCCCCCAAGAGCCCACTGGAGAAGGGCTTTCCCCACCACGGCTCCGAACTCCCAATCCCACCTGTGACCACTGAAAGATGGAGGCTCCCGCATCCCACCCAGGAGTCATTCCAGTTGGTTCATCGGGGCAGGTTTGGGTCGTGCTCTTTCAGCTCCAAGAAAGCCACAGGGAATGCAGACGTGCTGCTGGGCAGCGTGCGGGTCCGGTCCCGGGCAACTCTGCACGGGCGACCTGCCCTCCCCAGCCGAGCACGGCAGGAACACACCGCGATGCCAATTCACCCAAATCCACTAAGGCTCCTTTTTCCTGCACTTGTGAGAATCCCCTCGAGTCATTCCCTAAACCCAAATTCCCCAACAAATATTGACCAAGAGGCACCTGCCAGCAGCTGGAGAGAAATGGTCCCTGCTACTGGAGGCAGACACGGCTCTTCTGTCTTCCCGTCCCTTAGGTATGTTGGGAGCCCTGCACGCTCCAACGAAGGGCATATTGTCCTGGAACAGCCACTCTCCCCCATGTACTCGTACTTCAGGAACTGACGTGAGCGGCAGCCAGACGCGCGTGACTGACCTGGCCGGAGGAGCGTGGAGGGGGTCTGGGGACGGATGGTGCAGAAGGACAGAGAGACCCTGCGGTCGCCCGGTGACTACGGCACTGGGGCTGGAGGGAGAACGGCAGTCCTCTTCCACAGGGGATTTTCAGTCTCTCTGTTTCGCTCTGGAAGAGGGGAAAGCTCTCTGAAGGAGGCTGTACTGGAGGCTTTGTGTTTCCTGGTGCTTTTCGGGTGCCCCAGCGGGTGCAGAGCAGGGGGTCAGGGGCTGGTACTCCCTGCCCACCTCCGTGCTGGGGCATCACCCCCTCCCTCCCATTCCCAGGGGCTCTGCTCCAGCAGCTGCGCAAGCGGGAATAAATCCACCAGAGCCTTGCGCCTGGCCCAGCAAAGCGCCAGCACCGCTCCCTTCTGCTGCTGGAGGGATCCCTCTTGTTCCATGCAGATGCCTCTGCCCAAGGCTGATAAAAAGCGTCACCTGATGCCCGTTAAGTCGTTGATAAAGAGCTTCCCAGGGGTGGGGATGGACCAGATTTACTGGCTGGCCCTGAGTGGCATCTCAAGCAGGGCTCCCGTTCTCTGGGAGTCCTCAGGAGGCTCTCGGGGAGGTTCCCTCCCTTTGGTAAAACGGGAATGTCTGTGGTGGGGGGTTCCTCCAGTCGTGCCCCAGCCTGCTGTATTGCCCCTCCGCAAGATTAGCGTGGGTCTTACACTGAGCTCGGTGTCCCCAAAAGCCACCGGCACACCAGGCTGCCGGCACAGGGCATCCCGGGGACAGCCAGCCCCAGCCGGGGCTTCCCGGCCACGACCGTGGAGTCCCCGGCTGCTGCCCCTTGGCACTGGGGGGGTCCCTGGACTAGGGCTCTCGTGGGGCCAGCATCCCACAGGGCGAGCATCCTGGGAAGGCGCTGGGCTCCCGGGAGGAGAGGGAGCCCGAGCCTGAGCCAGAGGGAGGAGGGAGAGCCAGGGAGGAGGATTTTGGCAGGCGGGAGGCGAGTGCTGCAGCTGGAGGAGAACAGGCGGGAGTGAGCCCGGAGCCAGCCAGGCTTGGCCAGCAGCAGCGCTGGGGTCGTGGCAGACCATGAGGAATATTTTCCTTTCCTCTTTTGGGCCAAATCCCTCCCCAGGCGGTGATGCTCAGCATTCCTAGAGTGATTGCACAGTGACACCCAGAGGACAGGCCCCGAAAGTTGTCACCATCACACCCAGCCACCGCGCCGGGACAGAAGGGACGGGGACACAGGCCAGAGGAGCTCTGCAGGGCCACCGAGGACCGGGATCAGAGGCAAACGCTCCCTTTCTGGAGTCTGCTTTGATGCTGGACACATCTCGCATGAGGGGAATAAATAATTCATTTTTGTTCTAGAAATGCGTATTTCAATATCGAAAAGTAACACTATTTATTTCCAGCAGAGGAAGTCACCCCCCGGGCCCTATAAATATTTATATAAAGCCAGGCAAAAAATATGTTGGTAATTTAGTATGTCTTTAAAATATATGCTGCATATAAACTATCCCACATTTAATTAAATATATTGCTGCATTGTATATGACTGCTGCTCAGCTGTTTACAGTCACATCAATACATTAAAAGTTTAGATTAGAAGAGGACTAAAGCCACTGAATATAAAAGTAAAGTCACGCTTTGGCAGAGGGACTTTGCTCCGGACCCGTCACCAGCTCTGTGAGGTGGCGTTTGAGTCCGGCTGGGGCTGATGGACACAGATCCCGCCTGCTCGGGGACGAGCCACGGGTCCTCCACAGCTGCCTGGGCTCCTCCTGCTCCGTGTGGCCTCTCCGCGGCGCTGGGTGGGATGTTGTCCCACCGGGAGGAGACGCTGCTGCCAGTGACACGCAGCGAAGGCAGCGGGGCAGGGTCCCCGCGCGGCGTCTGCCCCCCGGGCTCGGCTGCCAGGTGCTCACCACCGATGCCCAGCGCGGAGCGGCGCTGCCGCGGCCACGGGACAATCACGGCATCATGTTGACTGTTTGCCTTTTGCCTCGTTTTTGAAGTTTTTCTCTGACCTCCGTGTCTCAGCCCGCGTTCCCGAGCCCCCTCTGCCCCGGTTCCCCGGCGAGCCCCGACGCGTTGCGGCTGATTCGGGCTGCGTCCGGCCGCCACCTGGGCTGACGACAGCACTCAGTGGCATCGCGCTGTTCCGGAGCCCTCACCAACTTTTATTCGCTGCACTGTGTGAATTACTGGCGAACCCCAAGGGCTGTCACACGTTTCCTCTGCGAACTGCCCCGGCCCCCCGCTTGCTGTGGCACGGCTCGGGGAAACCACAGCTGCTGCGGAAACTCTGACGCTCCCAAAATCCCAACCCTCTCGGTGCGGCCGATGTCCCCTCCACGGTGCCAGGGTCCTTGCGCTGTGCAGGGGACCTGCCACCCCCACCCCCTGCCTGGACAGACCCTTCCCATGGGGACCCTCACCGGCACCGAGCCAGGCGTGGGGTGCCCCGGTGCAAAACCTCTCCCTGTCTGTGTTTTCCGTCTGATGGTGCTGCTGCTTCAGAAGACGCAGCCCATCGACAGCTCACACGTGCTCTCGCCACGTGGCGCCGGGCCCAGAGCTCCTGGGTGAAAGAGCTGATGCTCAAGCACCATCTGTGACCTGATCAACACTCGCCTCCGTGGCAGAACAGCTCGTCTGACTGGGCTCTGCTGCTCGGGAGGGCGGTAGATGGACATTCTGAAACCAGGGGGACAGTGAGGAGCCTGGGAGGCGGCAGGACGATGAGCTCTCGCCTCCGCCGTGGCTCTGCAGTGCGTCTCGGGCAAGGCTCAGCCCAGGACGCGGCCACTGGAGGAGGCTGCAGAGCCCGGTGCTGCTGCGCTCCCAGCGTGGCACCAGTTTGGGGAGCAGGGGACAAGCGTGCAGCCCCCACGCAGACCCCCGGCTCCGGCTCCCGGGATCCTCGCAGGCTCCGGGAGAGGAGCTGGGCAGCGGAGCAGGGAGGGAGCGCTTTCCTGAGCACACAGCGGTGCGTCCGTACGGGGAGAAGTTCTAATCAACATTTATTTAACCTGCTGAGAGTCACTTAGTGAATGACACGGACAGTAATGGCAACACTCGTCACGCCTTTAATATGTGTGGGGAGCGCGGCCGCGGCTGGCAGAACTCAGAGAGCAAATTAGGAAATGGGAGACATTTATTATGGTAATGGGAAGCGGCAGTGACGGATCGCCCTGAGTGACGCCCCTCTCGCCACCACGTGCTGATGGGAGAGAATGAGCTGGGGTGCAAGGAGCCCTGCCAAACCCTGGGTAAGTTGGGGGGGATTTTAACACACGCACCCCCAATTCTGCCGGGCATTGGGTGAAGGCATGGTTCGGCTCCCACGTGTCAGGGCACTGGGATGATCCCGCAGGTGAGGACACATCCTGGTGACGCTGGGCTCCCTGCGAGGCGGCTGGGTCAGCTGCTGCCCCTGAGAGACGTGAGGGTTCCTCCACGGGGGACACAGCCCCATGGAACGTGGTGGCACTTGGCCCCGGTGCTTTGCAGCCACGAATAGTTTTGCAGAGTGGGAAAATCCTGGAGCCTTTGGAGCAGGAGCTTTCGGGCACGCTGTCTCCAAAGCCTGCGCCAGGGAAGTGCCAACAGCGCTGGGGCACAGGAGCAGAGCGGTTGGGATTTGGGCCGGGACACGGAGGTAAAGGCCAGGAGCAGGCTGCAGGCAGGTTCTGGCTGCCCAGTTAAAAGCTGGATACCGGGAACGGGATGAGGGTTAGTGTCAGGCTGTTGGGCCATGGTTCGTGTTCAGGTTACTTCGGGGGCCAGGAAAATGGAATTGAAGTTAAAGCGTGGGTTGGCTTTTGAGACAGAGTTGAGACTAAGGGTACGTTATTGTAATATTTGTTAGGTGTACGGTGACATGGGCCGCGGCTGAGACAGGGCACGTGGGACTGTGATGCTCGGGGGTTCTCCGGTCTCGCCCGGGTCAGCCAGGAGAACAGCCCGACTTCCACCGCAGTGCCCGTCCAGCGGAGGCATCGGGGAGCACCAGAGCCAGGCGCCAGGAGACGTCCCCGAGGGTGTCCTCAGCCAGGCCCTGTGCCGGGGCTGGCTCCGAGATGGACCGTCCCGTCCCACAGCGCTGATGAACGCGGCGGGCGGCATGGGCTGCTCCCGCGACACGGCACACGCAGGTGTCCGTATAACCCTCCGTGACCTCCTTACGTGGACTCGCAGGAACCCGGTAGCTTTATTTCTGGGGAAAAGACACCCTGACACTGCAGCGGGTGGCTGTGGGCAAGGGAACGGGCCAAGCCTTTGAGCAGTGGGATGTCAAGGTTTGTGCAAAGCGTCCCCCAGACAGATAAACGTCAGTCTCTGGGGACCTCCCCTCACCGACATGGCGACACCTCCGTAAGGACACCAGGCGGTGACTGCCCATCCTGTTCGGGAGCTTTTTGGCCAAGACGTGGCCCATTTCAGCCCCCATTCAGGAGCCTGTTTAGCAGCACCTCACTGCAGCTGCCCGTGTACCGGGGGCCATCTCCGGCCGGTGGACACAGAGGAGCTGAGCCAGAGTCCAGCCACTTTCACCCGCCGTCCTGAAGGCGATGGGCAGACGTGGAGTCACCAGAAATGGCGAGATGGATAATACGTGTTCCCAGCTGTGTCCTCGGGAGCTTTAACTGTCTAAACGCTAAAGCCTCCCCAGAGCGCTGGTTACCATCTAACCAGGGGATCTAATTCTCTCTCCAAGGACCCTGTGCCAGCCCCTGTTTCGGTTGTGGGGCAGCGGGTGCCACACCGGGGCTCAGCAGGCACGTCGCTCCCACGCAGGCCACCGCTGTGCTGGCCCTGTCATGGGTTCGGACCTGCTCCGGTTCTCCCGGCGTCGCTGCCGAGCCACCACCCGCCTCGGGGCTGCCTCGGCCCCTGGCTTTTCAGCTGGTGGAAATTTTACAACATCGATTGGCTCAGAAAAAAAAAAAAAATAAAAAAAATCTCATTTCGCTTGCGAGAGTAAATTACCTTAAGGATGAAATAGAGAAGGAACAAAAATGTCGCTGTGGAGAGTGCCGCGCGCTGCCAGCCTGCGCGGAGCCCTCCGTTTCAGCAAAAGAAAAGGATAAGTGATGCCGAGGATGCAGCAAGACACAGCCACAAAGGCGCTGCCCGGGTGACCCTTACATTAGGGCTCATTCGAAAACCACAGGTACTCACACGGTATCAAAGTGTCGTTTCCGTACAGACACAAGTACCTACAGCCCATCTATTAGAAGAACCGTGTTCCTTTGCCCTGTAGATTGAATTTTGCCTGTGGGTTTTGTCAGATAATTATTATTTTGCACTAGTTTATTTAAGCACTTACTCATCACTGCCAGCACATCAAATAATGAGTTCTGTGTCCCCAGAGATTAAATAGCAACATGCTGCAAAATACAAGGGAGGAAATATAGTTGAGCTTTGCAAAGTTTTTAATTAACGTTTTGATACGGAGCGAGATCGGCTGAAGAGTGGGACATTTCCCAGGCACAGCCGAACGTCGCACAGGATGATTTTCATCCTTAAGGGCAATGTCCAAGCCGGGCGAGAGAGGTTCCTTGTGTCCCTGTTGGAGCCACACGACCATCCCGTCGGGATGCCACGGGGGCTGTGCTATAACAGGTACAAACTAGCCCGAGGCAGGGGGCTGAGCTGTTAAAAGCCCCGAGGAAGAGGAAGATCGCTTCCTCTGCCCCAAAAGGGTGTCCACAGCACAGAAATGCGTCTGAAGCACTGCCCTCGCACCCCGGGCACAGCCGTCCCTTCGCGCAGAGGCTGGTGGCCCCAGCGCAGCAGCGGTGGGGAGCCCCCCCCTGCCCTGAGCCCCCCGGGTCCCCCACGGGCAGCCTGGCACCAGCTTGTTCCCCAGCACTGGGGCACTTTACACCCGAGTACGGCAGAGACGCCTCCTCCGTGGGAGGAGACCCCCAGGAGACCCCCCCTCGCACCCCTGCCTCGCTGTTGTCGCCGTCAGGCGGGGCTGGGGGGTGGCCCAGGAGCGGGGGCTGGTCCCCGCGTGGAAGGACGCCCGGAGGGGGTGCAGCAAGCCGCGCTCAGAACAACCTATGGAGCCCACATCGCTTCTCTTCGGCACAGCCCTTCACCCCGACGAAGGCCACGGTGCCAGGAGCGTGCCCGGGCGCTGACGGGGGGCCTCTGCGGGATCCCGCACGCGGGCTGCCGGGAGCTGGAGGCAGTAGGGGATTATTACCAGCCTCGAGCTCAAAAAAACCCAATTAGGTGCACAACGGTGACTCAACAAGGTATAATAATGTGATAAAAAGGGGGGAGGCTTTAATTGCTGATCTGCTTTCAAAAATATGCAACTCTTTAATGCAGCCCCTGCTCCACTTGGCAGCAAATCACGTACCTGGACCTGGGACGTCACCAGGGGTTGGAGGAGTTGCAGGCCAGCAAGCTTTGTATTTGTTCCTGGAAAATGTTTTTGAGTTGTGATTAAAAATAGACTAACGGAGCACAGATGGGATGACATGGATTCCATGAAGGAAAATGCGTCAGTCTCTCCAAAACATCCCGATGCTGCTCCCGCTTCCAACGGGAGGGACGGCTCATTTGGGCAGCCAGAGCTCTGGGCAACTGCAGACAGGCGAGAGGGCAGGAGAGGAACACCATTATGGGAAAAACCAGCACAGGCAGAAAACTAAGGGAGCTTAATCTGCAGTTTCTCATGAACACTACCACCACGGATCTCATCGCTGCGTATGTTAATGTTTTCCGCAGCGATCTGGAAAGGAGAAAGGGCTGGAAAGCAGAGCCCAGTTCGCAGATGACACAGAGGGAAGTTAATTGAATCCAGAAAAGCCCATAAGCACCTCAGAGAAACCTAAGCCAGGGAACTGGGTGAGGAGTTTGTAGCTGAAAATCCGCTTCAACAAATGCTGCAGCACACCAGCCTCGGCGAGAGCAAAGCCCAGCTCTGCAGCGTGCGGCTGCCCCTGCCAGGGAGAGCTGAGCACATTTAAAGAGGAGTGGGGTTACTATAACAATTAGGACCATGTGTGAGCTAAGAACAAGGGATGCTGCAGCCAGTTTTGGTAGCGAAAGGCCTCAGCGGGAAGACCTGGCTGTAGGAGATGCTCTTGGAGTATCTGGTGCCCGTTAACTGTTAGTGGGAGGACTGGGACAGGGAGGAGCTGTGGTCCGTTTCCCTGGGCGGGGATATTTCATGCTGCTCAGCTGAAGTTCTGGAGACCTTGTGTGTGACTCAGTAAATCCAGGGGATTCCATGGAGGCAGGGTCTGACCCCCGGCGCTGTTCCCTCTCCTGCCCTCGGTGTCCTGGGCTGCGGGGCCGTGTCCGACCCGACCCACGGCCCCTGCACCCCCGCGAGCCCATGCTGGAGCTGCTCCATGAAATTGCGTGGGCTGGTTGGAAAGTCCTGGGAGGAGGCGCAGGGTGGGCAGGGAGGACATAGAATGCTGGATTTTGGAGCAGGAGCAGGAAAGGGGCTTCCCAGAGGGACCACAAGAGATGGTGGTGAGCCGCAGCCCCACGGGCAGGTGCCCCAAGGCCGCGGTGAGTGGCACGGGCAGGCAGCGTGGGCTGGGGGTGTTTGCCCGCAGCTCGGGCACAGGGAGCAGCCCACAAAAGGCCTGGGGGGGCAAATCGACGTGGGGCACTGGGGGGGCAAACGAGAGGGGGGTCCTGCCCTGTGCCCGGTGGGGTCCAGCGCTGCCTCCTCGCTGGGGAAGGGGCTTCACCCGCGGATCCCAGCAAAACCGCTCCAACCGACACCTTATTTTTTCCCACCAGCTGCTGCGCCAAGAGCTGCTCCGAGCATCTACGGCGCAAACCTTGGCAGAGAGCACCCTCCAGTGGGCACCGGGGCGCCGGTGGGAGCCCCACGCCCGCCGCGGGCTGCGGACCGGGCACAGGAGGGACCCGGGCAGACGGCAGGGTGCGGGGCGAGGGGTGCCGTGTGCGGCTGGAGCGGGGCAGCCTCGGCCCTGAGCCTGCACCCACCGCGTCCCGCTCCCACCAGGTGCTGCCCGGCCGCGGGCTCCGGCCCAGCGTTGCCCTCGGGATCGAGGTCTCGGTGTAGTAAGAAGCAGTTCTCCAAAAAAATGCAAGTTTGGCTGCTGGACGCTGAGCCCCGCAGGGATCCGTCCCAGGCGGTGTCACTGCCCCGGGCTTACAGGCTTCCAAAAGCGCAGCTGGGGAGGACAATTTTGTAAAGTGATGACGATCCTTACTCGTATCTCCAGATGTTAAGGCAGAAGACACGAGGCAGAGACATTTGCTGCGTTGCCCTTGCAGCGTGTGCCGGGGGGGGGTGCGAGGCCAGGGCAGGACTGGGCACCGCCAGCTGGCCACCGCGCAGGGGCTGCAGCACAGCCCAGGGCTGGTGGCCACCCCGCAGCTCGCAGGAGCCCCCAGCAAGCGGGAGAGCGGAGGAAATCCCAAACGCGACAGGTGCCAAAGGTGTCCCCTCTCTTCCAGCTCGGCATTCATCATCCGTGGGCGAGGGCGGCCGGGAGAGGCTGCTCCTCCATCATGCTCCTCGACGGCCTCCCCCTCCCTCCTGCGAAGGGGTCCAAGGCAGCAGCTGCCCGAGCCGCTGCGCTTTGGCAACTATTTCATCCTTTGAAAGCTGCTGCCTGGTGCTCGCTGCAGTGGGAGGCCCCAGGACAAGCAGGGGAGGAGGAGGAAGGTCAGGTCCCCCTGCTAACCCCCTCCAGGATCCTGATGTCCCTGTCCCCTGCCCCCTCACCACCATCTGGAGCCCCACCACCCAGAAAAGCCCTCCCGAGGCATCACGTCCAGGGAATGCCGCGTCCCCATCCTCCGGGGAGATGCTCCGCTGCGGGGCGGAGCGGAGCTGGGGCACGAAGAGCATCCCGTGCAGCATCTGGTTGCAATCAGTGTTTGCAGAACTGGCTAAGCTCCTTCCCGGCCAGTAGCCAAGTGAGCTGTTTCCCACAGGATCCCCAGCCCACGGCTCCGTGCGCCAGGCTTTCGCACGGCCGTTCCAGCGAGCTGCGCCCCTGGAGCAGCGCCGGGCTCCCGGCTCTGCCCACGCCGAGGGCTCCGACCAAGACCCTGAGCCTGAGGGGACATCACCAGGCACAGGCACGGGGTCACGCTGCTCCCGCACCGCTTCCCGGCGGGATTTCTCCCCTGGGGCTTGTCCAGCAGCTCCAGAGCTATTGCCGGGCTGTGGCTGCTCGTTTCCAGCCCTCCTGCCCTGGCCAGCCCCACTCCTAATGTAACGCTCATCATAATGATGTGGTGACTTCATTATTCAGCTTACTTCACATTTAAAGCATCATTTTGGTTTTCTCACGCTAAAGATTTGACAGAAGACAAGAAAAACCCACTCATTTAGTAAAAAGCCAGTTTAAGTTGCTAAGCAACCAGATTTTGTGATTTTATTACGGCTCTTGCGCTGTGTGATGGTTTTGTGAAGCCCCTGGCTCCCCGAGTCAGGTGATTACCCGAGGATCTCTGCTTCCACTCGACGGTAAGGTGTTCACATCTCTCCAGGTGCAGAGAAAGGCTTGGAAATGAGGCCAGCGGCACACAGAAAGCAAAAGGAAAAGCCCTTGTCACTTGTCGGGCTTAAAATCCTCCTGCTCCGCAAGCCAGCCTCAAGACCTGGGAACGAGCCGAAGAAAACACTGCAGATCTAACGCTGGTGCCGTAACAAACTGCATCACGAGGCAGAGCAAGAGGAAACTCCCTCGAACCCAGAAGAAAATCGGATAAATTCATGTTTAGGTGGGGCTCTCTGCCTTCACCCCCCGCCACCAGCAGGGTCGCGTCCGGGTCTGCGCCGCAGCTGGCGGGAAGGACATTTAAACCTGCTCTGACTTTTGCTCTACCAGGAAATCTTGCAATAAGCAGATCTCTGTTGGAAAAGCCACAAAAATAGGCACATTGTCCGCGTGTGTTCTTTCTCCTTTGGCAGTGGGAGAGGTCAGTGCCGGGAGGGGCGGGTGGGCTGGGGATGGGAAGGGAGCGGAGCCGAGCAGAGCGGGCTCCCTGTGCTCGGCACAGCCTGCTCTTCCCCCTGGACCCACACCACTGATCCTGACGGGCTCCAGGTGCTCCCCTTACCCGGACACTGATTCATGATTGGGGATGGACCAGCCCAAGAGAATCGGGGTGGCTTCACCCCCTTCACCTCCCGGTGGGATGTGACCCTGTGCCTCAGTTTCCCCACGTGCACCACGCAGGGACCTGCACGGTGCTGGCGGGGCAGGTGCCTCAGCGCTACAGCGTGGCTTCATGGGCAGCACGCAAAGGCTGGCCGCGCCGGGGAGGGGATGTGGGGAGGCAGGCGTCTGGCTGGGGTGAATCGGTCCGATGCTGTGACTGCGGTGACGTGTGGAATTCGCCCTCTCCAGCTTTGCCCCCGGCATGGGAAGAGCTCCCATTCGAGATGTCAGCCCACGTCCGTGCAGGGGGACCCCTGCACGGGGCACAGCCAGCCCTCCCCTCTCCACCGCCCTCCCACCGCCTCCGGCAGCTGCTCCGCTCATCCCAAGCCATCTCCACGCTCCACCCTCTGCTCCCCGCTGGCCTGCTTGGACTGGGACAGCCCCCAGCTCCCAGCTCCCCGCCGTGGGGCCAAGCGGGCAGCTGTGGGCCGTCCGAGCTACCCCCCAGCTGGTCTGAAACCAGTCAGACTCTCCAAAGGAGCATCCCGCAGGCCTTCTGCTGCCTCACGGCACACCCACAGCCCCTGCCCCACTGCCGTCACCCACGTGTGTGCCCCAGAGAGGAAAGCCGGGCCAGGCTCTTGTTTTCCAGGGTTTGGGCCCCATCCCCGGCATTGCAAGGATGTCACCCCTGTGCCCTTGGCCAGACGTGTGTGCAGTGGTGGCTCCTGTGGCGGGGTCATCCCTGGTGACACCTCGCCAGCTGTAGGAACCCACCTGGCTGCGGGGGGATCCAGGCAGCGGAGCGTGAACATGCAGCTGCAACGTCAAGTGCTGGGGCACTGTGTGCTGGGAGAGACCCGAGCCCCGCAGTGTCCTCAGCTCCTCCTGCTGCCCAAACCCCACCTGGGGAGGTGCTGACCACCATGGTCCCACCTGCCCAGGGACCAGACAGCACAGGAGAGGTCCAACAGTGTCCTGGAGAAGAGGTTGTTGAGCTCTCGTCACGGAGAAGAGCTAAGGGACACCTAGTGAAGTTGAAAAGGGGAAGGGAAGGGAAGGGAAGGGAAGGGAAGGGAAGGGAAGGGAAGGGAAGGGAAGGGAAGGGAAGGGAAGGGAAGGGAAGGGAAGGGAAGGGAAGGGATGTGCTCTTCACTTGGTGGTAACAGCCCTGTGGAGCTGGGTTTGGATGCACAATGAGCATACGTGAGCCCAAGGGAAGCGTGAACAGCTCAGGCGTCCAGCAAGGTTCACTACGCAGTGAGAAATGGCATCCAGCTCAGGAAATTCCCGGTAGAAGTTACACTCCTACTTTTTCCCAGGCAACCGGGGCTGCTGGGGATGGAGGGCCAGGCTAGCTGGATCTGGGGGTGCACCCACCACGGCTGCTCTTCTCTCGACTTCTGCTGCCGCACACTGCCCAGGACACTTACCAGCGCAGGGGCAGATGAAGGGAGGAACCAGCAAATGCATTTCCAGGTTAAACCTGGCCTCCCCAGGGGCTCTTCTGAGCCACAGAAGGGTTCCCCCGCCCTCCCGCCCTGGCACTGTGCTTCAGGCCTGCGTCCCCTCCAGGGGACACCCATACAGCCACAAGAATATGCTGCCAGTGCACATTTTTCTTACTGAAGAGGAAAAACTATTGGCATGAAGAACAGATCAAATAAGAACATGTTAAATTTAGCCTGGTTAGGGAAGGGCAAAAGGCTCCTGGAGTGTTGGGGGGGCTCCTGCCCTCGCCGCTGCTCCTGCCCAGGACGCCGAGCTCCTGCGCTCAGCCAGGCCCTCGCTGCGAGCAGCCTGGCCAAAGGGCTGGAAAACCCAACTCATCGCCCTGTGCCTGGCACCCTGACCCTCGCTGGGCTTGTCCCTTGGGCTAGACACAGCCAGGGGCACGCAGCAATGGGTCACTCATCAGCGTGGCCCCAGGGTGACGTACAGACCTGCTGTGGCTGCAAAGTGATGCTGAAAAGTCCAAGGACCTGAAGGAGGCGGCTTTGGAGGCTGCAGTGAAGTCCCAGGTGCCCACCCTCGCCCAGGGCAGGGGGCAGCCCCACAGCTCTGCTCACAGCTTTGCCTTGCCCAGCTCAAACCCTGCCCAAGCCTTGCCCAAAGTGGAGGTCCCAAGTGCAGGGGTCCTCCTGCAGGGACTCGGGACACCAGCAGCCAGTACATCTCCCCGGCATCCCAGTGCCACCCCAGGGGGATGGCAGGTTGCAGATAGTTTCAAACAGGGGAATTTTTGCGACTGGGCCAGCACAAATATTTGCTTTAGTGTGCGCTGGGGAGAAGGGGGGCGGGCAGAGGAGAGCAGCTGCTGGGGGCCAAGAACATCCACGGGAGAGGAATGCCAGAAAAAAGCAAGATTAATGTGCTCTCCCTGCTGCGTCCTTTGGGCTCCTGCCCTCCTCCTGCAGAGCAGCAACCCCGAAGCCCCACACCAAAATCCCAGAGGAGCCAAGCTAGGGCTCCGTGGGAAGGGCTGCACCCCCGCCAACCCCGGCCTGGGAGCAACCGCCGATGGGGGGGCAGCAGGTGCCAGGGGGTGCCCGTGCCCTCCCGAATGGGCACTGAGAGGGACAAACTGGCAGCCGGGGTGCCTGTGCCTTCCCAAACGGGCACCGGGAGGGAAGAGCTGGCACCGGGGGGGTGCCTGTGCCCTCCTAAGCCGGCACCGGGAGGGAAGAGCTGGCACCGGGGGGGTGCCCGTGCCCTCCCGAATGGGCACCGGGAGGGAAGAGCGGGCATCAGAGGGTGCCCGTGCCCCCAGCCCGATCCGTGCCGGCGCAGGGGTTCCCGCCGGGGACAGCCCCGAGCGGACCCGTGTCTCCCCGCAGCCCACGGCGCCAGGTCCGGTCTCTCCTTCCCGGCTGCCGGGATGCGGCCCCGGGCCCCGCCGCCGGCCCGAGCATCCCCGAGCGGGGCCGCCCCTCCCTCCTCTTCCTCCTCCTCCTCCTCCTCCCACCGTCCGGCCCCGAGCCCCGGCGCCGCGGCCGCCCCAGAGCCCTCGCAGCCGCGGGGCTGGCCGGGGGGAGCCGCCCCGAGCCGAGCCGGGCCGTGCCGAGCCGAGCCGGGCCGGGCCATGCCGTTCTACAAGCGGAGCGTGGTGGCGCGGCGCGGGCGAGCGGCGGTGCCTCTGGGCGAGCTGCGGGACGTTTGCAGCCTGGCGGCTCTCACCCTGCTCCGGCAGCTCGCCGACCTCTGCGGCCACTCGCTCGCCCTCCTGGGAGACATCGAGGGTCACCTCCTGGCCTTGGGTCGCCGCACCGGGCGGCTGCACCGTCGAGCCGCCCGCCTGCAGGCGCTGCTGCGGGGCCGGCCGCTGCGCGGGGCGCCCGCCGCCCCAGGTAAGGCCACCCCCGCCCGGCCACCCCCGGGGGGTCCCGGGGTCCCCCAGCCCCGGGGGGATGCGCGGCCCGGGGGTGTCACCCGTCAGGGCTGCACCCAGCTGCGAGGGGGATCCCATCTCCCCTCCCCAGTGCAGGGCGGTCCCCGCCGCTGCTCCCCCGACGTGGTGTTCCCCTCCCCGGGTGCCCCGCGTCCCCTCTCCGGGGCGTCTGACCCGCACCGGCTCCTGCTGTCGAGGTCCCCACTCCTCCGTCGGCGGGGAGGTCTGTCGGAGCCGGGGGACAGGGCGGCTGAGGAGCGGCGATGCCACCGCCAAGCCCGTTCCGTCAGGGCTGCCGGGGAAGCGTGGCCGGGCTGCGGCGGCGGGGTGAGGCTGGGGCAGCCCAGCAGCCGCCTCTCCCTCTGCCCGGCCTTTGTTTTCCCGCACACAGTGGGCATTTTCCAGGCGGCCGGCCAAGCACGCGTTTCACGCTGCGTCCCCGATTACCGGGAGCCGTGTCGTTCCAGCCTCTCCGGGAAAGTGGGGATGCCAGGCTGCGAGAGCTGGTCCTCGCCTCCGTGCCACTGTCCTTGCCTTGGAGGCTTCGCCCCGCTCCCGGGGCAGGGGACCGGGGTGGCCGTCCCCTCGCTGTGCTGGGGAGCTGCAGATCAGCGCGGAGCAGCTTTTACTCGGGGTTTTGTGACACTCAGGGCAAATGACAAGTTGTAGCCTGGGCGTCCTGTGTGTTCATCCCTCTCCTGGCAGCGAGTGGGGTTTGTTTCTGCCTGGACCGCTTTCACTTCCCATTTCAAGCGTTTCGGTTTGGCACAGGCTTCTCTGCTGGGTCAGAAGTGGGCAGCCTGTTTCAGAGGAGCTTAAAATAACCCCTTTTTGGAATTGTTTATAAAAGTTTGTTTTAAAAGGCTTTGTGGGGCGGGGAGGGGGAGTGCTGCTCGAGCACATTTTCCCCAGCAGTGCAGTGCATTTCTCAGGCCCTTGGCAAAACGCGTGTCTCTCGTGTTCTCTGCAACCCCCCTGGCAAGCGCCGTCCTGCTGCTGCGTCTGCATGGAGCCATGGGAATGAGTGCCAGCCCCTCGCAGCCCGCTCCCGGGTGCGGGGAGCCAGTGGGGACCTCAGCCCTGGCCCGGGGGATGCACTGCTTCCGCAAACGCTGCTGGAGTAAAGCAGTTACTGGGGTAAGAAGAGGCTCCTGCTGTCCCGTGCATCGGCCGGTAGAGAAATGAGGGGACAAGGAGGTCCCACCGTCACCTCAGCTGACCTGTGCACAGCACCGGTGCAGCGCCAAACCCTGCAGCGTCGTCACCCTACGTGCTGGACCGGTGTCACCCGGAGGGGGAGCTGGCCGTGACGGTGACCAGATGGCCCCTCGCCACCCGCGTCTGGCTGGCAGGTTGGGAACGCTCTGGTGGCCGCAGGAGCCTTGCATGCTGCCGCGGCGGCTGCGGGAGGCAGGGGGACGGCGGGGGGACGCGGGGACGGCTGCAGCGTGGCGAGGGCGGGAGGCGGCCGCTGCTGCCGGCGGGTTGGGTTTGTGGCCCCGGGGTTGTGTTTTCAGCTGCGCGTCGGTCCTGGCGCCTGGAGCTTCTCCTGGAGCAACATCACAGCTCGGTGCAAGCGGTGTCAGCTCCTCATCAGCTTATGCATGTGAACAGTGAATGTTGGTGCCTGTGCACGTGTGCGGATGTGCAGGGATGGCTCTCTCAGCTGGCTGGCTCGCTGCGGGTCGGAGGTGTGTGGTGATAAAAATGCTTTGATTTTTTTGGTGGCAATAGCTGGGGCAGTGCGAAGCGAGCGGGGCCGTGCCCACCACGGCTCCCCTTCACCCCTGCTCTGGGGCACAGAGACTTGCGGGGCGGTTTGCATTTCTCTCCGCACCCCAAGGGGAGCACAACCCACCCACCCTCCTGCCGGCTCCTCATCCATCCACCACTGTGGCCCCTGCAGCCAGCGGAGTGCGGAGCCCCCGGCTTTACTGAACTCTTTGCTTGGGGGCAGAACAAAATTCTGATTGCTGTTTCTGTTGCTGTTTGTTTTTCTAAGAGCTCCAGCACCAGCCAGTCGCGGGAGAACAGTTCATGTCCCTGGGGGACGGGAGCTCCTTGCGAGCCCCCGGCCCCCGTCGCTGTGGGGAGAGCAGAGACAGCCCGAGGCTGCGTGAGAACGCTTTGTACCCGGCTGCGGCACCATGCTGAGTCCCTTGAGTGAGGAGCAAATGCTTAACAACAGCCTGCATGGGGCTTGGGGTTCTTTTTCTCCTCATTTCCATTTCTTGATCCAATGGCAAAAATCACATTCCTCCTCTTAAACTGGAATAAAACCCCATCTTGTGCCCGGGAGGTGCAGGGGAACATCACCCAGAACCACAGGCGCCCTGGTGTAGCCTTCACGGAGCCAGCAGGGTCCAGGTGATGCGTCGCAGCCGGCCTGGCCACTGGTAGGGGCAGTGATGGCACAGGCCCTGGGGACGAGCGGTGCCGTCCCTCGGCAGGGCTGGAGCCAGCGCTGGCCCTGCGCGTTGCCGGCCGTGGCACCTGCCCGCTGCCATCACCAGCTCAGGTCGGCATGTGGTGGTTTGCCCTCCCCAAGGACAGTCCTCTCACCACTTCAGCTCCCGGGTCTGGGCATCCTCAGGCGGGTCAGGAGCCTTTGCTGGGCTTTGGTTCCTCCCAGGCAGGTTAAAAGCATCCGAAAGCTGTGGGTCTCCTCGCCAGAAGGGAAGTCCCGTGGCTGGGGAGCTTGGGCCACCACTGTGCAGCAGGATGTGTCCGTCTGTCTGTCTGGAGGCTGTGAGCTGGTGGGAGACGCCTTGTCTTCCTCATCAGGAGGGGGAGATGTTGGTTGCTGCCAGAGGGAGGAATCGCACGGCGAAGGGCCGGGGGAGCGCTCCATCCGGCGAGGCAGCGCGGCTGTTTCCAGCACGAGACGGCAGCCAAGGGCTGTCGGATTCCTCTGCTCTTATTCATCGGCGGTGGCGTGAGAGCGGGGAGGGTGGGCGCCTGTCCCCGGGGAGCCGGGCGCATCCCACCCACCCCCAGCGGCTCCGCTGCTGCCCCCCGGCACGGGGAGGCGAGGATGCTGGCGCTGGGCACAGGGGTCCCACCGCGGCCGATGGCAGAGCGGGGACCAGGCTCCCTGTCCCACTGCCCTTGGCACGGTCACATCTCGGAGGGGTGGGACTGGACCCATCACTCCTGCCAGCGCTTGGCACTGAAGGTGGGGGCTGCTGTGCAGCCCAGGAGAGCCCCCGGTGCTCGGGCTTGCCAGCTGTCGTGCTGATCCCCAACCGGGACCCAGCTCCACGGGCACCGGCTGGGTGACACGAGCCAGCGCTCCCGGCTCAGCGCCCTCCCCGCGGGACCCGGCGGCTCTAGAAATAAATCTCAGCAAAGAAGAGGCGGGGGGCCCGGCGCCAGGAGCTATTTAGACCACGGTCCCCGAAGAGCTGCGGGGACAGTTCTCTGGAAGAAAGGCTGGGCTGTGCTGGCAGGAGCAGCTGTTTACGGCTCTTGCCGTTCGCCGTGCCCTGACCTCCCAGCCTTCATCGCAAAACAAGCCGAGAGAGGCAGAGCCAGCCCCGCGCACGGCGCCCGGCTCCCTCCTCGCCAGGGGGTAAGGGCTGGCACAGGCGTTTTCCCCCAGATCCTCTCACTGGTTTTAAAAAAAAAAGAAAGGAAGAAAGAAAAAACCCCTTGCAGACTTGCTTGAGCGTCGTGCCAGGCTGGAGTGGCCGGGCTGTCCCTCGGCCCTGGGCAGAGCCGCTGCTGGGGACAGGGGCTGCAGCCGTGACCTGAGCCCCGGGGATGGCTCTGATTTGGGGGCCGGATAGCTGAGCCCCGCTCCCCCCAGCCCCACAGCTGCCCTTGCCAGCTCCTCTCCGTGGGGTCAGGGCCCTCCAATTTGGAGCGAAGATGCCGGGAGCGGTGCAGGGCTTCCGAGCCACGGGAGGGAGACACCCCAGTCCCAGGGGACGAGAAGGGCTGGTTTGGGGTGAGATGTGCGCCGCTGACGGGAAGGGGCACTTGCCACGGGGCAGCTCTGATCTCCCCGGCCATCAGGACAGGCTGTGACAAGCGCAGGGTGACCCATGGCAACGCTGAAGCAGTCTGGGGAGGTCCCTGCCCCGGGAGCCTGGTGCTGCTCAGCCTGGCCACAACCCGCCGCAGCCTCCTCTGCACGGCAGAGCGGCTCCCAGAACCCTCCCGGACCTCCAAGATATTTTCCCTGCCTGCTTTTTGCTACCCCAGCGGTGATCTCAGCTCCCCCAAAGGCTGCCTCGGCGCGGGCGGGAGGCTGAGCGAGGCTGGGATGGAGAGGTTCGGCTGCCAGAGGAGGGGGAGCGGGAGCCGCACCCTCCCTCTTAACAGGAACCGTCTGCGGGAGCGGCTGGGCGAGAAGGCGGATAGACGCGTAACGCACGTCTCCCACCCGGGCCCGCTTCGGCTGATGGCTGTCTGCAGCGGCGGGCCGGTAGCTGCTCTCTGAGAATGTGAGAGGGCAGCGCGGTGGCTCGGAGGAGCCGCCATCCCTGCCCCGCGGCAGCTGCCCCACGCCGCC
Source organism: Rissa tridactyla (assembly GCF_028500815.1). NCBI lineage: Eukaryota > Metazoa > Chordata > Aves > Charadriiformes > Laridae > Rissa > Rissa tridactyla. The sequence continues at coordinate 48,965,027 of NC_071474.1, read as the reverse complement.
GGCGGTGCTGCAAGGAGAGAGCGGCCCCGGCTGGGATTTGCCACCCTCCGCGGTTGCACACCCTGCCCCGGGGGGTGCGGTCCCTGCTCAGGGGACATGCTCAGGACATCTTGGGAGCTGGCGCTGAGGGTGGCATCGCCGGGTCGTTGCTGCGACCTCTCTCCCTCCCTGCGGGGGTTTTGCTGGGGCTGGGATTCCTGCTTAGACGGACCCAAATCCCGCTTCCGACAGGAGACATTTCCACCCTCGAGCAGCATTTTGAAAGGATTTGGCTGGGAGCCGGTCTGGCTGGTGTCTGTCCTCAGGAGCCGGGCAGTGGCCCTCAGGGGCAGCAGGTCCCCTGGGGACAAGCAGGTCCTCGGGACCCCCGTCGCCCAGCAAGAAGTGCACGGGGGCAGGAGGGAAGGTGGCCGCCACTGTCCCCTTGTGGCCTCGCACATCCCTGGTGTCCGTGTTTCCTCCTGCCTGGGCCGTGCCCTGCGGCGTGAGCTTAGAAGAGACTCCTGTAGCACCAGTCTCTCTGCAGCAGAACGGTTCCTCTGAGGACGCACTTACAGCATCACCCCGGCGGTGAACGCGGCAGCCGTTACGGTGCGCAGGAACACGGGTTGGCTTCAGCTGCGAGTCTCCAAAGAAGCTTGCATCATCTTGAAGCAGTTTGAAGGACGCATTCACCTCCGTGTGGAAGCAAGAGTTGGAGCTCACTTCAGCAACCCCTTTTCCAGCTGCAGGGATGGATCTCCTTGTCACTTGGGGGAGGAGGAGGAGTGAGGGTGCAGCGGGACCGCTCCCCGGGGCCTGCGTGCGGGTTGTCCGGGCAGCGAGGAGCAGCGGGGGGTCATTTCACTGCCGGCATTTCTGACAGCGCCCGAAGGTGCACCCGGACTCGCAGGAGGGCCTCCTGCTCCCTCCTTCAGCCGGTTGCTCTGTAAAGCACCAGCAGCTGCTGGGGCTGGGCTTTGGAGAGGAGGTGACGCCCTGGGCCAGGCTGGAGGGCTCTGTCCTGCCTCGGTGGTGCCAGGCGCTGGACCCAGGGGGATGCCACAAGGACCCGCACTGCTGTGGATCAGCGGCTCGTCCCCCCAGCGCCTGCCGTTCGTGGGACTTTCCTACTTTGCCAGTGCCAGATGCTGTGCAAACCTGATGGGCCAGCTCCACGCAGCACACGGAGCGGCTCCTCGGCACGGCAAAGGTCGTCTTGAGGCAGAAACAACTGAAAGGCAGGAGTCGCTCACCCCAGGGCCGGGGTCCCCTCTGCCAACCGGGACTGGGACGCGGCCAGCGGGCATGGCCAGGGCTCCTACCCCTCTTCCCAGGGGTGAAATATATGGGGCCAGTGTGTGGACTGCCCTGTCACAACCCGCTGTGGGGCACAGGGACACGAGCTGGGGTGTTCAGAGCACCCCATAGCCCTGCCCCACGTCCCGAGCCCAAGCCCGGGCTCCCAACGAGCGGGGATTTCAGGAGTGCTGGCAGCACTGTGGCATCGGGGCTATGGCACAGCGGGGCAGGCAAAGTAAGTGGGGCACCCGGCTGGCAACGCTTTGGCACCTGCGCATGTTGCCCACCTGCCCATGCTCTCGGCCACCTCCCGGGCACAGCCACAGCGTGGGGAGGGGATGCCGATGCTAGCTGCCAGCAACAAGTCCTGCCCCCAAACCCGCAGCACCCCAGCCACCAGCATCCTCCCCCACAGCCCCTCGTGTCCCAGTGTCCCCACCGCCCAGCCGCTGCCGCTCAGCCCCCCAGCCCGGCTGCCAGCCTCCCTGCGTGCCGCTGTGGGTGCCAGGGCTGCAGGTTGTGTCTCCAGGCAGGGCAATGGCCCCCCCACCCTGACACCCCTGTGCAGCGGGGTGCCCCATGCACCCCCCCCGAGTCATGTCCTGTGGCCTCGCTGCCACCCACGGGGCGCTGTGGCTGTGCCTGGCACTGCCCAGCATGGCCCAAATGCCACCGATGGCTCTCACATGCCAACTTTGTGCATGCTGGCCACCCTCTGCCTCACTCCTGATGGGCATGGGGGGGACGCAGGGGCCTTTCCTGGTTGCTTGGGGACCCATCAGTCCCTTGGGGGCTCATGAACTGTGTGCTCCCCAGGTACCTGGTGCCCAGCACTGTGCCCGCTGGCCATACACGGCACCCTGCGGCCGCTGGCACGGGGCCGGGCAGCATGCTGGCTGCTGCGCACGCACAGGGACTGTTCGCCGGCAGCACAAAGCCTGGATTGAGCAGAGCTGGCGTGGCGCTGGAGGGGCTGAGGATGCTGGCAGGGAGAATCGGCTCCTCTTCTGCTCGGCCGTGCCAGTGGGCTCCGCCACCCTCCTCCTGCGCTCGTGCCTGGCAGCGAATACGGCCGCCCGCCGTGGGCACTGGGATGCCGCTGGCGGGGGAGCGGGCTGGTGCGGCTCTGGGTGAGTACCCGCCGGCACGCTGGGGTGATGGACCCCCTTCCACTGGAGCCCAGACCCCCGGCGCAGACTCCAGTCTGGCATGGAGCATGGCTGGCAGCTGGTCCCAGCTCCCGGAGCCTTAGTGGAGCTGCCGGGCGGCGGGGGGAGGCTGAGCGTGGTGGGCAGTGTGGAGATCGGGAGCAGGTCGTTAGCCCCTCCAGTTAATCTAATGACGGCAGATCGAAGCAGCCGGGGGGGAGAAGCTCATTCCCCGAGTTAAGCAGGCGATGGCTGTTAGCTGCGATTTTCCTCCCTTCCCGGCACCTTGAGTCCCCGGCCGTATCCATGCTGAGCAGCACGGCCCGAGCCTGAGCTTGGATCCCGCCTCAGTGTCCCCGTGGCCAGGCAGGAGGACGGGGACAGCAGGTCACAGGGCAAACACCATCCTCACGCATGTGCTTACGTGTCCGTACGTGTCTGAGCGTGCACGCCTGTGCCTGTCGCAGGGGCGAGGGGCTCCTGGGCATGCTGTGGGTGTCGGGGTCTGTGCCGCCCGTGCTCCACGCCGGCTGCTCTTGGTGGAGCCTCAGCCGGTCCGTGGCTCTCGTGGTCTCTGACATCCCAATGGAAAGGGGTTCCTGTAGCTCACAGCCGGCGCCAGCAGTTGTGAGCCCCAGAGCGCCCGGGCACTGTGAGGGGATGCGGTGCCTGGAGAGACGCTGGTGGGTGGTCCCGAGGCGCTTGCTCCGTGCACAGTGGAACTGAGGGGTCTGTGCTGGTGTGGGGTCAGCGCTGAGACAAACCCCACGCAGGGCAGGGTCCCTGCTCCGTCCTTTGCCATCCCTCGCAGGGTGCTTGCTGCACCCGTGGCTGCCGGCCCCAGCCTGTCGGCAGAGCGGGGGCTGCCCGGGCCCCTTCCCTGCCCGCAGCGCGGGTGCCGGGGCTCCTTCCCAGTCCCGGCTGGTGTCCTCCTGCCGGGCAGGGCTCGCCCATCGCCATCCAGGAGGCTCTGGCATGGCCGCATCCTGCGGAGCAGAGGGAGCAGAGCTCTCTGTGCAGATCCAGCTTGCGGGCGCATCCCTGCGGGTGCACCGAGAGGCTCCCTGGCTCCGGCCGGCCCCCCCGCGCATTCCCCCTCCCCACGGCTGTGGCCAGCAGCCGGCAGCTCCCGGGTGGTCCCGGCTGTCAGGCTGTGCGTGGGCTGCGGGGCCACCTGCGAGGGGCCGCCTCTGTGGGACCGGCTCCCTTCCTGCCCGCTCGGGAGCCCAGCCAAGGGGCGGCCTGGATGGCTGCCGCCCCCAAGGCCATGGGGTGCAGCCAGCCTCCGGGGTGGCTGTGGGTCTGGCTTTGGGCTTCTTCGGGCTGCTCCCCAGTGAGCCCTGGGGCCAATGGCTTTGGCAACAGGCTGCCGGGAGGCTGAGATGCTCCAGTTCATCCCATTGCACCCCACGCTGGGAGACAGCCCTGCTGACCAGCGGGTACCCGAGAGAGCCGGAGCAGAGGGAGGGTCTCTGAGCGCCTCCAGAGCCGCTGGGATGTTGCTAATGAGAGGGGGGCGACAGCCAGCATTCACCCGGGAGCTGCTCAGCAGGCTCTGCCCCAGGCCCGGGGTCAGGGGCGATGTCTGGCCGTAGGAAAGCATGTGTGGCGCTGGTGAGGAGCTGCGTTTGCTCCTTAGAATCCTCCAGTCCTGCCTGCACCGTCTGCTCTGGAGGTGGCACATCCATCTCGTACCGCGAGCGTGACCCACGCGCGGGGGGGTGGCAGGAGCACGTTGGCTCCTGCTCCGCGCAGCGCCGCTGGCACCCCAGCTTCGCTGCACCTGGGCACTCCATCCCTGCGTGCGACGCGTTTCAGCTGCGCCAGGCTCGTCCCCGGCATCCTCGCCCTCCGCTCTCTCCCCGGCAGCCCGGCGGCATCTCGGGCACGGCAGATCCGCTTGCGCACCACGTGATGGGCACGCACAGCCTTTCCAAACATGCCCACATCACCGCCCGAGGGACGCGGCCACACTTCATGGGGTTGTTTGCCGGCACTGGCAGACAGGCAGAAGCTGCCAGATCATTTCCTAAAGCGGCAGCAAAAGGCTAATGGGGAGTTTCTGCTGCAGCAAGCGGAACGGGCAGCGGGAGCGTGAAGCGAGGCTAACGCACACCTGAGCTGGCAGCCGGTGCCGTGGGACGAGCGCTGTCAGAGGGTTGCTGCCGGCACCGGTGCCTTCCCTGCCACAGCCCATGTCGGCCCCGCGTGGCCGTGCAGCCCTGTGGCTTTGCAAGCCCTTTTTTTCCTGGTTTGTCTGGGACAGGCTGTGGATGTGCATGGGAATGGCTCATGCCGTGCTTAAGCCCGTGGAAAGCCTGAGGGTGCCCGGTGCAGGGCGCTGAGCGGGGAGAAGTCAGGGAAAAGGCTAGGGGGGGTTTGGGCTGGCGAAAGCTGCCTGCTGGCCCCAGGCGTAGCGAGAGGTAAGTGCAGGGTGGCAGGGTGCCTGGCCTGCCCCACACGTCGCCCTGCTCCCCCGGGAGTTCTCCAGCCGCGGTGCAGGGCCGTGGCTGAGGGACGCCCGGTGCAGACCCAGCAGCGCTGGGCTGGCAGCAAGAGGCAGGTTGGTGGGTCGCGTGGTGCCCGTCGGCCTGTGCCACCCGTGCTTTGGCGAGGGGCTCCCAAAGCCTTTCCCCAAGCCCCCCGGGAGCGTGCCCGAGCCTGGTGCTCCTGCTGCAGGCGTGGGGCGCGCTGTGGGGCCGTCCTCTCCCCGCAGACAGGCGAGGGGGGCAGCTCGAGCCGCTCCGGGACGGAACAAAGCCCAGCTGCCTGATCCCTCTTAATTACGGGAGAGGGGAGGCTGGCGCTGCCCACAGCAGCCACACGGGCTGGCATGGCCTGACAGCGCGGGTGGCGGGGTGGCATCTCCTCTCCAGGGGTCCCACTGCTCTCCCCCCTGTTGCGGCTCCCGGGAGCTGCCGGAGGGACGCCAGCCGGCAGCCGTGCCGTGTGGGACGGGCTGGCAGGACGCTCTGGCCTCGCTGCGTCTCCATGGCTCCGGCACCCGCAGCGGGGACGTGTAGCTATATCTTTAAGAAGGGCCTGGGCTGGGGTGGGAGAAGCGTTTCCATCCAGCCTTTCTCCCGGCAAACCTGGATCGAGTTAGCGCGAGCGAGCGAGCGGCGGAGTTGGCGCCGTGACCGTTCCCCCGCTCCCAGCCAGGGCAGCCGTCAGCTCACCCCGTGAGCGGCCATGGGGGTTCGGGGCAGCCGAAGGAGAGGAAGAGGAGGAGGCAGAGCTGGGTACGTAGAAGTTTTATCCTCCTCCCCACCCGCCGGACTCCCTGCCCTGCTCCGGGGAGGGGGTGGCAGCGCCACAGGATGAGGGCAGGGAGCGCGGTGGGCGTGCGGCAGGGGACGGGTGGCCGTCTCCAAAGGTGGGTGCTGGCAGTGGCACCCCTGGGGCTTGCCCGCACGGCCGGGGCTGGCAGAGCCGCCTGCTGGGCTCCTTCTGGCTCCCGCCCTCACGGGCTGAGCGATGGGCATGGCGGGATGGGGCCTCAACGCCTGTCGTGCGAGGGCTTGCAGCGCCGGGACACGCCGCAGTGACAGTGAGCAGAAGCCCATGGGGGGATGCAGTGCCCTCCCCTCCCTGGCAGTGCCCGTGCCCAGCCCTAGGGCTGGATCTGCCTCTCCTCTTTCTCCCCACCCGCTCGGGACCCCCGTCAGGAGGAAGGTGCCCAGCGTGCCCCTGCACTGCTGCCCGCCTCCTGCCGCCGTGGGCAGGGGTGCTGGGGGACCTGGTGGCCGTGTGGGGGGAGATGCCAGTGGGATGTGGGACCATGGCTTGCACCCTGGGTGTCCCGTGATGGGCTCATAAATGGCGCAAACTGGTGATGACATCGTGGCACGCAGTGGCAGTCCGGCTCTGCGCTGGTTCTCTGGCACAGCCGTTTTGGGGTGCGTTTGGGTTTCCCGAGCCAGAGGGAGCTCTGGGTGGCTGGGGGTGTGGGTGCAGGTTGTTGGGGTGATCAGGGCCAGGGTCCCCGTGTCCCCTTGCAGCTTGTCCTGTGCTGGTGGCATGGTGGCCAGCAGAGGACCCCGTTGCTGTGCCCGGCCTCCCCTGAGCTGCTGGGGGGCGCAGAGCAGTGGTCCTGAGCCTGGAGAAGAGCCTGGCTGTGTTATGGCCATAAGCCAGCTGGGCACTGTGATGCTGAGCTCTGGGCGTGCGGGGTTGGCATGGTGCAGCGTTGGCTCCCCCAGTATGCCCACCCCGTGCACAGTGCAACGAGGGGCTCCAGCAGGCTGCTGGGGACGCAGCTGCTCGGGGGAGCCAGGCTGCGGGTGCCTCCGGCCACAGGCAAACCGGGAGCAGGGAGGGCAGCGGGGCAATACCCCGTCCCAGGGAGGATGGGTTAGTCCCCGGTACAGCTCCCGGGACACGGAGCAAGGAAATATGTTGCTGCACGGGAGGAATCCCAGGAATGCAGAACCCGGAGGGGACACGAGGTGGCACGGCAGTTTCAGCCCAGCTTTTCGGTGGCTGCAGGCGGATTCCCTGCCAGGGCCGGGCCAGGGCGGGCAGGCAGGGGGTCACCTTCAGCGGGGCGAGCGGAGGGGGTGCTGGGCATGGGGCTCCACGTCCCGCGTCTGCCGTCCTGCTCGGCCGGCACCCACCTGGCACCCACTGCGCTGGGATGTGGGACCCCTCAGGGTCCGGCACCCGCTCTGCTGGGATATGGGACCCCTCGGGGTCGGATGCAGCCCTGGGAGCAGGCGGTGCTGCGTGCTCTCCGCAGAGCCTGTGCGGGGCTGCACAGCCCTGGCCCCACTCCACCGGCCTTGGCCTGGCCCCGAGCCGTTGTTCTCCAATGAGCTCATCTGCTTTGCTGGTTATTATTTTTTAACGTGGTCTCTTGGCCAGAAAATAATCAGCTCGTCCACTTAGCGAGTGTTTATGGCTTCTTCAAGGAAGCTGCTTTCTCTGCCAGGAGAGGGGCTACTTTGGAAATGGAGAGCTGAGCCGCCCACTGCTCAGGGCCGGATGGAGCCGCCGGCATGGTTTTTTCCCCGGCTCCACGCCACGGGCACGGGGAGCTCACTTGGGCTGGAAAAAGCGCGCAGTCGGGAAAGCGCAGGCGGGCTGCACGCACCCACGGGGCTCGGAGGAGGACGCCGGGTCTAGGGCTGCGCCACAAGAGATGAGGAGTAGCTGGGAGTGATGAGTTGCTTCCTCGGCTCCCCGGGACAGGGTGCAGACAGACAGCCGTGCTGCCGAATCGTGGGCCCCACAACCCACAGTGCGGCTGGTTGCAGAGGTGCCACTGCAGCCTCGCTCAACACCGCAGGCCTTGCCTTGGCTGGGGGCTTGGAGGAACGGGAGAAAACATTTTCTCAATGGCATTTCTGCAAACCACCCCAGGCCCACCTCCGTCCTTCTTCCCGGAGAGCGCGCGGGGGCCGGGGCGAGGTGGGAGTACGCCGGCGCTGCCCGCAGCCCCTGCCGCAGCCCCATGGCGGGCTGTCCCCACGAGCCGAGGCGCTGCCACAGCCCTGCCACTGCACGGGGACACGGCACGGGGCCGTGGGGGCTGGGGGTGCCACCGCAGGGCCCCCGCACCGCTGCGGCTGTCACACCCACCTGCTCCCACATCAGTCACACAAACCGCTCCTTGCGCCAAGTACTGATCCAATTTGTGGCTGTTTCCATAACAACCTCCCAGCGCTTTCTGGTCCTTTCTGTCACTACGCGGATGCTGAGGTTCTTTGGCGTGTAAGGGACGGAGCTGAGCCATCACCGAGCACCTCCGGCTCCTGGGGGCAAAGGGCAGCTCCCTTGCTGGAGGCTGGGGCACGTTGAGCAAGTTTCCCCCGACCTGGGAGTGGGTTTTACCCCATTAGAGGGCTACGGTGAGGTTTGGGCTGGGGGGAGAAGGAGCCTAAGGGCAATAGTTGATCCAGGTGTGCAGCCCTCTCATGGGAGGGTCCCCGAGTGCAACTCAGCCTTGTGCAGATGTGGCACTGCCTGGGATGCTTGGGGACAGGGATGGGCCCCTGGAGGTGCTGGCAGCCAGAGACCCCCCAGTTTCTCCTACCAGAGACCCCATCACCCGCAGGCCTGGCTCTTGCAGGCTCCCATGGTTCTCACTCAGGCTTTCCCCACGGGCTGCCAGCCCCGAGAGTTCACCCCACACCCTCCCACTGCGCCACCCTCGGGTCCCCCACCCAGCCCCAGCCCCATCACCCCGTGGCGGCTGCCCAGTCCCCCACACCCAGGCCCAGCATCTCACAGGGGCTGCCCAGACCTAGAACCTAAGACACCCCACCCAGCTCCAACACCCCGGGGTGCCGCCCTGTCCTGGTGTGTCCCCCCCTCCATCTGCAGCCCAGTCACCCCGTGGGGGCTGCCCAGCCCCAGAACCCCCCACCTATCCCCACCCCCAGCACCCCATGGGGGCTGCCCGGCCCTGGCACCCCTCCACACAGCCCCAACACCCAACACGGGCTGCCCCACCCCAGGACCCCTTCCCAGCCCCAGGACCCCCCACCCATCCCCATCATCCCGGGGGGATGCTTGGCCCTGGTGCTCCCCTGACCCTTCCCCATCCCCATCACCCCGGGGGGCTGCCCGGCCCCAGGACACCCCAACCCCATCACCCGGGGGGGATGCTCAGCCCTGGCGTTCCCCCCCACCTTCCCCAGTCCCATCACCCCGGGGGGGTGCTCGGCCCTGGTGCCCCGCGACCCTTCCCCAGCCCCATCACCCCCGGGGCGCAGCCCGGCCCCGCCGCCCCCCGCCCGCCGGGCCCCGCGGCCCCCGTCCGCCCCCCGCAGCAGCCGCCATTGGGCGCCGCTCGGCGGCCCCGGCGCGGCGGCGGGCGGGCTCCGAGGGGGCGGCCGGGCCGGCGGCCGATGCGGCGGCGGCGGCGGGGGGCCCGCCCGGCGCGGCGCGGTGCGGTGCGATGCGATGCGGCCCGGCGGGGCTCGGCCCGGCCCGGCCCGGCGGCTCCTCCCCGCTCGGCGCGGCGGGGCGGCGCGGCGCGGCGGGCCCGGCGGCGGGGGAGGCATGGAGCCGGCGGGGAGCGGCCCGGGGGCGGCGGCGATCTGACCACCTGGGCCGGGCGAGAGGCGGCGGAGGATGGGCAACGCGCAGCGGAAGGCGCCGCGCAGCCAGCGGCGGGGCAGGATGCGCTCAGCAACAGGTACCGGGCACGGGACGGGGCGGGAGCGGACCGCGGCCCCCGCCGCCCCCGCCGCCCCCGCCCCGCGGGCGGGATGCAGCCGGCTGCAGCGGCGGCGGCGGCGGCGGAGGGGGCGGGGGGTGTCGGCCTCTGCCGCGGTGTCCCCCCCTTCCCCCCGGGCTGCACGGCCCCTTTGGGTCGCTTGGAGGACACGGGGAGAGGTCACCTCCAGCTGAGGCTTGGCCGCACTGGCAGGGACGGCGAGGGATGGAGGTCGCGGCGGGGCCCACCGTGGTCCTCCGGCATGCGGAGCAGGTGCCGACCCACACCCCAGGCTGCGGGGAGCCAGCCCCGGGCAGTGGGGAGCCAGCCCCGGGTAGCAGGGAGCCGGCTCCAACCACAGGGAGCCAGCCCCGGGCAGTGGGGAGCCAGCCCCGGGTAACAGGGAGCCGGCTCCAACCACAGGGAGCCAGCCCCGGGCAGTGGGGAGCCAGCCCCGGGTAGCAGGGAGCCGGCTCCAACCACAGGGAGCCAGCCCCGGGCAGTGGGGAGCCAGCCCCGGGTAGCAGGGAGCCGGCTCCAACCACAGGGAGCCAGCCCCGGGCAGTGGGGAGCCAGCGAGGAGCAGTGAGGAGCTGGCTCCAACCATGGGGAGCCAGCCCTGAGCCGCAGGGAGCCACTTGCAACGATGGGGAGCCATCCCTAGGCAGCGGGGAGCCAGCTCCGAGCTGCGGGGAGCCAGCCCCATGGTGCAGGGAGATAGCTCCGAGCTGCAGGGAGCCAGCCCCATGGCGCGGGGAGCCAGCTCCAGCAGCGGGGAGCCAGCCCCATGGCGCGGGGAGCCAGCCCCAGGCAGCGGGGAGCCAGCCTGGGCACAGGGGAGGCCTTGCACTTGCTGGTCCTCGAGCTGGGTCCTGCCCAGGCATGGAACCCGTGTCTCCATAGCCCCCGCACCCCCAGCCCCCTTCTCACACTGATCGCAAAGGCGGTGGGTATCTCAAACCACAAAGTACTAAGGAAGGTAGAAAGCCCTGTAAATCTGGAGGAGGCGCGTGGGGGGAGCAGGGTGAGCAGAGGGCTCCCCCAGAGCCGGGAGCGGGCAGCCAAGCACAGGTGCCCTCTAAAAAGCTGGATCGAACAAGCAGGACCTGTCCGGTTGCTCCCACCGGGCTGGCCCGGGCAGTTCAGCAACCCTTTCCAGACTCCCGGGACTGCGGCTCCCCTCCCCAGCCCAGCCCCGCTCCTGGAAATGCCAGAAGACCCGGGAGGTTGGGGGCTGCCACGGCTGCTGGCTCGGGGACCTGTCTCAGCTCTGTTCCCCCACGTGCCCCGGAGCCCAGCCTGCCGGGCTCTGCTGGCCCTGGCTCCTGCTGCCCTTTGCCTGGCCACTGGCTGGAGAGCCGGGCCACAGCAGTGCGGGCAGCAGCAGGGAGCTGCCAGCCCTAGGAGAGACCTCAGGAAAATTGCTTAGAAGCTGCAAGAAAATGGGGAGTGATTGTCACAGCCCAAGTGACTGTCACAGCTTAATAATTAGCGGGCAGAGGGGGTGGAAGTACAGCCTATCTCTGTCTAATTTTGCAGCTGCCGTTGTAGCGATGGTTGCAAAGGACTGGAACAGGGCAAAAGCGCTTCGGGTTGCGTGGGGGATGAGGAGAGACGCTGATCCGGCGGGTCCTGAGGGACGAAGGATGCTGTGCCGGTTGGTACCCAGCACATGGCCCTCGGCTCCCATCCCGCAGGGCACAGGCCGGGGGCGGGCGCTGGACGGTGGGGCTCAGAGGGGCCACGGGCTGCTGGGCTGCTCCCGCTTGCCTCTCCCACTCGAGCGACTGTCCGGTGCAGCTGGGAGTGGGACGGGAGCTAATCGCACTTCTGCATCATCAAAGGGATTCTTGGGAGCTGCAGATCCACTTCCCTGCGCTGCCGGGAAGGGCCCGAGGGGGGGTTGCGAGGCCAGACCCTGCGCGAAGCTGGTTCATCTCTGTCCTCGGGCGCAGGGTGCGTCTCCCTGCCGGCCGGGAGATCTCCAGCACATCTTCCTCCCAGTGCCTGGCCTCCCCTGGGGAGACGGCAGAGCTGTGCCTGGCTGCTGGCAGCAGGGAGGGACAGGATTTAGCACTGGACAGATGGAAACTCGTCTTGGGCATGGAGCTGGGGTGAATACTTGGATGCTCCCAGGCCATTTAGGCTTGGGGCTGCAGGGACCTCGATGGCTTGGGCATTCCTGAGTTGCTACACGCAGGCTTCCTGGCGGAGAGGCGGCGTCGGGTCCAGGCTGGAGCTTATCTGCCGAGGGGAGGGAGCTGAAACGTGATAAGCAGCAGCCCTGCGGTGGGTCTGGGTCGCTGGCGGGGTGGGATGCCCGCAGGCTGGGACAGGAGGGCAGCGACCCCCGGTACCAGGAGGTACCTCGGCTCATCTCGGGCAGGATCATTTTTCTGCCCTGTGCACAGGGCAGCACAGAGGGGTCTTTACGCTGGCATCCCCGATCCTTAAAATCCAGCCTTCCAGCATCATTGATGCTCCTCTAACACTGGTGGGGGCTCGCATCCCCTTGCACCCCTTCCGCACACATCGGAAGAGCGGAGCAGGCTGCTCCAGAGCCTGGAGTGCTTGCTTGTGAGCGTGGTGGTGTTTGGAAGGGCTGGTCGGAGAAGGCAGCGTGCTTGTACGCTGCTGGAACTGATGTGATGAGTTTGCAGGTCTCTGTGCCCAGTGGTCTGGTGGGGCTGGGAGGCAGCGCTCCAGTTACTGCGTCTGTCCTCGGCTGGCACTACAACCGCAGGACAGGATCCCGGAAAAAGCATGGGCCATTGGGGCGCATCTCCTTGTCCCCCCATCTTTCGGAGCCTTGTGCAAGTGCTGCTTGGGTTGTGGGGGGGGAGAACGAACTCTGCTGGTATCTGCTGTCCTTTACCCACCCCGTCATTTGGGTTGGCTGCGTCGCTGGGTGCCTGGCACGGCGGTGGATGGTACCAGCCCCTGGCAAGGCACGTGCTCCCCGCCCTGCCCCAGTGGCCCCAAAGCTGCTTCCCGAAGTAAGCCAGGGCTCGGGGCTGCATTCCTGGCTCTGCTGCAGCTCCCAGGGGCCTCCGTCCCTTGGGAAAAGCAGGCTCGGCTTTGCACATCCTCGGGGCGCTGGGAAAGTGCTCCCCGAGGAGCCTTTGCTCACGGCTTTTGGAAGGAGCCCAAGTGAGAGGGAGCTCTGGGGGCTCCTGCAGCTTCCAGGGCAAAGTCAGGTGAATTCAGAAAGGCCCCCCCCGACTTGTTTTAGCTAAAAAGTGTTGGGAGGCTGGGTGGAAAAGGCAGCTCAACCCAGCCGGGAGGCAGTGGCAGGCTCCGGGCACTGATTTCCAGGTGAGGATGCCGACGGCTGCTCCAGCTGGGACACGCAGGAACAGAAGTGCTCTGCTGGGGCATGAGCCAGCTTGTCCTGGTGTCCCCCCAAGTCACCCGTGGCTTTCAGGTGGTGCCGGTTGCTGCTCCAGCCGTGGCTGGGTGACGTCCGGGCTCCGTGGCTCTGCTCAGCTTGGGGGAGCCCAGCCTGTCCTTGCCATGGCCCCCAGGACCCCGACCCCTCTCTGGGCACTGCAGCAGGGATGTACGGAGAGTGGGACGAGCCCCTCCACCCCGACCCGCCGCTGTTGCTGGACTCCCGGGCGAGCGGCCGGTGGGGTGGGTGGCCAGAGGATGGGCTGTGCAACACCGCAGCCCCTCCGCCATCCCTCCCCGGGGCCGGTGGCAGGGAAGGAAGAGGGGCCGGGACCGGGACAATGGGCTGTGGCGCTGACTCAAACAGCCAGTTCCTGGTCGCTTCCTCTCCCCGCGGGCTGGAGCCGGCAGCGGACGGGGAAGGCGGTGGAAACTCACTTCTCCCGGCCTGGTTTTGAAGCAAGGGCTCCCGGGCGGCAGGAGCGAGCACCCGCAGCCATGGCCAAGGTGGAGTGGCTGCTGGCGCCCTGGCACCGGGCAGGTAAGTCGGGCAGGGGTGGGCAGCACGGGCAGGGGCAGGCAGTGGGGCAGCGTCCCCCGAGAGGAGCAGGCAGCGAGGGCAGAGGAGTTTGCAGGAGCCCTCTCTCTGCAGGGCGAGACCCCGGGTTGGCGCCTCCTGAGGGGCACAGGGACGCGGAGGGTCTTGTCTCCATGCAATGGCCGCAGGGTCAGTGCTGCCTGGCAGTGCGGGTCGCGTCCCGCCTTTCCCAGCCTGGCCTCGACTGTGGTGTGTCCCCTGCCCTTTTAAATCCTTGCTGCCCTTCCCCAGCCTGTTGGGTTTGTCCTTGTTCTCTGGCAAAGCAAGAGAAGCACAGAGCCCCCCCACCCATGCGTCCCACCGACCACTCCTCAGGCTGGGGCTGAGCCCCACTGCACGGGTCCTGCCTGGCCCCATGGTGCTGTGCCCTCCGGGCAGCTCTCGCTGGCTGGTGGCAGCGGGAGTGGGGACCGCACGAGCGTGTGTCGCCATCGGCCGGGGCTCTCGCTGCTCTCGCTGCCCTCGCCGTTGCTCCTGCTGTGGCTGATTTCACGTCTCGGGCCCCTTTGTCCTGGGGCCTGGCCGCGTTCCCCTCTCAGGCGACTTCCTCGCATTGTCCCGGCTCCGCGGAGTGTAAAACCAGCCGGGCACAGGGGAAGCAGCGCTTTCCTGGAAGCACCCCTGCCCGGCGAGGGGCTGCAGCCTCTCCGGCACAGGCAGCCCACGCGCCGGGGAGAGCTGCGAGCGCTGCCCCGGGCATCCATGTGCCGCCCAACCCTCCCGGCCAGGCTGGAGACGTCACCGGGGCAAAGCCAGCGGGCAGCGGGCACCCAGTGCCTGGGGTCGCCCTCGGCTGCGGTGTGCGGTGGTGCTGTGCCGGGGTGCCGAGGGCTGGCTGGGGCTGGGGCTGGCAGGTTGCCGTGCCAATTTCCTGGAGTTCTCGAGAAAGGCTCATGCTTGTTTTTTTGGCTGGGAAACACGGGAGAGTGAGGGTTGTGATACCAGGCTGCTAGATAGCCACAGCGGGGCTGGGAGAAGGGCTCCCGGGGGTCTGATCCTGCCACCCGTGGCTGGTGGCTGTCTGCAGGGTCTGGCCAGGCTCCGGGGTGGCACAGGCGGGGTGATGAGAGCACCCGCGGCCCCGCCAGCCCCGGGGCTGCTGCTCCATCCTCAGGAGCGGTGGCTCTCGGCCCCTCGGCGGGGAGCGGCGTGAGTTCATCTTGGTGGGCTGCGGTACCACGCCAAGCCCCGCTGCGAGCGCGGCCGCGGGCACTTCCCATTCCCGCAGCACGGGCGGATGGCGCGGGGGCTCCTCCTGTGCCGGCCTCGCCGGCCAAGTCCTCCCCACAGCACACGCGCCTCCCCGCCTGCCAAAACTCCCTGACGGGGGCCTGGCTCACGTTGCCGGAGCTAAATGTACCCGGAGCGGCTTTTGCCCTGTCGCCCAGCCTTTGCGCCTGCTGGGCTCAAGGGCAGTCACCAAGGCAGCAGTGCCACAGCTCGTGGGGACTTCAGCTGGTGTCAGTTGTCCCTCTGTCACCCTGCTGCCACCGCGGCAGGGCACCCCACCGCAGGAGGCTCCCCCAGCCCCTCTGTATGGGGTCACGGCTGGCACTGTGTGTGGGGAGCACATGCGTCCCCTCCACCCCTGCCCTACACAAGGCATGAGGCAAAGGTGATGGATCGCTTGGGATCCGCCTGGAGAAAGACGGCTTTTATCTGTTTTGCTGGATCTCATCACGGGGCCAGGCAGGCAGAGTACCCGAGCACGCTGTTAATTCTGAGCCCTACTGATGGACAGTGACGTTATTGACTGTTTTGCTGCTGGTGGTTTTGGCAGAAACCTCTCACATAATCCAACCTTTTCCCCACGAGCTGGGAGACCCTCACAGCCGCCAAACCCACCACCCCTGCCAGCAACTTCTGCGGTGCCGTTTTCTCCTCTCGGTACAAAAGTCGGTTGACTGCATGGATGGCCCAGCCTTGCTGTGGGCTTGGAGGTGTGCCCGCAAGACATGTGACAGAGGGACACTGTCCCGGCGAGGGTCTGGATTTGGACAGGACACGGTACGTCGGCCGTCCCCGCAAGGGCTCATCATGGGAGAGCGCATGCAGCAAGATGGGCATGTCTGCCCAGCGAGCGACGCTGCCTCCGGCCATGGGGTTGGTGGGTGTTTAGTGGGATGTCGCTTTGGGATGTCGTTCGGACCTGGGCGTGCATCCAGCCCCAGAGCTGCCGCACGCGTGGATGCTGCTCCGCGTCCTGGTGGGGCGGCTGGACCGGCGGGTCCGAGTCCAGCGGGGGGTGAGCTTGGGACAGGAGGCGCTTTCTGCGGCCCCTGCCAGCTCCTGCTGTTCGCTCTTTTCTCTTCCTCTCCGCTCGGCGCAGAGCAGCGTGCGCTTTGGCTCCATACCACAGGGAATGTCATCAAGCCACACGCGCCGGGAGCGAGCAGTCGCGGTGCCGGCGGTGGGCCGGGGCGCTTGCTCGAAGCCGGCAGCATATGTTGCCGGCACTGCGGCGCATTGGCTCCCGCCGGCGGGGTTTGGGTTGCGGTTGGGATCAGTCTCAGCCTCCAAGTTCGCAGTCCTCATCCTCCTGTGTGCTAGGACCGGCGGCGGCGGCTGGCTTGCCGCTGTGCCGATACCCGTTGCCATGGCTGCTCTGCTAATGGTGCATCGCCTGCTGCTGCCGTTACATCACTCCTGTGGTACCTCTGCATCGGCAGCGAGGGGCCGAGCGGCACCGTCTGCATTGCCGGCGCCTCCTGCGAGCTTGGAGCGAGCTTGAGAAGGAAAAGTTTGGCGGCGAGTTCGAGCAGGAGGCGTCGTCTCACGGGAGCTTCGGCCTGAATTGAAACAACTCCCAATGGCTCTGTCAAATATCTCCCTGTGGATTCGGGATGCCTGGGCAGTAGGTAAATAGGGATGCTGGCGTGGAGGGGGGGTGACTCGGGGAGATGCTGGCGGAGGGCACGTATCTCTGCTCTGCGGCTGGGGGTGCTGCAGGGACGCTCGTCTCCCAGGGGAGAGTGAAGCTCGGCTGCCCTTGGAGCAAACTCCCCTTGGCTTCAGCCCCGGTCCTTACACACGCCCGGCGGCCACGGTGTCCCGGGCTGAGCGCTCACTCGCGCTTGGGAAGACTCTGCAGGCTCTTGCAGAGGGAGCAGCACCCGCTGCGGCTGGTGGGGCTGGCTTGCACCCCTGCCTGGGGCAGCCCCGTGGGGACCGTCCCGGCGGGACGCTGCCGTGGCCCTGCCCGCCAGCTCCCAGCCCCAGGGCGAGGGGCAGAGCTCGCTGCTGCCAGCCTGCAGCTCTGAGAGGGGACGGACCCCTGGGAGACATGGGGACAGGCCGGGGCAGCCCTGGCCTCCGGCCGCCTGTCATTAACACCTCTGCCTGTGCCTGAGCCTGTCTGCGGGCAGAGCGGGGGCTGCTGCCCGCTCCCCTCCGCGAGCCCCAGGGCGGGGAGGGGGGACTGACGCCGGCTGCATGCGGGGGGAGCCTCCCCCCCAGCCGTGCCTCAGTTTCCCCCCAGCAGCGAGGCTGGCCAGGCTCAGGTCAAGAGTGCTGGGGGTGCATGGGAACCCCCAGCTCTGCTCTCCCAGGACGCTCTTTTCCTCCTGCAGGCATTTGCCACGGGCTGGGGGCCCCTCAGAGGCATTTTGTATTTTGAGCCTGTCAGTGATAAGCCTGGCAGGAGGGTCACCGCCAAGGGCAGCAGGCTCTGCTCCGGCTGCTCTGTTCCCGCTGGCCCCTGTGTCCCTCTGCCAGGCGCTCCGGCTCGGCTGGGGCATCCCGAGCCCCGCAGATGTGTGTGGCAGCCACAGCTTGCACGGACATCCCAAACCAGCTCCTGCACCGAGCCCAAAAACCCCCCAAGCAATGGCTCCCGAGGAGCAAAAGCCAAGACCTGAGGGTGATACTCTCGCTCCTGCACCCAGGGCAGTGCCGCACCACGCAGCCCCTCGGGGCAGGGGTTCGGGTGCCCAAGGGGTGCTTGGCTTCTCCGCCCTCTCCCACCCCTTCTCCTGCTCAGCTGCTGCTTCTGCTGGGAAGATGAATCCAGCTCCCACCGGCGCCTCGGCGCCTCGGCTCGCTTGCGTCCCCAAATGAGTGTGTGTCTGCCAAGGCTGGAAAGCCCTGGAGGGCAGGGACCCCCCCAGCCCGCCCCAGCATGGCTGGCCGTGCTGCCCTCTCCCCCTGCCCACAGCCCACCCGGGCAGGGCAGGCTGTTGCCCCCCCTCACCCGCTGCCTGGGCACGCTTCCGCTTCGCCCATGGGCGGCCCCGGGTTTCAGTGCTGCGGTTTGCCCACGTGGCTGGAAAGCGCAGGGTGGGTGCGTGGGGGGGTGCCCAGGGGGAGCCCGGGGGTGCCGAGGCTGCGGAGGTAAGCTCCCGTGCTGCGCGGAGGGCGGGGGGGCCGCCCTGGCAGCGTGCTGGCGACGGGTGGCTCGGGGAGGTGCGAGGGCAGCGGGGGGCTGCGCTTCGGAGGTGTCCCTGAGTGTCGGGGGGACACTGCGTAGCTGCTGCGGGGTCTGCGGGGGTGATGGGGTGGCTGCCAGGAACACATGGGCAGAAGGCGAGGAGCATCGGCACCCGCCGAGGCCGAAGGCTGGGTCGGCGCGAGCCGGGAAGAGGGGTGCAGCGAGCCGGGGTGCGGGGCCAGCCCCTGGGGTGCGCTCAGAAGTGGAGGGGGCAGCAGCGGATCCCCCACCTCGCCACAGAGAGCGGGCTGGGGGGCTGGGGTCTGCAGAGGTGAGCGTCTGGTCCCTGCCCTCCCGTGCCCCCGGCTCCCTTCCTGCCTCCCCATAGGTCAGGTTTTTGGGGAGATGCCCCGACCCGGCCCTGTGCCCAGCCGCCCTCCCAGCTCCCATCCACGGGGCAAGACAGAGGCCAGGGCACAGGGCTCCTTCTGCCAGGACCCCCAGCCCCTCTGGGCACCGACGCGCCAAACTGGGAGGTGAGCGGAGGGAAAGCTGCGTCCCGGTGTGAGGAAAGGGGGCCGCATTCACCCGCAGCAGGGAGAACTTCATGGCACTGCCCTCCGGGATGGGGCTCTGCTGCCGGGCGAAGCCTCAGCGTGGTGTACACACACACACACACACACACACACACGCCCCAACACCTCTTGGTTGATATGGAAACGAGTCAAATTATTTAAAGGAGGGGGAAAAAAAAAAAAAAAAAAAAAAGAAGGAAAAAAAGCCTGGTGTTAAGGCACGTCGTTATGGTAACACAAATTATAAAAGTAACTAGGCTAGGGACGTGGCACCTTGCTTTCGGGTGCTGGGCGTTGTGCAGGCTCTGCGCTCCATCCGCTGGAGCTGGGGGGAAGGGTGGCACCCGGGGACAGGGTGGCACCCGGGGGCAGCAGGGGAGATGCTCGGGATGCGGTGCCGGGTGAGCTGGGGCACGGCTGACTGCAGGAAGAGGGGGACGTGGCTTGTGCAGGGGTTCCAGGGAGCCCGGCCCCATTTTTGGGCCATTACCCTTCCCCCAGGCGAGCGGGGCTGGCACGAGGCAGGGTGCCGTGGCCAGGACGGCCGTGTTTTGGCAGCTGGGGCGGTGGCGTGCTCGCTGGGACGGGCACCCCGCGCGCGGCAGAGGGGAAGTGTTTGTCACGCTGGTAATAGGAGTGCCTCGAGCGATGGGGACGGGGGCGGGCACGCTGGCCTGCACCCCCAGCGCCACCAGAAAATGGGAGTGAAACCGGGGCTGTGCATCCCCCAGCCCGGCGGGTGGAGCGGTGCCGGCTGCTGAGCGGGAGAGTCCCAGCCCCCGGACGGGGCGAAGGGATGTCAGACCCTGGTCCCGGGGGGTGACACCCAGGCCGGTGGGTGACACCAGGCACAGGACCTTGTGCAGCACCCGATGCCGACAGCAGCCATCCCTCTGCCCACCCCAGGGGTGGCTGGAGAAGGATTAGCCCTAAATCCCCAGGGATGACACCCTGGTCATCCACGAGCCCCCTGTTTAAAGCTCACAAACCCGCTCTCTGCCCTCGCTGCCCGGGCCGGGGCGGGATGTGCTCGGCAGGCAGGGTGCCGGCGGCGGCACTCCCTTGGCTCTGGCACAAAACCGCGCTGGGTCGGAAACCCACATCTGCTGGGGCCAGCGCTGCTCCGGGGCGGAGGTGCCGGGGCTGCAAGGGTTCCCATGGCAAACCCAATTTGCTGGGGCTCCGCTCCGCTCCCAACACAGCCAGCTCCCCAGCGAGCCCAAATCCTTCTCCTGGGGACTTTTCCACCCGTGTGGGTGTTCCAGAGGGTCTGGGCAAGAGCCTGGCCCATCGCCGCAGAAGTTTCCTTCCCCAGAGACCGTTGCAGGGCGTCCACCGCCGGGGCAGGGCGCGTTAACCTCGCCGAGCAGGGCGAAACCAGTGTGGTGAAAGGCGCTGTGTCCCCTCGCTCCTCCTTTTCGGTTGCAACTTCTGCTCTTCTGCAGCCAGGAGGTTGCTTCACCGGAGCGTGCGGCGTTTCCTGCGCCCAGGAGCAGCCGAGCAGTCACCCGGGGCAACAGGGCTCGCTTCCTTCCCCACTTTCACCCTGCTCCCTGTGTGGCTTATCCTGGCAGCCCGCGGGGGCTGTGCCCAGCCCCCAGAGCAGCAGCGGTGGCGGAGATGGGGTCCGGTCCCCGCTGGCAGCAGCCTGCCGGGGTGGCTTTGCTGGGGTAGGACAGCCACATCCCAGTCCCCGCGTTCCTAGGGAGACTGAGGACAGGATGAGCGCGCTGTGCCGGCGCGGCGTCGGCTGGGAGCCCCTGGCAGCGCTGTCAGGGCAGCCGCCCACCCGCCTTCGTCTCACTCTGCTCCCTCCTGCCCGCAGCCACCTCTAACCTGGACCTCGAGAGCAAGAAAGCCGCCCACACCAAGCTGTCATGGCAGCAGCCGGTGAACGTCTTCCTGGCGGCCGGGCGCCCGCCGGGCATGGAGCAGCTGCACCAGGAGGCCCAGCTCAACCTCCAGAGCTTGCTGCAAGGTAGTGGGACAAGGGGGGCCGGGGGAGGGTGGCAGGGATGGGTGCTGCCCCGGGTACATGACCGCCATGCAAACAGCGAGGTCGTCTCCCACGTGCCCGTGGCCGAGCCGCTCCTCAGACCTCACCGAGCTGTAGCGGTCGGGTCCCCGGGGGGTCGCAGCCTCCAGCAGCCCCGCTCTGATCTCTGCTCCCCAGTCGCTGCTGCAAGCGGCAAAGCAGCCGGGGCCGAGAGCAGGAACCTGCAAGGGCCGAGGGCAAGAACCTGCTGGCTAACCAGATCAGTGCGGCTGTTGATTTTGTTTCCTTCCAATTCCTTACCCAAGCCGTCACACGGGCTGGGCTGGGATGCTTTGCAGGCATCGATTAGATCAGCAGCCCGGCCTTCCCCCGGCTTGTAATCTCATTAAGTCAGCCTGAGCAGACCTGGTTTCTGCCAGGCCATAACGACCAGCATTAATTAGCTCAACAATTACAGGATGGGGAGACACTGAGTTCCCTCCTGGCTGTCCCTGGCTGGGCTCTGCTTCCCCGTGGGACCCACCGCGTCCCCACATAGCCCCTGGGAGCAGCGGGGTGGGCTGCTGGGGTCCCAGCGCTGCCTCGCACCCCCCCAGCCCCGGCATTCCTCCCTGGGCTTGGGGTCTCCCTTCCCCACCTCCAGAGCTGCCTGTGCTGAGCAGGGACAGTAAGCCAGCCTGGGGACAGCCAGCCGGGGACAGCCACACGTGCCTTCCTGCTCCTCCTGCCCCGGGAGCAGAGCCGTCAGCCCCAGCCGGGGGCTGGAGCGGGGTCCCAGGCGCTGTTTCTCTTGCAGAGGAGTATGAGGAGCAGTACGCCGAGAGCAGGGTCACCGGGCAGACCTTCCGCGCCGCCGGTCACCTGCCCCCCGACACCCCCCCCGAGCCATCGCCCCGACCCCCGCCGGCCAAGCGCCTGGAGTTCGTGCTTATGGTGAGTGCCGGGGCGGCGGGGCAGGGTGGCGCGGCCCCGGCATCGCCCGCAGGAGAGGGGCTGGCGCGGCTGGGCAGGCAGCTGGGTCGGGGGGGCCATTTGTGTCCCAGCCTCGTCCCTTTGGTGGGTCACGTGCCTTTCCCCCCGCAGCCCCCGAGCCGGCAAGCAGGCGAAGAGGAGAGCACCGGCACAACCGCGCTGGGCGCTCGGCCGCCCGACACCTCCCTGAGCCTCCCCACCAGCCCGGACAAGGAGCCAGCCTGGACCAGAGCCTTTCCCCTGCCCACCCTGGAGGAGAAGCAGTGGCACCAGTCCTGCTCCGTCCAAACCAACATTGTCCCCATCAACGTCTCGGGTAGGGCAGCACCCCCGCGGGCAGAGGCGCGAGGGGCAGCCCCGGCAGCGGGGCGAGATGCGGGGTGCAGGCGAGGATGCGCCCCAGCGCCTGGCTGCGGTGGGGGCACAGGATGGTGGGAGGGGGCTGGGGCTGCGAGCCTGCGTCCCCACGGGCCAGGCGGGCACCGGGGGCAGCGCAGGGGACAGGAGGGACACATTGGCGTCTGTCATTCCCAGCCCATCTGTCCAGCCATCCGCAACTTTGTGTGTCCGATCCGCCGGCCACGCCACCGTCCGCTCTCTTGTCCGCACTGTGCTGCCCAGCCCGCCGGTTTGTTGTCACCTTGGCTCTCGCCACACTCCATGCGGCCAGCCTGTCTCGCCTGTCTGTCCGTGCGTCCGTCCGTCCTCACGGGGCTGCAGGTCCCACCAGCACGGTCCTGCCCAGTCCTTGCAGGCACGAGGGCCACGCTCTGCCCCCAGGTCAGAGCCTGAGGCCGGTGGCTGAGCAAGATGCACCTTCTTGAAGGCCAGAGATGTCTTTGCATCCTTTTCCTCTGTGATGGAGAGACATGGGGGGACCACGCTGGTCCCTCTCCCCACCCTGCTGTTCCTCATGTCCCCAGTGTGGTTCAGCATCGCTGGCCCCATTAACAATGAAGCCCAGTGGTGCGGGGTCCGGTCTCACCAGCACAGACCGGAGCGGGGCCGGTCCCCACAGCTTTCCGTGCATCCCACCTCCATCGGCAGCATCTCCGTCTTCCCGCCGGCCGGCAGTGCCCGCCGTGCCTCCATGTCCCCCGCGGCTCACCCCGCATGGCTCACCACCCTCCTGCCATCCCACGCGCCTGCCTGCAGTCGCCATCCCAGGCCGGGGGGCACCCATGGGACACACGGGGATGGAGGGGGACAGAGCCCCCGCCCCGGCAGCCCCTCCCGGCACCCCCACGTACAGCCTGTTTGTTTTGGCTACAGGGCAGCACTTTGCTAGGCACGCGAGTGCTCGTCACTCCCTGTTTAACACAGAGACCGCGATGAACCCCAAGTCCACCCTGCGGCGTAGACGGACCGTTATCGGATTCCCTAACCTGTCCCTGCGAGACCAAGGTGACGGCAAGAACCGCGCAGCCACTTTCGTGCCCTGGCAGCGCCTGGGCAGGGCCGGCACCCACCGGAGCTGCCCTGACAGTGGGCAGAGCCACCCCGGGGGCTGGCAGCCAGACCGGGCACAGATGGGCTCCCTGGGGACACCCTGGCCTTGGGGACATAAAGGCCACCGCACTGGCTGTGCTCCCTCCTGGGGCACCGGGGTGCTGGGCACACTGATGACACCGGGCTGGCCCCGGAGCTGGTGTGGCATCGGGGACAGCCCCTTCACCCTAAGCTGGGGTCCTGCACGCTTACGGGGCGAGACGGACGCCGAAATTTCTCCTAGTGACGGGGGTCACCCGGCCTCGGCTCCGGCAGCTCCTGCCCCGTGCCCACCCTCCCTGGCCATGGGCCACCTGGTGCGGGTGCTGGGGCCGTGAGGCACGCACCCTGCCTGGGGCTTTGCTGGGGCTGGGGACCAGCTGAGGGCACTGAGGTGGCCGAGGGTGCCTGCAGCACTCCTGGCACAGCCACGGACCCGTGTTGGACCCCATGGGGACAGCAGCCGTCCCGGATCGGGGGCCTTGTCGTGCCGTCCCCTGTGGAAGGTGTAGGGAAACCAGAGCCGGGCTCTTCCCGGAGGCAGGCAGGGACAGGAGGAGGAGAAGCCATGGCACCAGCTGCACCGGGGGGAATTGTCACTGGGTAGGAGGAAGGTTTTTCCCCATGACAGTGGTCAAACCTCCAAGAGGTTGTCACAGTTCCTCCCTTGGAGATGGTCAGACCTCAACCCGCTGCAGCCTTGAGCATCCTGGTCTGCTGGGTGTGCTCCAAGCGAGGTCCCCAGGTCCTTCCCCATCCCGGCTGTTCTGAGATGAGGTGGCACTGTGAGCTGTCGCGTCCCTCCCCGACCCAGGCAGTGATGCCTCCCTCTGCTCTTCCTGGTCCCCATCTGTGTCCCCACCACGGGGCAGCGTTGAGGCAGCACTTTGTTTGCTGTGGGGCCGATGTCCCCGTGGGTAGAGACTCCTGCCGTGGCTGCCAAGTTCTCCATGGCACGTCCCAGCCAACACATGCCAGGCTGGAGGGTTAAGACAGGCCAGGGACTGTCCGCGGTTGGGTTATGGCCATGCCAATGGAGGGGGTAGGAGGGCACCTGGTCAGAGGGTGTCGACCTGTCCGCTCGGGCACATTTCATGCCTGGGCAGAGATGCAGCCCCAGAGATCGGCCACAGGGTGGGACCAGTCCTGGGCCCATGGCAAGCGGGGCAGGACCATGCCGCTGACCCACTGGCAGAGCGCGAAGCGGGACAATGCTCACCCAGGCTGTGTCTCTCCTCGCAGGCGGCGCCAATGGCCCCACGTTGAACACACACGCGCCCATCGCCGAGTCCCTCTCCTGCAGCTTCGTCCCCGAGACCGCGAGTGGGGCGAAGGCACCCCAGGAGATCAGCCCCCGCCAGCCCCTCTCTGCCCCGTTGAGGAAAACCTTCAGCGACCTCGGGGCCCGCTGCTGCCCTCCACCCGCTGCCATGGACGGCACAGCCACCCCCTGCACTGGCACCTGCAACGGGCCGCCCGGCACCCCTTTCTCCCCGCCATGGAGCGCCCTGGGCTATGCCAGCCCCCTCAGCCCCGCCGCCGGCCAGGGCAAGGGGCCCACCTGCACTTCGCCAGGCGGCTCCATCCCGTCGCCCAGCCCGGGCTCGCCCGCCGCCGCCTCCTTCTTCATCGCCACGGAGGAGCACATGGGCAGCAACGGGCCCGGCTCCTTCTCCAGCGTGGTGCCCGAGTCCCCCCCCACCTCTGGGGGTGGCCAGAGGTGCGAGGGCCGAGAAGCCAAGGTGAACCTCTTGCCAGGAAGCCAAGAGGAGCCGGAGCCGGCGGTGGAGCCATCGCGGCTGGAGGTGGAGCGGGCAGGGTGCCGGTTCCGCGAGCGGTCGCTGTCGGTACCCACCGACTCGGGCTCCCTCTGCTCTGTGGACATCGCGTACGCCGAGACCCGGCGGGGCAGCGCCAACTACACCCTGGGCTACCCCAGCGCCAGCTCCGAGGGCAGCACCAGCACCGACAACGTCTCCCTTGGGCTGGAGCAGGAGGGCCAGCGGCGGCGGCGCTCCAAGAGCATCTCCCTCAAGAAGGCGAAGAAGAAGCCCTCGCCGCCCACACGCAGCGTCTCTCTCATTAAGGAGGGGCAGGATGATGCTGTGGGGCCTGGCTCGGTGCTGCCCAAGGACCACCGGCCCAAGAGCCTGTGCATCCCAACGGAGCCGCAGGGCCACCGGCTGGTGCACTCCGACCCCCAGGGGCGCATGGGGAGGGAGCCCGACGGCACAGCTGCCCCCCACCAGTGGCATCTGGCGGACTGGAAGGCTGGTGATCCCTACCGGTCCCTCTCCAGCTCAAGCACGGCCACAGGGACCACGGCCATCGAGTGCGCCAAGGCACGGGGCAGCTCCGAGTCCCTCGCCTCCCCCTCCATCTCCAGGGCCACGACACCCTCCCAGCTCTCTGCCGAAGCGGACCTCAAGACCTCCTCCCCAGGCCGGCCCACGGGGCTGATGTCCCCATCCAGCGGGTACTCCAGCCAGTCAGAGACCCCGACCCCCACCGTCCCCACCTCCGCCATCCTCGGGCACTCCCCGCACCAGGTGCGGGTGAGGCCGCTGGTCCCCGAGAGGAAGTCCTCGCTGCCCCCCACGTCCCCCATGGAGAGGAGCCCCAAGTCCAGGCTGTCCTTTGACCTGCCACTCACACCGCCCGCCCACCTCGACCTCTCGGGGCTGAAAATCTCCCTGAAGGGGAAGACGAAGGTCAGCCGGCACCACTCCGACTCCACCTTCGGCACCAAGCTGGCCCAGAAGACCAGCCCCATCACACCCATCATGCCGGTGGTCACGCAGTCCGACCTGCGCTCGGTCCGCCTCCGCTCCATCAGCCGCTCGGAGCCGGAGGACAACGCCGACGGCCCGGAGCATGCCGAGGAGCCGCCACGCGGTCCCTGCCTGGGGCTGGAGAGGAAGGTGAAGCCGCCGGTGGCAGAGAAGCCACCGCTGGCCAAGCGGCCCCCCAGCATCCTGCCCAAGCCCCCGGCTCTGCGGGAGGAGGGTCCCCTGTCCCCCACCTCCCCACCGGGCACCACCACCAAGGAGAAGGGGCTGCCACAGGACAGCTTCATAGTGCTGCGGAAAGGGGAGCTGAGGAGGGGTCTGGGGGAGCCCCCCTCGTCCCTGGCGCCAGCGGGACCCCGGCGGCTCTCGCAGGGCAGCCTGGAGGACGAGCCACGGCCGGAGCGGAGCGGTGCCGGTGAGGGGGAGCGGAGGAAAGCCAAGGTGCCACCACCGGTGCCCAAAAAACCCAGCGTTCTCTACCTGCCGCTCGCCCCGGCCCCGGCGCAGCTGGGAGCTGGCCTGGGGGAGCAGGCGCCCACCCCGAGCCCCATCATCACGCTGGACGCCGACCCCGCCTGCTGCAACCCCGACGCTGAGGACCCGCCGTCCCCGGAGGGCCTGGGCACGGGACAAGCCGGCGACCCTGCCTCGGAGCAAGGTGAGGGGCTCCCCGCTCCTGTGGTGGGTGTCACCCCAGGGACAGGGGGTCTCCCCATGCCCGCACAGGGCGGTTCACAGCTGCCTTCTCCTCCCCACATGCAGGCAGCTTGGCGGAGGCCAGCACGGAGGAGAAGAGCTTCGCCAGTGACAAGACAGCCGACTCCATCGCGGAGGAGGACGACGATGTGTTCGTGACGTCCCGCACCACAGAGGATCTCTTCACTGTGATCCACAGGTAGGGCTGGTGGGTGGCACTGGACGGGCATCGTGCCACAGTCCCAGGGCAGTGTCCCCCCCACCACGACACCTTCAGTTTTCCACACCAGGGCCGATGCTCACACTTGGGGACAACCCAGCTCTTGCTGCCTCAAGCGCTTCGGAGTTTGGCACCCTGAGCCCGTGGCCAGGCTGGGTCACCAGCTTGCAGGGGGGTTGGTCCACTGCTCCATCGGCCTCGGGGCATGTTGGACCTAGCTGCCAGGAGAGGGTTTGCCAGCAGCTAGGTGCATCGCCTGCCATGCACAGGTTGTCTTCTTGCCCTGGCGGAGCAGGCACAGCACAGCCGGGCAGGCGGCGTGCCCATCGCTGTAGGACCTCACCCCATCCAAAGGGGCGGCAGCTCCCGCCCGGGGCTGCTCCCACTGCGTGTCTCTCTGGTGCCTAGGTCGAAGAGGAAGGTCTTGGGGCGGAAGGAGCCTGGTGACACCTTTGGCAGCCGGCACAACTCCCACTCGCCTGTAAAGACTTCGGGCTCCCCGACTGGCGAGTCCCCGGCAGCAGCGGGCAGCAGCGGGAAGTCTTCCAGCAGAAACGAAGACTTTAAAGCCCTGCTCCAGAAGAAGAGCAGCAAAACCAGCCCCGGTACCCGGCCATCTGCCGCTGAACTGCTCAAGACCACGAACCCGCTGGCTCGGAGGGTCATCACAGAGTTTGCCCCCGAGCTAGACGGTGCAAACAGCCCCAAAAGCCAGCCCTAACCTTGCATGGTCCCTTCTGGCCATGAAGGGCTGGAGACGGCTGCAGAGGAGGGTTGCTGCGGAAGGGGTGTCCTGGCTGCCCGGGTGAGTCCTCGTGTCCCACCGGGGGTTTTCTTCTGCTTTTGTTTCTTCCTCGGAGAGCCGTCAGCTGGGAGGCAGCGTTTGGAGCCCAAGCCCCCGTGTCTCTGGCGGAGCTGGGCCCTTTCCACGAGGGAAGAGGCAGCACCGGGGCTGGGACCGTCCCCAGCTGAGCCAGCTCCCGGGACCGAAGGCACCTGCTCGGGAAGCAGAGCGGGACTGCAGCCCCCGGCGTCGCTCAGCACCCGCAGCGGAGCTGGCTTGAAACTGTTTGGTCACTTCGGCATGTGGTACTTTAAATGGCTTTTCTAATGCACAGTGGTGATGATGTTTTATTCTCTTTCTTTTGACATTGTACCTTGAGTTTCCCAGGCAAAGATCCCAGGTTTGAGTTCGGCTGGATACACGGAGACGTACTTTGGGAAGACGTAAGGGGGCCGGCTGGAATTGAGGTTGCTTCTGAAGAGCCACAAGCGGTTCCCCCTCGTCGTTCCGAGCATCCTCCCCGCCACACGGGGAACAGGCACCCCGGCGTCCGCAGCCAGCGCGACGACCTCAAGCCAAAACCCAGCCCCTTGAAAGCCCCCAAAATGCTGCATTTCGGAGCTCCTCAGCTCTTGGTCCAAAAGCAAACCCCGGGGTCACCTCTGCCGCCTGCCCCGGGGAGCCTCACTGCACCGGCCCACGGGGGTCTGCCAGCCGCCCCGCTCCCCACCAGCCTCCCGGCGCCAGTGGGTCCTGCACCGGGCCGTCGACTCGGGGTGACTCGGAGTGATGTGGGGTGACGTGGGGTGCGAGTGTCCCTGCCGCTGCGGGACAGGTGGGCTGCAGCAGGACAGCGCTGCCCGGGGAAGCCCTTCCCCAGCTCTGCCTCTGGCATCGCACCAAGGGACCCTGCGGCAGCATCTCCTGCAGACATCAGCCACTGGAGGTCCTGGGCTGCCAGCGAGCTGTTGGCCAAACCCATCCCGATGTCACCCGAGCCACCTCCCAGGTGACTCCTGGGGTCCCTCTGGGGTTACCCACAGCTCCACCCGTGCCCGATGGCTGCAGTGGAGCTGTGTGAGGCCGAGCAGGATGCGTGCCAGAGCCACTGGCAGTGCAGGGACTGCACCCCACCGCTGCCCAGAGAGTGCTGTTGGCAGTGCCACCGTCCCCCTGGCACACACGGGTCCCCTAGCCAGCCAGACTGTGCACCCCGGAGTGTCCCGCGGCCTGGAACCGCGCCACACGGCAGAGCCCAGGTGGTGTGTGCCTGCGAGGCTGCCCGTGCCGGTGCTGCGAGGAGGTGGCACGTGCCGCGGTGGCACAGGGGGATGCGGTGCTGGCACGGCTGCGTTGCCCAGCTCTGCCAAAGGGATGGGTTGCACGTCACCGGCTGCGGTGCTGGCCCTTGCCCGGGGTGCAACGGAAGGCGCAGGGTGGGATTTGTCCCCCTCGTCCCCAGCTGCTGCTTCCTGGCTTGGCTCCAGCATGGGAGCCCCAGCTGCCAGTGACAGCGGCCACCTGAGGGGCAGCGGGGCTGGGACAGGGAGGAGGGCAGGACCGAGAGGAAATGCCAGCCCCAGCTCTGAGCAGGAGCGCGGCTGCACGCCCATAGCAAGAGAGAAAGGGCCGGGCTGTGCCTGTCAAAGAAACGGGGTGTTTAGGAAAGTTTCCGCTTTATTCCTTGATCTATTTCTGCAAGCTGCGGCGTGCCCAGCCCTCCTGTGTGTGGGGGAGAGCGATGTGGCTGGATGCGGGCAGCAGTGGGGAAAGGGAGGCACCACGGCAGCGCTACAGGTGCCCTTCCAGGGGCCAGGGCTGCTCAGGGGGGTCTCTGCCCCCTCCCCAAGCACACAGCCTGGGCCCCCGGCAGCACAGCCCTCCACGGACACCTCCCCATCCACACACTCCTGCTGGATTTCACCCTGAAAGAGGCTGTGCCCTCCTTGCGGTTTGTTCCCCCTCCCCTCCCTCCCGTTTACTTGCACATTGCTCCCTTCCCTCTCCCGGGGTTGCAGATTTAAGCCTGTAATTAAGATCCAGGCTGAGAAACTCAGGAAAAAAAAAAAAAAAAAAGCTCTAACAGATTTCCATGCTCCTTCTCCATCCCGCAGCACCCAGCCCTCCCCCTGCTCCCGCGCCCGGCGGCAGGGTGCTGGTGTGGCGGGGATGGGGCCCCGGGGACAGGAGAGGGAAGCTCTGGGGACGGGTACATTTTGCACATGACTGCTCAGGAAACCGGTGGTGGCGGAGACGGTGGGAGCGTTAGCGGCTGGGGGGACGGCAGCCGGCAGAGTGGGCTGGGGACGAGCATGGGGTGGAGACACCCCTGCAAAAACCCGTCACCGCTGGCAGCGAAAGCGGCGTCCGCTACCAGATAAGGAATGTGTGGGAGGCCCGGGGTGAATCCCAGCTGCGGAGCTGAGGTCAGGCCATGGCACAGATCCTCATTTCCCTGTCCGGAGGAACGGGCTCTTGCCAGCGGAGCCGGCCAGCTCCAGGCCGAGAGCTTGTCCCTGGCCACTTGCTTCCTCCTCCCTCCGGCTGTGGATGCAGAACCGTTTCTGCGGCTGCTTCACTGCGGGAAGGGCAGCTTGCGGTGCCTGGGGAGAGCCCGGCCGGCGGCATCCCCTGGTCCCGCCGTGGTGCGGGCTTCTGAATGTTGTACTTTTTAATCTCGCCAGCTTGGTAAACTGCTCCCTGCTGACGGCTGCCTGTGCGTGCTGGTTCTTGTGGCTGCTGAGGGGGGCCGGAGCCCTGGGGAAGGGTGCTGGGGGGGAGATGGGGGGGGATAGACACCTCCTGATGCCCCTTGGGTGGCTCAAGGGGACGCTGGCAAGCGTGGGGACCATGCAGCCCCATTGCCAGAGCCTCTGATGGCGTCTGCCAGGCACTCGTGTGTCCCCAGTGGCTCTGGGTGAGCGCAGGGACGCTGCAGGGAGTCGGGGATGGCCTGGGATAGGGGCTGGGGATAGTGTGGGGGGCTGGGGACAGACTTGGGGTCCTGGGGGCAGGTGGGATGGGTGCCAGGGGCAGCCTTGTGTGTCGGGGACAGCCCTGGGTAAGTGCTGGGGCCAGCCCCGGTGCTGGGCGGACACTGGGGACAGCCCAGGGTGGGCGTTGGGGACAGTCAGTGCCGGGTGGCTGGGCACCCATCTGGGGGCGAGCAGGGTGGGCGGCAGGCACAGCCCAGGGCGGGTGCTGGGGACGGCTGTGGGTGCCAGGACAGCCCAGGGTGCTGGGTGGGCGCTGGGGAGAGCCCTGGCAGCTGGGGGGATGCTGGGGACAGCGCGGGGTGGTCGCACGGCCCGGCCTACGGGAGTCCCGCACACAGCCGGGCCCGGCGGGGTCCTGGGGCTGGGCCGGGGCTGGGGCGGCCGCGGGGCGCCGGGCGGAGGGGCGGCGGCGGGGACAGCTCCAGCCCGGCGCGCCGCGGGCAGCCCGGGGGCCTCGGCGCGCTGACGGCGGCGAGATGGCTCCCAAAGCGAAAGGCGGCGGCAAGGCGGGCAAGGGTGAGCGGGGCCGGGGGGGAACGGCCGGGCTCCCGCGGGCGGCGAGGGTCGGGCCGGTCTAAGGGCGCTGCGTTCACAGGCAGCGGCAGCGGCGGCAGCAGCAGCGAGGGCAAAGCCCAGGGCCCGAAGGGAGGCGGCAACGCCGTGAAGGTGAGTCTGGGGGGCGGCGGGGTCCCCCGGGGGCGGTGCGGCCGGGCAGGGACCCCCGGAGCCGGGCAGATTCCCCCCCGGGGCAGCCGGGGGGTTCTCCCCGCTCCTCCCCCGACCCACCACAGCCGTGGCCCCGCTCCACCGTCCCTCCAGGTCCGGCACATCCTGTGCGAGAAGCACGGCAAAGCCATGGAGGCCATGGAGAAGCTGAAGTCCGGCCTGCGCTTCAGCGAGGTCGCCTCGCAGTACAGCGAGGACAAGGCCCGGCAAGGGGTAGGTGCTGTGTCCTCAGGGGAGGGGAGCGTGGCTGGGCAGGGGACAGTGGCCTTCGGGGAAACCTGGTGTTGTGCTGGCCATCACAGTGTGCTGGTGGAGATTGCTGCTGGGGATTCCTTCCCGGGTGCCTTCAAAAACCTTGTTTCAATAGCTTTGGGCACAGCACCCACAGCGTTCCCAGTGGGGTGGGCAAACACTGGTCTGGGGCAGCCTTAACTGCTGGGCAGAGGCACAGGCAGGTGCCAGGGGCTCAGCTGTAAGTACTTATTTGCAGCAGAGCCTCAGCTCTGCTTAGGATTCTGAGTGGGTGCCGGGGACAGTCAGTGGGGGGTCCTGGGACGATCCTCTCCACCCTCCCTGCCAATGAAGCCACTGTTGCAGGGAGATTCTCAAAGTTTAATCCTGATGGTTCCTTCTTCCAGGGAGACCTGGGCTGGATGACCAGAGGCTCCATGGTGGGACCTTTCCAGGAAGCGGCGTTTGCCTTGCCCGTGAGCAGCATGGACAAGCCAGTGTATACAGACCCTCCTGTCAAAACAAAGTTCGGCTACCACATTATCATGGTGGAAGGCAGAAAATAAAAGATGAATGACCATTACCTTGTTGACTGCTTGAATCCCGAGAGCTTCCCAGACACCTTGACCTCGGAGCCAAGTCGGTCATAACCAGCGGCATGCTTGGAGGCAGCCGGCTGCCCCTGCCGTCGTGGCAGGATGCACAGATTGCAGCTGGCAGAGAACAGGGCCCTGCCTAGAGAGGTAAAGCGTTCCCTGGAAAAGGTGAAATAAGAGCTTTTTGCAGTTGTTGAAATCTGCTGTGTCTGGCAGGCCAGGCCCTTGCTTAGGATTTATCTGCAAACGTAAATGATGCAGAAAGGGAAAGAGGGTTCCCCAGGGCCTTGCTCTTTATCCCCGTCCTTGCCAGTGAGGATGCAGACAGCTCCCATGTTACAGTTTCTGCTCCAGAGCTCAGACTGGGAATGGGAGGACGGTCCCTTTGGTGGAGGGTGGGTGATGCCACAGCTAGAGCTCGTGGTCACTGCCCTGGGCAGGCGGCTCGTTCTCGCAGTTTCCCAGTAGAGGTGAGGGTCAGGCCGGGGCTGGAGGCACCCTGGTGGGCAGTGCTGGGGAAGGGGAGCTGGGGGAAGGAGTCCTGAATACGAAGTTACCCATCCCTAAAGGTACTTCTCATCCACTTGGAGCTGCAGTAAGAAGTTGTGTAACTTAAGCTTGAGTAAGAGAAAAGCCACTAAATGCTTGCTTGTTGCTTCCTGCGTTCCCCTGCTGCTACGTGTGGTACAGGTCTCGAGCCTAGCAGGCTGTGCCTCATCCTACTGGTAAGGCCGCCTGAAGGACAGCGTGATTGATGCGAATGAGACAGCCCAGTATGTCTCCTGCCTCTTGGATCTTAGCAATAAATATCCCAGCGCAGTGATCCCCTTCCTGCTGAAAGACAGCACCTAAACAAGGCACATCTCTAGCAACAGACACTGGCTTTGTTTGCAGGCGAGCAGCGTGCGGTGCCAGAGGGCTCAGAGATGGGGAGAAACCATCAAAGAGAACAAAAGGCCTGTCCCAAGATGACAGACAAGGAAGAGGTGAGACTGAAACCAGGGCAGGTCTTTCTCCTCCCTCCCTTTTTGGGGTGTTTGTTTTGTTAAGAGAATGGAAAGCTCAGAGATGCCAATGAATGATTGCAAAGCTCTAGTTCATTAATATTTTGTTATGAAAGGCAGACAGGCCTTTCTGCAGTATGAGAGCAGATGTGGCCTCATTTAAGGGATGCTCTATTAATAAACCACTTGTTTCCAGGCTACCAGAGCTTTGTTCTACCTATTAGCACATTGGCACATCTCCTGTACCAACAGGATTGTTGTTTGTGTTTGTCGAGTCTCCTTAGTACAAGGGATTCAAATTCAACAGACTAGTTCCCTCTCCAAAAGTGGCAAAACTCAGCAAGGTGTGAAAGTACCCCTTGCTATCATGCTGTAATACAGAAGGCAAACTTGCTAGGCACTAAACATGCACGTGGCATGAGGAAGCATCAAAATTCACCGCTGTATTGTCACAAGGAAAGACCGTACAGAAGACGGTCATAGTGGTGAGAACTCCAGGCCAGGTTTATCTCAGCGTGATGGCAGAGGGGCATGGCAGATAAGCAGAGCATTGCTAAAGCCAGGACAAGGTTCTTCCAATTTTAAGCTTGCATGGTTCTGAACTATGAACCCACTTCACAGCTTCATTGTGCCTACAGCACCAGAGAGATATATTTAATCCATGGCAGCTGAACTGTATGTGGGATGAGGGTAGGAGGACTTCCTTACCAGACAAAAAGCAGCTCAAAGCTTTAAAACCAATATTTCCCCCTCCTGCTGCCTTTGTGCAAGAACAGGCTTTGACTGTCCTACTGTATTGGGTTTGTGTGGCAAGATAGGGGTAACGGGGGCGTTGGGGGCAGGGGTGGTGTCTGTGAGAAACTGCTAGAACCTTCCCCTGTGTCTGACAGAGCCAATGCTAGCTGGCTCCAAGAGGGACCCGCCGCTGGCCAAGGCTGAGCCCATCAGTGACAGTGCCTCTGTGATAATATATTTAAGAAGGGGGGTAAAAAAAACTGCTGCAGAAACTGTAACTGGAGAGAGGAGTGAGAATGTGTGAGAGCAACAACTCTGCAGGCACCAAGGTCACTGAAGAGGAGGGTGAGGAGGTGTTCCAGGCACCAGGGCAGAGATTCCTCTGCAGCCCATGGAGGTCCACGGTGGAGCAGATATCCACCTCCAGCCCATGGAGGACCCCACGCCCGAGCAGGTGGGTGCCCAAAGGAGGTTGTGACCCCATGGAGAGCCCATGCCGGAGCAGGCTCCTGGCAGGACCTGTGGCCCCATGGAGAAAGGAGCCCACGCTGCAGCAGGTTTGCTGGCAAGACCTGTGAGCCCCCACGCTGGAGCAGCCTGTTCCTGAAGGACTGTACCCTGTGTAAGGGACCCACGCTGGAGCGGCTCGTGGAGGACTGTCTCCCGTGGGAGGGACCTCATGCTGGAGCAGGGGAGAGTGTGAGGGGGAAGGAGCAGCAGAGACAACGTGTGATGAACCCACCACAACCCCCATTCCTGATCCCCCTGCGCTGGCTTGGGGGGAGGAGGTAGGGAAAATTGGGAGTGATGTTGAGCCCAGGAAGAAAGGAGGAGTGGGGGGAAGGTGTTTTAAGATTTAGGTTTTATTTCTCATTATCCTCCTCTGATTTGATTGGTAATAAATTAAATTAATTTTTCCCCAAGCCTCAAGTCTGTTTTGACCATGACTGTAACTGCTGAGTGATCGCTCCATCCTTATCTCAAATCTGGAGCCTTTTGTTGTATTTTCTCTCCCCTCTCCAGCTGAGCAGGGGAGTGATCGAGCAGCTTTGGTGGGCACCGGGCATCCAGCTGGGGTCAACCTACTGGAAATAAAGGGGGAGTGGCCACAAAGTCAGGTTAGAGACTCCTTTGAAGCCCTTGATTCCTCCAGTGATATCAAAAAGTTTGAGGTGTTCAGCCCCTTGACACAGTCAAGGTCTAATTGCTGTTACACTCCTCCACAGCCCCACACCTGCACACCCCTTCTGCAGCAACCCCCGTCTGGCAGGGGCTGGAGCAGAAGGGTTTCTGCGGTACTGCGCTCCGTGTTGGACCCGGCCCCGGGCAGATGGTGAGCTGGCCTCCATTGCTTGGAGGAGCTCCCCTTCTCCACAGCAAATGCGCTCTCAGACCAACTTAAAACCAGGTTGCAGTAGTTCTGCTCTCTCCTTTGCACCCACCTGCGGCTCACCCAAAGGGTGGGTGACATTCAGGAGCCACATCAGCTTATTTCAAGGCAAGGAGGGAGGAACTACAGCAGCTTGAGCTTAGACTGCGTGAAGCTGCCCTGGAAGCACACCCTCAGCGTCCTCTCAGGGGAGAGGCAGCCACAGGATCCAAAGAGCAGAAAGATGAAGCCAGGGCTGCAAGCTTGGAGAGGGGGTTAGACATAAACACAACTTTTTTTATTAACAAATCAAACAGCAGCATGAACTGTTTTCATCTTTGTGAACTGAGTCCACAGTGAGGTCCCTTCCCCACCACCTGACAACTAGATTCTCAGACTGTTCCCTCACGCAGGAGGAGATGCTGAATTTGCTCAGTCACCCTGAAAGAAGTGTATATTGTATCCGTCAGCCTTAAGCTAGGTCAAAAAGTTACAGTGATGTAGTTCAGACAAACGTTTAATGAGAAAAAGTAAGACTGTTCTTAATAAAGGTACACATATTTCATTTCTGGGCTAGCTCTCTATATAAGTTTAAAGTCACAAGCATGACTTCAGGGTCTCCACTTTTTATGTCAAGAGCTTGCAGGAAACAGTTCAACGCCTCCTGTAGCTTTCCATCATCCTTAAGTTTCTTCCCTCTGCCTACCAAGGTATTGTAATTGCTTACAGCAGCAGAGGAACTCTGACCAACCTCTTTTTCAGAGGCGCTTTCCTGGGTGAAGTAGTCTTATTTGCTCACCTGATGGAAGCTCAGCATCACCACTGGATTCCTCCTGTCTCATCTGCTTCCGACTGCTCGGAGGACATACTCTCCAGATGGAAGGATTCTTCATCTGTATCAAGTGTTTCTCCAGCAGGTTCTTCTTCAGGCTCAGCAGACTCCCCGCTGCACTCCTCAGCTTCTTCTTCCACAAGGTCATCCTGTTCCTCATTGCTGTCATCATCATCTTCATCATCTTCATCATCACCAGTGCTTCCCATGATTTCTCCAATATCCTCAACCTCGTCTACAACCTTGTTGATTAGAGATCGCCTGGAAGCAGTAGACCTGTTACTAGTGTTAGTTAGTTGGGGAGAAAAGATGGTTGTTGCTACACTTCTCTCACATTTAGGAGTGGATGCGCTAAATCCTTCCAGAAATTGATGCAGAGGGCTGTTTAGGGAAGAGGGCCTTTTTTCAGACTGGTTTTCCTCCAAAATCATGATGGAATGGTCTTCATCCTCACTGTCTGAAACTATCCTTCTTACGTTTTTCTTTCTACCAAAATCAAAGACACCACTGCTTTCCTCTGATGCTTCACTCTCTTGCAGGGAGTTACATGGCTCTTCTTCAGCTGTGTGACAGGGTTTTCCACAGTTACTGTGCTCGCTTAGACAAGGTTTAGTTGGAGATTTTTTTGTTG
Source organism: Rissa tridactyla (assembly GCF_028500815.1). Classification (NCBI taxonomy): domain Eukaryota; kingdom Metazoa; phylum Chordata; class Aves; order Charadriiformes; family Laridae; genus Rissa; species Rissa tridactyla. Next base: position 48,928,442 of record NC_071474.1, on the reverse strand, counting down.
GAGACTTACAAAAGCTTTCTGCTTCTAGCTGGAAGCCCTCCTTTTCTGGGTGCTCCGGTGATCTTTCCCCATTTGAGGCATCCTGCCGTCCTTCTTCAGACTCTTCCAGGACCAGATTGAAGTCAACTTGATCCTGGAGAGAAGGCACAGACATATCCTCCAAGCTGGCTTCCAACACGTGAGATTTCTGGAGCCTACCATGGATTTCTGGTGTAATGTTTGATAAATTTGGCACCGTGGCAGCCAAAGCTAGCTCAAGAACATCATTATCTGTCCCCAAGGCAGTATGTGGGTCAAGTACCTGATCTGACATTTCTGCATCTCTTAACCTTTTGGAATCATCATCGATACCAGACTCATTAAAGGAATGCTGACGATGCCCAGACAGGCCATTCCCTGCCTCAGTCAAGCTATCTGAACTTACATGGGAACACTGTTTCTGTTCGAGACTTTCACTCTCTTTACCAAGTGGATAAAGTCCAGGTGATGATGGTATAATGCTTGATTCAAGATTTTGCTCAGATTCTTCTGTATCTGATTGTTTCACTGTCTTGCTGGTATTGAGCAGCTCTGTATCCATACTGGAGACCTCTTGTGCCAGTTCCTCTTCGTCCAAGTCACCGATAGTCAGACTTGTCATTTTGGAGCTGACATTAAGAACCTGGACCTTCTGGTCCTCTGTGAGATCAATAACTTGGGTATTTTCACGTTTATCAGCTACTGGTGGCGACACAAAGCGATCCATGTTGTTCAGCCCTGGAGACAACTTCTTTGGCTGGGGAACCAATTCGGGTGGTCTTTGCCACGTCTCTTCACAAGCATTTCTGATCCCCGCCATCCTCTGGTCTCTGAGCTGCGACTCTAACTGAACCAGCTCGTGGGCTTTCCGTACCCTCTGCTGGATGTACTGCTGGGCCTCTTGACTCTCTGCCTGCTCCTCATGAGCTATTTCCCTCGTATACATCAAGTCATGATCAGAAATGCCAAACATTTCCAGAGAGTGCAAATAGGCGATGTGTTCGTCCAGCTGCAGGTCAGTCTTTCTTTGGGTGGCGTGCAAAGACTGCAGCTGGATCTGAGTTGCAGATGTTCGAGTATCTTCTAATGTGAAGAGCTCCCTTAGTTCCTGTTTGGAGAAATATCTAAACGGGTTCTTCTTGTCACCGGTAGTCTGTCTTATTAATGAATCCTTAAATACTTGTCTCCTGTATATTTTCTCTTCCACTGTACCGCAGGTAATCAGTCTATAAATTACTACGTTCTCTTTTTGCCCGATTCTATAAGCTCTGTCTACAGCCTGAGCATCTGTAGCTGGATTCCAGCTGGGGTCAAAGATCACCACTCGGCTAGCTGCTGTTAAGGTCAAACCAACGCCACCAACTTGCGTAGTGAGCAGGAAGACAGAGTAGTGCTTGTTCCTCTGAAAGGCATTCACGCGCTTCTCCCGTTCTGTTAGGTGGGTTACCGTCCCGTCAATACGCATGATCTTGAATTGTCTGCAAGACAAGACGTGCTCTATGATATCCAGCATCTTCCTCGACTGTGAGAATACCAGGGTTTGGTGTCCCTCCTCTCGCAGTCTTTCTAGAAGTCCTACAAGGAACAGCATTTTCCCAGACTCCTGAATCAGAGTCTTATCAGAGAGATGGTCTATTTTACTAGCGCCTGAAAGCGTACCTGCTTCACTCCCGTGATCCTCCTCAGAGTACTCCTGTTCTTCCAAGCCCAGCTGGACACATGCTCTTGCAGACAGAATCCTGGGGTGGTCACACAGCTTCTTCAAGACAGTCAGCTCAGCCAGAGGCGATCGGGTTGTCAGCAGCACTTCTTTCACATGATCCAGAGAGAGAAAGTTTCTGTAGATTTCTTCCTGCACTGGCGCCAAGTACACCCACACAACAAAGTCATTTTTCCTAGTGAGACATGGCATGGCAGGAGCACAATTCTCACTTGGATCCTCAGGAAGAGGAGCATCTGGTTTGTCAGGCTTGTTTTTGATATCTTCTTTGGTTCTTCTGAGGAAGTACGGCTTTATAATTGTCATTAGATTCTCGGATATCTTTAGCCCCAGTGCTTTCTCGCCTAGAGTTGCATCCTTCTCCCTTGCCCTAGTAATAGGATTCTCATATTCCATTCTAAAAGTTTTGGCCGTTCCCAGGAGAGCGCCCTGGCAGGCAAAGTCAAACAAGGACCACATTTCCCGCAGGTTGTTCTGCACTGGGGTGCCCGTGAGGAGGAGGCGATGCTTTGCAGGAATCGTATATACACTCTTGGTCGTTTTGGTAGAGGGGCACTTGATTTTATGCGCTTCATCAAGAATGATGTAGTCCCAGACAAACTCCTGCTCGTTGCTGCTGGCAAGCTGCTTCCAGTTGTTAATGAGCATCTGGTAGGTCGTGATGACGACGCCGTTCTTCCTCCGGACCTTCTCCAGGTTCCTGGTGCGCTCCGTCTTGCTGCTGCCATAGAACTCCTTGACGCGCACGCCGGGGGTCCAGCAAGCGAACTCGGCCAGCCAGGTGCTGACCAGGGTGGTGGGCACCACCAGCAGGACATGCCGCAGGAGCTCGCTGTCGAACATGCCCGAGAGGAAGGCAATGACCTGCACGGTCTTGCCCAAGCCCATGTCGTCGGCCAGGATGCCGCCAGGCCTGCCCTCCCGGTGCAGGCGGTACAGGAAGGCGACGCCTTCCCGCTGGTGCTGGAAGAGCTTCTCGTGTACCTCCCCGTAGAGCAGCAGGCCGCTGCCGCAGACATTCACGAAGCCTTCCTCGTCGTCCTCGTCCTCTGCCACCGCCACTGCCGCCAGCGCCTCCACCACCCGCTGGATGCGGCCCTGCAGCTTCTCGCTGGGGCGGATGGCAGCGGCCAGCCGGAACAGCCGCAGGGCCTCCTCCAGATCCCCGTCACCCGCCGCCGCCTTGGCATCGCCCACCAGCCTACAAGAACCACCGTCAGCAATGAGACTGCCCACACCCGGTCCCCCCACCACCCCGGCCCGCCCTCGGCCCGCCGCCCCCCTCATCCCTGTCCCCCCTGAAGTAGGGTTGGATATATTAAAGCTGTAAACTAATTGAAGTAGGGGCTTAATATATTGGAACTGTAAATTAGAGTAGGAGCTTAATTTAGGAGACTGGACGCCTTAAGGCTGTACAAAGAGCAGATGCAACAATTGTAGTATTAAATGTCAGAACTTATATCCTATTTTTTAAGAAAGGATGCTTTAGGACAATATAACCTTGTAGTAGACGCTTATCTCTCAAAACAAGGGGCCCAGGATTACTGAGGAATGCAGAGACTAGTCAAAGCTAACACTTCTGATGCGCCAGCAAGAATAAAGGAATAGAGTAGAGGCCTGCAGTTCACCCAGAAGGTCACGACGATGAAGAGGAGTGGAGGAAGTAAATGACCACCAGATGTCTCTGAAGACCACTGAGAGACTCTAGTGTGCATGCAGGAGATAACAAATAGGTAATAATTTCTTGGAAAACTAGTGAATATGTATACATAGAATGTATTTAAACTGTACATCTAAATCAGTTGGCGTGCAAATTAGGTGGACCAATCCCCTGTGCACCCGGTGCTGCAATAAAGAATATCTGCTTAATAGTCACCGAGGCTATTGAGTCTTAACTTTGGCATTTCACTGCATCACCCCCCCATCCCCGTCACTCCCGTCCCCGCACAGGCCACCCCACTGCACACCGCCAGTACCGCTCCTCCTCCTTCTTGCCCGCTGCCACCTTGGCATCGCCCACCAGCCTACGAGAGCCACCGTCAGCACTGAGACTGCCCTCACCTGGTCCGCCCGGTCCCCCCTCAGCTCGCCACCCCTGCCTATCCCTGTGGCATTGAGTGCACCCTCAGCAAGTTTGCCAACAACACCAAGCTGTGTGGGGCGGGTGACACGCTGGAGGGAAGGGATGCCATCCAGAGGGACCTGGACAGGCTGGAGAGATGGGCCCATGCCAACCTCGTGAAGTTCAACAAGACCAAGTGCAAGGTCCTCCATCTGGGTCAGGGAAATCCCAAGCACTGATATGGGCTGGGCAGTGACTGGCTTGAGAGCAGCCCTGAAGAAAAGGACTTGAGTCCAAGGACAGTGTGCACTAGCAGCCCAGAAAGCCAATCATATCCTGCGCTGCATCAGGAGAAGCGTGGCCAGCAGGTCGAGGGAGGTGATTCTCCCCCTCTACTCCACTCTCGTGAGACCCCACCTGGAGTACTGCGTCCAGTTCTGGAGACCCTATTACAAGAGAGAGATGGACGTGCTGGAACGTGTCCAGAGAAGGGCCACGAGGATGATCCAAGGGCTGGAGCACCTCTCCTGTGAGGACAGACTGAGAGAGCTGGGCTTGTTCAGCCTGGAGAAAAGAAGGCTCTGAGGAGACCTTCTAGTGGCCTACCAGTATCTTAAGGGGGCCTACAAGAAAGCTGGGGAGGGACTTTTTAGGATGTCAGGTAATGGTAGGACTAGGGGGAATAGATCAAAACTAGAAATGGGTCCACTTAGGAAGAAGTTCTTCTCCATGAGGGTGCTGAGACACTGGAACAGGTTGCCCAGGGAGGCTGGGGAAGCCCCATCCCTGGAGGGGTTCAAGGCCAGGCTGGACGGGGCTCTGAGCAACCTCATCTAGTGGGAGGCATCCCTCCCCAGAGCAGAAGGGTTGGAACTAGGTGATCTTTAAGGTCCCTTCCAACCCTGCCAATTCTACGATTCTCCCCATCCCCGCACAGGCCGCTCACCGCCGGTACCGCTCCTGCTCCTCCTCCCCGCCCGGCTCCGCCATAGCTCCCGCCGCCGCCGCGCGCTTCAAACTACACGGCCCTTCCCGTCCTGCACCGCGCGCATGCAAACGAGAGAACCCCGCATCCAATCAGCGCCCGGGAGCGGGCGGGCCCATGGCGCTGCCGGCGGCACTCCAAACGCCGGCCCTTCCCATCATGCCTTGCGCAGATGCAAATAAGGGGTTCGCAGCCAATCAACGCCGGAGGAGGGCGGAGCCAGGCGAGCGCTGGTAGCCCCGCCCCGCCCCGCCCCGCCCCGCCCCGCCCCGCCCCGCCCCGCCCCGCCCCGCCCCGCCCCGCCCCGCCCCGCCCCGCCCCGCCCGTGGCAGCGGGGAAGGACACAGGGGACCAGCGCCAGGCCCCCCCCCCGCCCCCCCCCGCCACGGGTAACCGGGACCGCCGCACCGCGGGGGAGGAGCCCTACCCAGAGCTCGGCGGACCCCTCCGGTGCACCCCCGGAGCGCCCCCTCCTCTCCGTACAGCCCCGCCTGGGGCACGCCCCCTCCGTTACCTAGGCGGGGTGGGGGGGGACGTTAGTCCTCCAGCCGGCAGGGGGCAGCGTGGGGGGCGGCCGGCGCCTCTCTGCCCCGCGCCGGCTGCATCGGCGCCAAGTCGCCGGGAGACCGAGGCGCCGTCATGGAGCCGCCCGCCGCGGCCTGCGGCCTCCTCGTATCCACCGGGAGCCGCCCGGGGCCGGGGAGGGGCGGGAGGGACCGGTGGGGGGGAGGAGGAGGGCAGTCAGCGGTTTCCTTAACTACGGCGCAGAGCGTTGCCGGCACGGAGGTGCGGGGCGGGCGGCGGGAGCCGTGTGTGCTCAGCCTGGGCCGGCGGAGCGGCCGTTACGGGTGAGCACGGCGGGGGCTGAGGGCCGTGTCTGGCCGTGGGGGGGGAGCTGGGGGTAGCTCGGGGCTGGGTTGCCTTAATGGGAGGGCCCGGCCCGGCTCCGGTTGTGGGCCCTGTGGAGGCCTCGCCTCCCGGGCCGGTGGCGTGCTATGGGGGCTTGGGGGCAGGGGGGGCCTTGGAACGGCTCGTCTCTCTTCCACCCCCGCCGACGGCCCGGGTCGCCAAGCGAGCTTGGCGACCCGGGCCGTCGGCGGGGGTGGAAGAGAGACGAGCCGTTCCCGGGGCCTCGGTGGTGGAAGAGAAATGAGCCCTTCCCGGCCTCTGTGGCTGCCTCGGGAAACTTAAAAGCTGTTGAGCCGCTGTGTTCGGAGAGGGGACGGGGACAAGGCGGGTGCTGGCAGCCGCCTTTTCCCCCAGCGCTCTCCCTCCGGCGTGGGAGACGGTGTCCCGCAGCCAAGGAGAGGAGAAACGAGTTTTCTGGCTGCGCGTTCCCGCTCCGGGTTTCCCCGAGGAGCCGAAGCCACTGTCGCCCTAACGCCCAATCTGCCCCGTAGCAGTGAAAGTTGAACGGCGTGTACTTTCTCCTGCGTTTGCACCCGCAGCCTGCGTGGCTCTGAGCGGTTTTTCCCTTTCTCGTCTCCTGTCCTGGTAGTACAGCAATAGAAATCAAACAGTGCGTTCCTCTGTAATTACAGGCCTTGTGACTATATCACCGTTTGTCTGTTTATGAGGAGGGAGTTGTTTCTTCTGTGTTTTTACAAGCCTTTTTTCTGTCTCTAGGATAGTTATCCATTCACAGGAGAAAGAAAACTCCAATCCGGATTATATTCCTATCAACAGCCGCTTTAAATGCGTACAAGGTACTGACTCTCCTGGAGTGGGCTCTCTTGTGGTGGCAGGAATCCACTGCTGTTTATTGGCAAACCCCAAATTTAGCGGCATTTCTTGACCTGCCTCCTGAGCACCCGTATAGATTGAATGCTTCCCCGTGAAACTAAAACTTGTGGTTCGTGGGATCCTGCTTCTTCCTCATCCGAGTGGGGAGTCTTTCCATGTCAGCATAGAGTTGTGAGGAAATTGGCTGGTTCAGATGAGTGCTGGGCTTGGCATCGTACAGAGCCAACATGTTCAGCACTTCTCTGCAGCGGCTGGAATTTGGGGTCTGCTGATGTCTGTCTGTTGGTCTGCTCCATAATGGCAAGAGTTGGGAGCTTTAATCTGATTCCTGTGTGTTTAGATCAAAACTTGGGTAAGGTCAGGCAAACTGTCAAGTGTCAAAGAGCCACCCATGCAATGGGAAAGAGCTTTAGGCCTTGTCTTGGAAGAGCTTAGGTAGCACTGTGCGTCCCTGGGGCAAAGGCTTGTTCAGGACTAAAAGCAGCTTTTCCTGGATTGGTCTGTACCCTTCTCTGTAATTCACTGTGGTTCTGCCCATCATTTTTGCTGCATAGACAAGCTCTGAAGTTCATTGTCAGGTTGGGCTTCCCCAAAGGAGCTACACTGATGTGGAACAAACCATCCAGGTGTGCGAGAGCTCAGTATTCGGAATCTCCCCTGTGATACTTTGTGGGAAATGACTGTCCAGATACGATCATTCTGCCAGAGCCATTATTAACAGTACAGATGTAAATTAAAGCTGTTTGTTCCTGTGTTAGGACTCTTTTGTGGCTAGGAGCAGGCAGCATGCTTTTCTGAGTACTCGATTACTGCGGCATTCGGTGTGAACTCTCTTGATCCTGTTTTTTCTCTTTTTCCAGAGGCAGAAGAAACTCTACTGATTGACATAGCTACAAACAGTAAGTTTTATAACTGCAGTGGCATGGCTAAAGCTCCTTTCGGGAGCCGGGCTGTCTGTTGGGCACTGACACATGCATATTTTACCTGCCACTTCATAATCTTCCACCCTACTTTGTGTCTGTCTCTTGATTGAGCAGGGATTGTATTTCCTCTAATGCTGTTGTCTGGCTCTTGTGGTCAGTCAGTTGTGACAGAAGCGGTCGTCAATGCCCAGGTTGAAGCACTGGCAATTGGTCAAGCTTTAACTTCTTAAATCTTTTCTGGAGGCCCTGCACTGCATTCTGAACTATTCTCATCTCCCTTCCGCGTCTTTGACCTGCTCTTGAGCCTAGGTTACTCTCTGCCTTTTTTGGTGCTCACAACACTCTCTCTAGTCACTGATTCTGCTTTCCCTTTCAAGAAATTTTTCTTACTACTTTTAGAGCTCTTTTCTCCGAGGTCACAGCAAGGACGAGTATTCCTAAACCCAGCAAAACATGACTGATGATGCTCTGAGGGAGGTGGGGGGGGCGGATCTCAGAAGGACAGGGAACCAGCCTAGGTCCAGGCTTCCATCAGGAGCAATAGCTGGAAGGTGGCTTTCATTGATGAGCTCAAAGGGTACCTAGAAAGGCTGGTCACTCTCAGGGCATGTTGTCTGTGAACCGGCCTTGACTGACTCTGTGAGTGTGTTTATGCCCGAAGCAGGCTGCAAGGTCCGGATACAAGGTGACGAGACAGCAGAGCGGCTCTTTGAAATCCCTGATGAGGAGCGTTGCTTACGATTCCTTTCAGAAGTGCAGAGCATACAGGAAGGTAGGCAGAGCTATGGTTGTGTTTGTGAAATCCTCCAACCGCCAGCAGTTTCTGACAGGGCTGATTTGGTTTTTTTCCAGCCCACCTGAAAGCTTCCCTTCCCAACCCTAAGGACTCGGCCAGCTGGCATCAGGTGGAGAAGAACCTCCCAGGTCTATCGCAGGCCTCTTCTTCGGGTACAGCACTGACTGTCACCTTTGTGTGCTCCGTGGTCTGTAGAGTAACGGGGCAGTGAGGGGCAGGGTCCTGTGTCTGACCCTGCACTCGGTACTCTGGCCTCTGCCCCATTCCCTCACTTCACGTTACCCTGCACGAAATAAACATCTTGGTCCTTGGATTCTGTTGCCCTGGACCATTCATTCCTTCTTGAGTGCTGTCTTCTGCCCGGTGCCTTGCTTTGCGTATGTTAAGCTCCCTGCTGCCTTGACTCGTGGTTAGTACCCCTTTCTCTCATTCCCGCCGTCATCGGAGTTCAAATATTGCTTTTTCACTTTCTGTGGAGTTATATTTTTTCCTTCTTGATCTGAGGTGTTTTAAATCATTTCTCAGGGCGTTGTGCTTGTTTTGTTTGTTATAGGAGCTCTGGAGTTTGAGGATGACTTCAACGCTCTGAGCCTAGAAGAGAAAAGAAACATGCAAAACCACCAAACGGGATCTCGCCGGGAACCCCCACCTCCTCCTGTGCCTCAAAATAGGCAGTAAGTAACGTGGCGAGTCTGTTCCCTTTTTTCCTTCTCTTCCTAGAGAGCAGAACCAGTTTTAATTCTGCTCTTGCTTCCTTCTTAGATTTCACCGAGAGAGAGAAGGTGCGTCAAGAGACCAGCCAAAAGTGACCAACACCATGCGCAAAATGTTTTTTCCCAGCACCCAGTCGGGACAAAGAGAAGGCCTCATCAAACATCTGCTTGCCAAGAGAGAGAAGGCGTACGTCAACCTCCACAACTTCAGGTTCGTGCTGTCACTGAGGAGCAGTGTGCCTGGAGACAAACCTGTTTAATCTCTTCTGTGAACCTGGCCCAGGTTTGAGTGCTGGCAGCTGCTGACATGTGGCCAGCTGGGGTGGCTAAACCAGCTTTGGTGCAGACTGGAAGTCAATAAGTCCCTGCAGCGCGGCTACTCCTTTTGCATTTTTTCCCCTGTGTGCGTCAAATCTCTTGACCCTCAAGTAAGACTGAAGCGGTCGGGCAGAAAGAGGATAAAGGCAGCCATCCCACCACATTGTCTCAGTGTTGCCCCACATGACGTGATGTTAAAAGAGCCAGATGTTTGCTGATCCTGGTGAAATGTCCTTAGTTTTGTAGCGTTCTGCAAAATCCCCGAGATGAGTGTCGCTGAAAATGAGCCAAGCCCAGAAGAATTTTCAGTTACCCCATAGTTGGCATGGTGCTACGCATGGCCAGCTCACGTGTTGTGTCTGCTCCCAGCCTGAATGCTGCTGGGCGTGCACTGGAGGGACTGGGCTGATGCGGTTGTTCCTGTGTTTTCTAACAGTTCAGCTGCTTTTGTGTTGTAGATTTTTTGTGGGAACTTGGAATGTGAACGGGCAGTCTCCAGACAGCAGCTTGGAGCCCTGGCTGGTGTGCGACGCAGAGCCTCCAGACTTCTATTGCATCGGGTGAGTAGCAGGGATCTCATTTTCACTTACGGTGCTGGGTGTCTTGTTGCTCCTGCTTGGATACTGGTGGGCTCTGTTTATTTTAAGTTCCTGTCGTGTTCTCAGAGGTTCCACAAAGCTGAGCTCTGTCTCAGAAGAGCTGCCTGAGGGGAAAGGGCCATTTGGATGAGGCAGAGCATCGGGTTAAATGAGGCTGGCATGATGTAACAAAAGAGACTTGCCTCCAAGCATCCACGGAGCTCTCTGGTTGTCCTCCGCCTAGAGTAATACTTCTCAGAGAGATGGCTGCTGGAGCGTATTGCAGCAGGCTCTTGCAGCACTGGGGTGAAATTCTGCTGCTTTATTTAGCAAGTGGGAATAAGGAGCTTCTCTTACAAGAAGAGACGTTTCTAGAAGTTTCACAATGGACCTTCCTGCAGAAAGAGGGTGATCGGTAGGAGAAGGGGGGATGTGCTAAGTTGGCTTGTATTTTTAGGTTCCAGGAGCTGGACCTCAGCACAGAGGCTTTCTTCTACCTTGATTCTGCAAAGGAGCAAGAATGGCTGTCTGCTGTGGAGAAGTCCCTGCACCCTCAGGCTAAATACAAGAAAGTGAGTTCTGTTTGGTGTTGCGGGGTTTTGTCATGGAGTTGGCGTGATTAGAAGGGAAACAGAAATGGGCTTCCCCTTTCCTCACCCAACCAAAGAGCGGTGATTGGAGAAACCCGGGATGTGTTATACTTGGCATGTGTGTCCCTGTGCTTGTGTCAAGTATGCCAAATTAAATCTGGAGAGTATTTCTGCCCTGCAGCTGTAGGGGGATATTGTACTTTAAAACAGAAATTTGTACAGATGGGGATCAAAATAACTTTATAAAATAAGAGGTAGGTGTCAGGGAAGTGGTATACTCAATAGGATCATAGCAGCGGATTCAAATTCTTCATCTGTGTTACCGTCTCACCCTCGTAATATAGAAGCAAGGTGTGTCTTGAGATGGTAAATTAAACAAATAGCTTTTCCTCGAAGGAACGGACAATTTAAGAGGTGAAATCTTCCTGAGGCTGCTGCCTTGGGATGGAATTGTTTCACTTGTGGCAGCAGGACTTTATTCTGGCTGGTTTAGAGCAAGCCGTTGCTTTTCATCTCTGCTGTACGTACCAGCCCTAAATACC